>NW_028261390.1:64543919-64897253 GCF_051295495.1 Thamnophis sirtalis | reverse complement strand
AGAAAGGAAAAAGGGGAGGGAGGGAGGGAGGGAGGGGAGAGGGAGCTTGGGAGGGAAGGAAAAAGGGCAAGGGAGGGGAGGGACGGAAGGGGAGGGCGAAGGAAGGGAAAGGAAGGTGGGAGGGAGGGAGAAATGAAGGTGGGAGGAAGGAAGGAAAGAAAGGAAGGAGGGAAGGAAGGAAGGAAAGAAAAAAGAAAGAAAAGAGTGGGAGGGAGGAAAGAAAGAAGGAAAAAGGGGGAGGGAGGGACGAGGGAGGGAGGAAGGAGGGAGGGAGGAAGGAAAAAGAGAGGACAGGAGGAGAAATCAGTGGTTCATTAATGCTAATTTGATATGAAGCTGTGCAATAATTTTATCTTTTGGCAAAAGCAGCTGAGATAGTAGAAGTAGGAGGTAATCAACAAACGTCTCATTTTGACTCTGCTGCAATTACAGAGTTCTTGCAAACCAAGCCATTGTGGTTTTAATGGCAGAAAGTCTGCTTAATCACAGTGATAGACTCCCTGATTCAAGTAAGCCGCAATTTCCAGATTTCTGCAGGGACTGAAGAAAATCCACCCGCTCAAGAAATCCATTTCTCACATGAGAAGAGTCTTTTTTGCCTTTTTCTCTGATGGAAATGGCAGGGCAAATGCCACCTCTGGCTGGCCCCAGAGTGGGGAGGGAATGGAGATTTTGCAATATCCTTCCCCTGCCATGCCCACCAAGCCATGCCCACAGAACCAGTAGTAAAAAAAAAAAAGAATTTCACCACTGATAAAAAGGTGGTGCAAAGGTTCCCCTCGTACATATGAGTGGGGTTGGAATGGAGATTTTGCAATATCCTTCCCCTGGAGTGGAGAGGGAATGGAGATTTTGCAGTATCCTTCCCCTGGAGTTGGGGGGGGGGGAAATGGAGATTTACAATATCCTTCCCCTGGAGTAAGGAGGGAATGGAGATTTTGCAGTATCCTTCCCCTGGAGTGGGAGAGAATGGAGATTTTGCAGTATCCTTCCCCTGGAGTGAGGAGGGAATGGAGATTTTGCAGTATCCTTCCCCTGGAGTGAGGAGAGAATGGAGATTTTGCAGTATCCTTCCCCTGGAGTAAGGAGGGAATGGAGATTTTGCAGTATCCTTCCCCTGGAGTAAGGAGGGAATGGAGATTTTGCAGTATCCTTCCCCTGGAGTAAGGAGGGAATGGAGATTTTGCAGTATCCTTCCCCTGGAGTGGGGAGGGAATGGAGATTTGCAGTATCCTTCCCTGGAGTAAGGAGGGAATGGAGATTTTGCAGTATCCTTCCCCTGGAGTGGGGAGGAAATGGAGATTTGCAGTATCCTTCCCCAGCCTCTCCCACCAAGCCATGCCCACAGAACCTGTAGTAAAAAAAATTGAATTTCACCACTGAAGAGCGGGTGGAGGCTGTGTGCAGATGCTTTTTGTAGGTTTTAGCTCTGCATTTAACACAATAATTCCACAAAGACTAGTGTCTAAACCTATGGATCTTGGGCTTTCTTATTCAATCTGCCTTTGGATTATGGATTTCCTGTCTGGCCGCTCACAGAGGGTCAGATTAGGTAATCCTATCAATAAACTAAACTAAACTCCTGTCCCATAAACATTACCAGCCAGAATTTCCAGAGTGTTGTATCCCAAAATTCTGTCCCACAAAAACAGCAGTTGATCAGTAGCCAGGTATCCAGAAAATGCTCGGACCATCCATTTAAATGATATTCTTAGCCTGAAAAACAGTGAAAAACACACAATTATTATTTTTACTCTACTTAAGAGACCCACTGCTTCTGTAGCTTGGCTCTTCGGCTTGCATACTTTTATATAGATTCCTCCACCCTACATTGAAACTTTTAATTCTCTCCTAATTGTTATAAAAAGCTCTTTCTTCGTACGCGAGAGTTAACTTGATGTATTTGAGTCCCAGCTGGATGGATTCAAGGTGTACTTCCTCCCAGCTTCTTAAAACTGACTGGATTATCTCAAACTAAAGAATTCTAAACAAAAAAAAAAACATCACTTCCAAAGGTAGAACACGTGTTAGAAATAAGAGTAAACGTATCTGTGGGTATTTGAAACATCACAGAATAAAGAATCAGAGGATTGGAAGATCTTCTAGATCAACCGCCAGATCAAGCAGGAAACCCTACACCAGGGGTGTCAAACTCGATTTCATTGAGAGCCGTATCAGGGTTGTGTTTGACCTTGGGGGGGCAGGAGGCAGTGACATCATTCATGTCGGGGGCGCATGTGGTGGCCAAGTCCTAAGGCAGGACTTCCCTCAGACCGTCCCTCCCTCTCATTATAATCTCCTTCCTTCCTTCCTTCCTTCCTTCCTTCCTTCCTTCCTTCCTTCCTTCCTTCCTTCCTTCCTTCCTTCCTTCCTGTCTTCTTTCCTTCTTCCCTTTTCTTCTTTTTCCTCCCCTTCATTCTCCTTTCTTCTTCCTTCCCCTCTTTCCTTATTTCTCCTTCCTTGCTCTCTTCCCATCTTCCCTTCTTTTTCTTTGTCTTTCCCCTCTCTCTTTCTCCTTTCCTGTCCTTTCTTGGATGCTCAAATGCAAAGGGGGAAGCATTTCTTCTTTTGTTTTAGTTTCTTTTGCTAGCCCTCTGCCAGAAAAAACAGAACTCAGGGGATGCGTACCCCCCCCACCCGAGCCCCATTTTCAGCCGCGACAGCCTCCTGCAACCCTCTGTCAACTAAAACGGAGCTTGGGAGATTGCACGCGGCTCACTGGCAGAGGCATCATGGGCTGGTCCTTTGCTGTTTCCAGGCCGTCCCGCAGGCCAGATATTAGCACTCCGTGGGCTGGATCTGTGCCCCGGCCCTTGAATTTGACACCCCTGCCCTATACCATTCCTCCCAAATTGTTGCCCAATCTCTTCTGAAAAACTTTCATTGTTGGAGCACTCACAACCTCTGCAGCTAACTCGTTCTACAAATTAATTGTTCTCACTGTCAAAAAAATTCTCTTTAGTTCTAGGTTGGATCTCTCTTTAATGATCTTTCACCCATTGCTTCTTGTATTTAAAAGTAAAGGTTCCCCTCGCACATATGTGCTAGTCATTCCTGACTCTAGGGGGCGGTGCTCATCTCTGTTTCACAACCGAAGAGCCAGCGCTGTCCGAAGACGTCTCCCTGGTCATGTGACTAAACGCCAAAGGTGCACGGAACGCTGTTACCTTCCCACCAAAGGTGGTGCCTATTTTTCTACTTGCATTTTTACATGCTTTCGAACTGCTAGTTGGCAGAAGCTGGGACAAGTAACGGGAGCTCACTCCGTCACGTGGCAGTAGGGATTCGAACCGCCGAACTTTCTGATTGACAAGCTCAGCGTCTTAGCCACTGAGCCACTGCATCCCATTTCTTGTATTTAGATAAGCCTTACTTTATACCTTTGGAGAGATGCCTTAAAGCAGAAATCTTCAGCTTTTTTAGAATGTCCTACCTGGCATTCAAAGGTGCATTTTAAGGCCCCCCCCTTTTTTAAGCAATATGCCCCTACCTTTTTCTTGCAACTTATCCTTAGACAGGGAATTTTGTCTATCAGCTTAAAGATGTTAAACACACAGAAGCTGTATTGTTTTTGAACAGGATAACTCTGCTTACACATCACCTTTAGAAGTTTAGACATTTTGTGTTGAATAATCCAGTATTGGGACCAGTAAAATCATCACTTAGAAAAAGAGGGTATGATTGACAGAGACTACAATTTTTAAAAAAATTAAATCAAAGGTTATGATTTTCATGCTCCAGAAAGGTGCTCCTAAGGGGGCAAAATGTACACTTTTGGGGTGTTAGCTAAATTTTTTAAAAAGGAAATGATATCGTTGTGTGACATGGCATGGTGAAAGTTGGCTAAGGTGTCTTACAAAATAGAATTCAGGTCTGTTAAAATATTCATGACTGGGAGAGACATGAGAACAAGGTCAGCCAATGAATAGGCATAACAACTACGTCAGCCAATGGGAGCGTAGATATCTGAGTCTGTGCAGAGAATTGAAACAGAAACTTAAGAAAGCAGTCTGCTGCTCTGAGAAGTAAACTAGCAGTCTTTCTGGGCTTGTCTGCTGAAATTAAACTAGTTGTCCTGCCTAGTGTTTACTTGGAGGAACCACCTGTTGGTGTTGTACATTTATTCATCTGTTCTTATGTATATAAAGAAGTTAACAAATCCAGTTGAATCAATTATCTGTGTGTGCTTTCTGGATTTGAATTTATGCAACAAACTCTGACAAGGTCATCTCCTGCACTGGTGCAAACAGACAAGGATCGTTTTGAAGATTAAAAGAAGGAAAAGAAGTCAAGCCAAATCTATGTGCCTCAAATTAATGCATTTATGTTTCACTTTGAAGGGCATTACTTACGGTTGTGCTCCGATTTCTCGAAGATGATAGAACAGCTGTGGGAGGTGGCTTTGAAGGAGATTCTCAAACAGCAGACATAGTGATACAATCCCCTTTTAAATAAGGAAGGATTAAAAGAAAAAAACAGACATCCCCATATTACATCTCTTACGCTGGTTTTAAAACACTAGAAATATTCAATATAGATAACAGCTTGTTACATTTTCAAAGCAGCGATAAGCAAAGACTGCATTTGCATGTTGCAAGAAATCATTTGCAAGCCTGTGACAATAGCAGTTTTGGTATTATTTTCTATTATTTGCAAATAATTCCCTCAACACTGTCAAACTATTTGCAAAGTCTACATTACTATTATTATTAACCTTCTCATTGTTCCTATCACCCATCCTCTCCCACTTATGACTGTAACTTTGTTGCTTGTATCCTTACGATTTATATTGATTGTTTCCTAGTGTGATTTGACTGCTTATTTGCACCCTAGGATTATCATTAAGTGTTGAACCTTATGATTGGTGATGAATGTATCTTTATTTTTATGTGCAGTGAGAGCATTGGCACCAAAGACAAATTCCTTGTTGGCCAACAAAGAATTCAGTCCAGTTCAGTTCTATTCTATTCACTCCAAAGGAGGATTAAATGAAGATTCTCCATGAGGGAATTTTGGGTGGGTTAACAGCTTCAGTTGGCCTGGATGGACCACGGATGGCCAAGGATGTTTCCATGAAGCGATTTCTTTTTTTTCTTTTTTAAATTATGGGGTGTTATTCAGAGCACTGAAATTATGCATTACAAGCCAACCAGAGATGGTATTCAGCCGGTTTTGACTGGCTCTGGAGAACCAGCAGCAGAAATTTTGAGTAGTTCGGAGAACCGGCAAATACCAGCTGGCTGGCCCCGCCCCTGATCTATTTGCTGCCTGCCGAGTCCCAGATGATCGGCTTTTGTTGCCCTGCACAGGAGAATGGAGCTGGAAAACAGGTTAGTGGAGTGGGGAGGGAATGGGGATTTTGCAGTATCCTTCCCTTGTCATGCCCACAAAGCTACACCCACAAAGCCACACCCACAAAGCTACACCGACAGAACCGGTAGTAAAAAAAAATTGAATCCCACCACTGAAGCCAACTTACAGAAGAGTGAGAAGAAATGGAGTGAAGTCTGAAGAAGTAACGCACGTATATTTCACGAAATATCTGATACAGCTTAGAGGGCTCATTGTACAGAAAACAAAGAGGAGCAACTAAAAACGTAAAAAGGAAACACTTGTTAGCAATGGAAAAATAATAACCTGTTCTGTATAATAATTTTAAACATTCAGGAAGATGAATTTCAATCGTGATAGCACATAGACCTATATATTTTTACAGTGCTTTTACAGCCCTCTCTAAGCAGTTTGCAGAGCCAGCATAGTGTTGTGGCCCGCCAGTAGCCAGTGAATCTGGCAGCAGATTCGGACAATGAGGAGGTTGGGGAGGAACCTGGGTCAGTCCTGGAGTCTGGGGAAGGCTCTGATGAGGGCTCTGTGTCGGAGGCAGAGAGGGGGCCAAGACAGTCTGACAGTTATCAACTGCCTTTGGAGTCACAGATCAGTGAGGCAGACAAACAGCTGGAGCCTGTTCCCAGTGTGCGCATGCACAGAGTTGCCAGATGAAGGGAACAGCTAAGGAACAAGGGTCGACTTGGGAGTAAGGCCACAGGTGGACAGTGAACGGCCCCTCCCATAAAGAATAAAAGAGGAGCAAAAGGGGAGTGGGGTTTGCAGGAGACAATTAGTTCGCTTAATTGGTTCGTGACTCTCCGAGGTTCCTTGCCAAGTGTTGCAGATATCAGTCTGTCAGCTCTCCAAGCCAGATAAGGTCTGTGACTGTAAATCCTCCCTGGAAAGACTTTGCTGGATGTGAATGAGCATGCATTCTTCCCAAGTATTGCGGTGCCTGAAAGATATCAGCCTGGCCACTCTACAAGCCTCATAAAGGTCGGTAATTGTGAACTGTCTTGAAAGACTGTGGGAGAGGAAAGACTTTGCTGGAGAGGAATTCACTGTAAATTAAATAAAAGGGGTTTATCGGGACAAGGACTCGGCTTTGTGCTGCTAGGGAAGCCTAGGTCAGAACACATATTGCCATCAACAATCTGGGTCCTCATTTTACCCACCTCAGAAGGTTGAAATGTAGAGTCAACCTTGAGTCAGTGGGAATCGAACTGCCAAATTGCTGGCAGCCAGCAGTCAGCGGAAGTACTGCTGACTGCAATATTGCATTCTAACCACTGCGCGGCTCAGAGATGCTGAAATAAACTATCGTTGTGGAATAACATCCTCTCTTTTCCCCTTAATATTCATTCAGATGCTGCTTACCGACACTGGGAAGAATTAAATAGCACCACATATAAAGCCATTGTGTATTACCAGTCACCAATGTCAAAGGATTGCCGGAAAGCCATAATTTGGGAGAATGAAGATCACCACATCGGTTGTGTAGATCACACTACTTTCAGAAGCAGCTGTGTTGTTTGTGTGCGCTGGCAACTACTTAAAAAATGGCAGGTGCATAAACGCTGCTAAGAATAGCACCTCCATGCAAATTCTGTCTTTTTTTTCCCAAGCTCAGAAAAAGCCATCCATCTGAGTTTAGAATTTTAGAATCCAATGATTCTTTCATACATAAGGCTAATCCTCTTTTTTATTTTTGCTGTGCTGATGTAAAATATAGTTTCCCAATTTGCATTCTAAACCTTTACAGTGTTGTTTCTTGATGTGCGTTTCTTGTAGGCAAATTATTTCTGTGTCCAATTTCCGCAACTGTGTAAAACAAAAACAAAAAATCCTTCCTTTAGAAGGAGAATTTAATGCATTTGTATTCAGTGAAAGGATCCTATTTCTTTTCTCCAATTTACTTGGTTATATTTGGGGTTTGGTTTCCTAGTGATTCTTCTCTGTCTCTGTCCTTAGTCCCTCTTCATCTTGGTCAGTGTTTTCTTTCTCTTTGTCTTCATTTCTCTTCATTTTGCATCCCTGTACCTTCTGTTGTTTTTTCTCCCTGTTTTCTTTCGGGTTCCTTATCTTCTTGTGCGCCTTGTTTTCTCCCTTCAAAAATGCTTGCATGTCTCTCGTAGAAATCCGCTGCCTTAAAAGGTAGAATCCAGTCGATATCTTCTAGAGTTCCAGTTAATTAGGATCCCCTCCGGAACCAGCCATCTAAAATTTATTCCTTTTTCATTCAGCTTTGTTGTCAAAAATTCATATTGTCTCCTTAGATCTCTTTATCTTCCAGGGGATCTGTTTCAACACCATGATTTCCTTTTTCCCCCCTGTATTGCAACGGTTCTTCGCTCGCCTCCCTTCAATATTTCATCCCTTATTGTTCTCCTGACAAATCTAAGGTTTGTCTGAGGTCTCCAGGTTATTAAGTTGCGAGAGATCATATAGAGGGGGATCTGTTTTAACAACTGTGGCAATTCGCAGCCTCTACACAACCATCAATTGGGACAGTTTAACACCAGGGGGCTCATATTCTGAATGGTGACAGGAAGGGTCAGACTCCACCCCGCAAGGGATTATGAGGTCCTTAAGAGAAGGTGGTGATTCTGAAACCATCAAGGTACTAAATAAACATCAAGTTTCTATGGAGTTGACCTACTTTAGTGACTGCCCATACAAGTGTCATGCACAGTTTTTAATTTTAGTGAAAGCAACTTACCATACATTGAAAAGCCATGGAAAGGAATGACACCTAAAGAGAGAGAGAGAAAAATATTCCACTTACTGTCCAAAGAGTATGTGTTTTCAGAAATAGGAAACTTAAAAAAAAAATCTATGGAGATTCTCTGTCATTCAGCTCATGGCTATCCCAAAGATACGTTTTTTTTTTTCAAGAGGCAACTGGGCTTTCTGGTTTTTTTTTAAAAAAAAAGACTTTTCACTTCTCATTCAAGAAGCTTCAGAAGAGCTGAAGCAACTTCTTGGATGAGAAGCAAAACGTCTTCAAAGAAAAACCAGAGAGTCCAGTTGCCTCTTGAAAAAAAAAAAAAGCACTTTTGGGAAACTTGAAAACAAAAATTCCATAATTTTGAGCAAAACACCTCACTCGCAGCATACAATTCTGCCGTGGTAAGAGTTAGAATCAGGCTTAGATGCCATCTTCGAAAAGAATGAATGAGCTGGAAGGGACCTTGGAGGTCTTCTAGTCCAGCCCCCTGCTCAAGCAGAATAATTTGTTTTATTTATTTATTTGACTTATATACCGCTTCATAGGGCTTTCAGCCCTCTCTAAGCGGTTTACAAATTTTTTTTTTTAAGCAAATTGAGTCAGCAACTTGCCCCCACAGTCCGGGTCCTCATTTCACCCACCTCGGAAGGATGGAAGGCTGAGTCGACCTTGAGCCGGTGAGATTTGAACCGCTGAACTGCAGATCACAGTCAGCTAAAGTGGCCTGCAGTACTGCACCCTAACCACTGCGCCACCTCGGCTCTCGCCACCTCTGTTCTTTGTGGCAGCCCCTCAAATACTGGAATACTGCTATCATGTCACCCCTAATCCTTTTTTTTTTTAAGACTAGCCAAGCCCAAATCCTGCAGCCATTCTTCCTATGTTTTAGTCTCCAGGTCTTTGATTATCTTAGTCACTCTTCTCTGAACTTTTTCCCAAGTCTCAACATACTTTTTTGTAGTATGGTGACCAAAATCGGTTGCGGTATTGCAGGTGTGGTCTTACTAGGGTTTTTACAAGACTTGTGATCTTCAGCTCCCAGAAATCCCCCGTTAGCCATGTTACCTGAGCCGTGTTCTTATTAGTAACTGACATTTTGTAGCTGAGAAATCCATAAACAGGGTTACGTTTCTTACCTGTGACCCTTTGGCTACACATGATGGGATAACGTTGGGGCATTTATTGTGAATTCTGTGGGTAGCAAGGTATCCCTTTCTCTGGATGGATTAGAGGGGATTCACTGCACGCAGCCTAAAGACCTGAACCCGTTCGAGAATGTGTGCATTTGATCCTTGCTCTTCCTTGGCTAATTAAAGCAGCCACAAACTGCCTTAATGAGAAATACTTTGTCAACAGACTGAAGGGAGCATCATGTGCTGCTCTTGAGGAAGATCTATTTCTAGTCAACCTTTAGGAGGCCGAAGTGTAGTGAGAATTTTCTTTCTTAAGATCCCCACCATAACCAGTGTCAGGTTTGCTATTTCTCAGCAAATTACTTCGACATGCGGTCATCCTAGGCACCAGGAATTTTTGGATGAAAGGGATTATCTAGATCTATTTCAGATTGGCTTGAAGCCTGGTTTAGAACAGCTTACATAATAATGATAATAAATGTTTTTTTTTGTTTTTTTAAAAGGTCGTTGCTCCTTTGTGACCTACTAGAAAAGGCTGATGGGGAAGAAAAATCAAATAAATCCAGTAGCACCGGTTCCTTAATCTTCTGTGCCTACTTCTCTGTAGCCGTGGAAAAAAAAACTTGGAATGCTTGAAAGCAAAAAAAAAAGAAGAAAGTGTCTGCCAATTTTTTGAACAGTTGTTATTTCTTTTCACCCAAAGGACGAAACACCATTCAAAAGAATCCATTCTTAAAACCGGGTGTAGTTCCCCCTGTTCCCACTAGAGGGGGCAACGGTATAACATCTTTACCGTTTGGCGGATAAAACACAGCATATTGTTCCATTCCAAGCTTCCCTATACACAGGAGAGGAAAAAAAACACCAGAAATAAAACAGCAAGAATCAAATAAGCAGCTAGAGAACGCAAGTTTTTCCATCTGAAAAATGTAGACCTGTCACAATAACAAGAGGGACAAACTAGAGCAGGGCTGTCAAACTCCCGGCCCGTGGGCCAGATGCGTCACGCACTGGCCACACCCACGCCCGGTTTAGCGAAGGGGGGGAAAGTCCCGATACATCATGTGACGCTGCTGTGACGATGAGAGTTTGACACCCCCGAACTAGAATGAAATTCAGAGGACGGGAAAACAATAACAAACGTAACAATCCACCCAGAGCTGTAAATCACTGGCAGTCCTCAACGTATGACCACAATTGAGCCCAAAATTTATGTGTTAAGTGAGAAATTTGTTAAGCGAGTTTGGCCCCATTTTTATGACCTTTCTCGCCGCGTTTGTTAAGTACATCACTGCAGTTGTTAAATTAGCTAAGTAAATCCGGTTTCCCGGTTGACTTTGCTTGTCCAGGAGGTCGCAAAAGGAGATTACATGACCCCCCCCCCCCCAGGATACTGCAACCGTCATAAATGTGAGTCAAGCAATCCAAATGTAAATCGTGAGACCATGGGGATGCTTAAACGGTCATAAGTGTGAAAAACGATCGTCGTTTTTTAAAATGTTGTTGTGACATTGGACAGCCACTAAACGAGCCGTTGTAAATGGAGAACTACCTGTAAAACTATCCTTAAAGTAATGATCTAGAACAGGGGTTGGCAACCTGCGGCTCCAGAGCCGCATGTGGCTCTTTCATCCCTCTGCTGCAGCTCCCTGTTGCTCAAAATATGCATAACAACCGCCAATGTGTGACATCCGCTTGCATGCAGTTTATTGAGCTTTTCGACCCTTGGCAGGCCGATATATGCAGTGTTATCTTAATTTTAGATGTCAAAAGAGTTTTATGGCTCCTGGTATTTTCTTTTCTGTGGGAAACGGGTCCAAATGGCTCTTTGAGTGTTTAAGGTTGCCTACCCCGATCTAGAATGAGAACCAGTACTGGATTAACTTTCTTCCAGCTATTATGCAACATGTGATATACTTTAATAGCAACCATTATAACAGGTTAAAAGTTTATTTCAAGCAATGATTTTTCCAAAAGAATATTGGGATGTATTAAATTTATTATCCTGCATACAGGTCAATTTTAAAGGACCACATCTATTGCAAAGTTCATCAGAAGCACATTTTTTGGTCTTATTTTTCCTACTCTGTTTTGAAAGAAATGTGAATCTGCACATTCTCTTAAATTTTAAAATGAGAGAAACGGTACTAAATATTACAGATAGGTAAAAAGGCTCTTTTGGGGGGTTGGTTGTGCTCGTAAGTCGAGAACTGCCTGCAGGCATCTTTTCCTCAACAGAAATAATTCAGTAAGGCAATGATTTTCATCAGTTTTCATTTTTTAAAAATGGAATACAAGCAAACACGAGGCATACTCAATGTACCCGTCAATCTTTTTCTTTGACTGTTGTTTCAGCAGCTGAATTACCGTATTTTTCGGAGTATAAGATGCACCTTTTTCCTCCCAAAAAAGAGGGTGAAAATCTGGATGTGTCTTATACATTGAATGCAGCGTTTTTGGCCTAACGAAGCCCTTTGACACCTTTGCAAAAATGGACATGCAGAGGGTTTGGGAGGCTTGCAAAGTGCTCCTGGGGGCTGGAGAGGGCAAAAATGAGCAAAAATGGCTGTTTTTGCGCCCCACCCCCCAGTTCCCAGGAGCATTCTACAAGCCTCCCAAAGCCTCTGCATGCCTTTTTTTGCAAAAAACCAGCCCATTTTTGTGAAAAATTGCCTGTTTTTTGCTAGTTTCCCCCCCCCCGACCCCCAGGAGCACTCTACAAGTTTCTCAAAGTTCTGCATGGTCTTTTTATTTATTTATTTTTTGCAAAAAACAAGGTGTGCAGAGGGTTTGGGAGCCCTGCAGAGTGCAACTTTTTTTTAAAATTTACCTCTTCAAAATCATGGTGCGTCTTATATTCCGGTGCGTTTTATAGTCCGAAAAATATGGTACATAGAATAGGGGTGTCAAACTCAAGGCCAGCAGGCCGGATCCAGCCTAGATCTGGCCTGCAGGCACGTCCTGGGAATAACGAAGGACCAGCCCGCATTGCCTCTGCCAGCGAAAAGGGAGCTCGCAAGGGCCTCTGTTTTTACTGACAGAGGGTTGCAGGAGGCCATCTCCAAAAACGGAGCTCGGGAGGCACCCCCCGACATGAGTGATGTCAGGCTGGCCATGCCCCCCCTGGCCAGGCACACACACACACCGCCCCCGCCCCCCCGCCAAGGTCAAACAAAGCCCTCAATGAAATCAAGTTTGACACCCCTGACATAGAAGGCCAAAAAAAGGCCCAAACATTTTCCCTCTATAGGACTTACATAATCCACCCTGCCAAAGATATTCATGAGATGCAAAGAAAGAGGTAATTAAATGCATTGGGTGTCATGAAGCAGAGAAGTCAAGGTTTGAACCATTTCCCAATCCTTGTTCGCTTAAGACCATCAAGTAACATTGATAAAATATTCTGTCTCTTCAGGGTCTCTGTACGGCTCAGGCATATCAAATAAACCTGTCTTTACCTCGAATGAATGATCTGGGTGGGGTAGCACTATTGTACTCAAAGTGTTCCAACACTGAAGTGTCTCGGGAGAAGCAAAGCAACACCTGCGGGAAACACAAACTTATCAGAAAGTTCACTTTGAAGAATAAGCTCATTTTTAAATGAATATCGAAATAGACATTTCCTGCAAAGGTAAAAAGTTTTACTATACGTTAAGGACAAGCAAAATGTTTAGATCAACCCCAACGGTGGGATTCGAATAATTTAACAACGGGTTTTCTGCTCTAATGACCAGCTGGGTAGGTGTGGCTTGGTGGTCATGTGACTGTGTGGGCATGGCCAACTCAACGACACTCAGGTCGATGGGCACTTCGCCTTAGCTGTTACAATGTAATGTGGGTTAACCGGAGAGGCAGTTTCTGTAAGCAGGGCAATAAAGATGAGGCTAGAAACAACACCAGAATATTTCCTTCCTACCTTCCTTACAGGATTAGCCCTGTAAAGTGGGGAAAAATATGAGATTTCTTCCAACAACTGGTTCTCCAAAACTGCTTAGAAAGTTAACAACCGGTTCTCCTGAATAGGTACGGACTGGTTGAATCCCACCACTTATTAACCCCCTCCAACTGAATGATGGCTTATGTGTTCCTGGAAAAGCAACAGGTACGCTTCATCCTATTTGAACTTTTTAAAAATTAGCTTATTTATACATTTTCAATTTACATACAAAAGTGCTTGGTGAACAGCGCATTGCTTGGGTTAATATGCTAACGCAGCAATACTTTTCTAACTCCTAATCTCTACCTCTGTCATCCAACCATTTATAAAACAAACCCCGTGTTTGAAAGTACTCTGTACCTCCCCTTTCTTTTATCTTTAATGTCAATCTATCCATTTCTGCACAATCTAATTTTTTTTAAAAAATTACATCTTCTTCTCTAGGTGTATTCTCATTTTTCCAGTGCTGTGCAAATACAATCCTTGCTTCTGTCAAAACATGTCGTATTTAATATATGTTCCAAGGGTGGTATTCACTTACTTTCCCTACCAGTTCGCAAATGTGAGTGTGCATGCACTTTGGCTTGCAAACATGCCTAAATAGCAATAGCAATAGCAGTTAGACTTATATACCGCTTCATAGGGCTTTTAGCCCTCTCTAAGCGGTTTATAGAGTCAGCATATTGCCCCCACAGTCTGGGTCCTCATTTCACCCACCTCGGAAGGATGGAAGGCTGAGTCAACCTTGAGCCGGTGAGATTAGAACCGCTGAACTGCAGATAACAGTCAGCTGAAGTGGCCTGCAGTACTGCACCCTAACCACTGTGCCACCTCGGCTCATAGGATGGCATAGAGCTGAGGTAGGTGGGCAGGGGCGGGCCCGGGGCGGGCCCGGGGCGGGCCCACCCACAATTTCTACTACCGGTTCAGATGAACCGGTCCGAACCGGCTGAATGCCACTTCTGATATGTTCCCTTTATCGTACCTGGCTTATAACCTATTTGCTGCTTCAACATTTTTTCTAGCCATGTATGTATTTTTGTCCAGTAATTCTTCCTATTTGGACTTTCAAGGAGTATTGTAAAAATAACCTCCGATTTCCTAGTTTTTTTTTAAGGCAGCGGTAGAGAAAACTCAAAACTGGATCGCTGGCAAGTGGTTATCTCCCAGACAATTTTTCTACGTATAAACTCAGAAACCTATACACACATGTCTGTTTTTTTTATTCTACCTCATTTCCGTGAGTGATAATTCTAACGTGGGACGGGCTGCAGCTTATCTTTTTATTTTAAACAGAATTTTTCCAACGCCATGACAATGTTTCCCAATGTAGGGCCTGTGCGGAGGGTACTTTTCTGTTTAATACTTGTACAAACAAGATCTTCTGAAAATTGTATTTGTCAAAGAAAAGCAGAAACGTCTTGAAAATCCGCCTGGTCTTCTGATAGAGGACAGAATAATTTTCTGCCAGAGATATGGGCTCACCTTCTTGAACAACTTACTATTTTGAGGGTTAACATTTTTTTCAAAGGATAAAGTAACTTTATCTTAAATACACACTTTCAGCACTACTTATCAGCCCCCGTGCTCCTATCCAAACTCTCTAAAATATACCACAGCCAGCAAAGTAGCAATAAACAGGAAAAATTAAAAACTAGTTTATAAAGACCCACGTCAGCAGAAAGAGGAGAGAAAATTATGGATTTAGGCAAGTGTTCTCCTGACTGCCATACAGATTGGGGCTGAAGGTAGAAATAATTTCTTATTTATTGGTATTATTTTTTTATTCCCATCCAATTGAGTTCAACCCTAGGAGACTGCCTGGAAATATCTCCACAAGGTGTTCTTGGCAAGTTTTCTTCAGAAACGGTTTGCCATTCCCTGCTGTTGTGGCCCACCAGCAGAGCTGGCAACAGAGTTCGACAGTGAGGAGGTTGGTGAGGAGCATGGGCCAGTCCTGGAGGCTGGGGAAGGCTCGGACAAGGGCTCTGCGTAGGTGGCAGAGATGGGGCCAAGGCCATCTGGGCAGTGATCAGGAGCCTACGAAGCTAGACAGCAGTGAGGCAGAGGAACGGCTGGAGCCTGTTCCCAGTGTGTGCATGTGCAGAGCTGCCAGAAGAAAAGAACAGCTGAGAAATCAGGGTCGTAAAGCCGCAGGTGAATGGTGAATGGCCCCTCCCATAGGAAATAAAAGAGTGAAACAATTCAGGAAACAGTTCGGTTGTTAGATTCGTTTCAGGAGTGTGAAGATCTGTCCGTGAATCTCAGAGACTCTGTGCCCAGTTTTTCCTTGCGTAGCACTTCGTTTGGAAAATATTTACATGGCTGCTTTCCAAGACAGATAAGGTCTGTAGTCATAAATATTCCTTTGAAAGACCGTTTGCCAGGCCTTTGCTGAATGTGAATGAGAGGAATTCACATTCGTTTAATAAAAGGGGTTTTGTCGGGACCAGGAATCTGCCTCGGGCTTTTTGGGGAAGCCTAGGTCAGGACACATGCTTCCTAGGGATGAGAGAAAGGGATTGGCTCATAGTTACCCACAGGCTTTGGGCTCAAAGGCAGGACTAGAACTTGTGGTCTCCTGGTTTCTAACCGTAACCACCACATACCAACCTGGTTCTCCCAATTTCCTACTACAGGTAGGCCTCAACTTACAACCATTCACTTAATGGCAGTCCGAAGTTGCAATGGCAGTGGGGAAAAAGAGGACTTATGACTGGTTTCCCCACTTACATCTATTGTAGCATCCCCATCGCCATGTGACTAAAATGCAGGTGTTAGCAATCGACAAGTATTTATGATGGCTACACCATCCTGGGATGACATGGTCACTATTTGTAAGCTTTCCAGCCAAATTCTGACCAGCAAAGTCAATGGGGGAATATAGATTCACTTAATGACTGCAGGATTCACTTAATAACTGTGGTGATTCACTTAACAACCCCCTTGCTTAGAAATTTGGGGCTCAATTGTCCTCATTAAGTGGAGGACTATAGTCATAAATTAAATATACCTACTCAGGTAGGTATCGTTCCACAACTCAATACCGACTTGTCTTTTTAGCAGTGAACAGAGTTGGCTCGTGACGTTGGAAACCTGGGAATGGTATTTTTTTTTCATTTTCTTTGGTATGAGAAAATTAATCCTCCACTAGACCGATTAGATCCCACAGATTAGGCCTCCTCCGAATCCCATCCGCCGGCCAGTGTCGACTGGCGACTACCCAGAGGAGAGCCTTCTCTGTGGCTGCTCCGACCCTCTGGAACGAACTCCCCGTGGAGATTCGAACCCTCACCACCCTCCAGGCCTTCCGCAAAGCCCTCAAAACCTGGTTGTTCCGACAGGCCTGGGGCTAAAGAGCTGTTGCCCCCGTCTCGAATGGTATGACTGCTGTGAGTTTTAAATTATATATTGTTATGTTGTTGTTTTTAAATCTTTTGTCTGTATCCCCCTCCCCGGTTCGAGTTGTGAGCCGCCCTGAGTCCCCTTCGGGGGAAAAGGGCAGCATAGAAATTTAATAAACTGAACTGAACTGAACTAATCTGCAAAAGCTATAAAAAATATCTACAGACCCCATCACATCCTGGACATAAATTGTTTCAACTTCTACCCTCAAAACGACGTTATAGAGACTGCACACCAAAACAACTATTAGATACAAGGACAGTTTTTCCCCATGCCATCACTCTACTAAACAATTAATTCTCACAACACTGTCAAACTATTTAGTAAGACTGTATTAATATTATTCTTTTCATCCTTCCTGTTACCTATCTCCATTTCCACTTATGACTATAACTTTGTTGCTTGTATCTTTACGATTTATGTTGTTTTACTTGGTTTCCTAGTATGATTTATGCTGATTGCTTATTTAGTACCCTATGACTATCACTAAGTGTTTGCATCTTATGATTTATGACGAATGTATTTTTATGATGACTATGGTCATGATTTATCACTTATAGCTTTTATGTGCAATGAGAGCTTATGCACCAAAGACAAATACTTTGTGTGTCCAATCACACCTGGGCAATAAAGGATTCTAACTCTATTCTATTCTATCACACTATTTAAATAGTGTGTATCTCAGACACTGATTTTAATGGGGCACATCCAGAGGCTGCAAATTAGGAAAACGAAAGGAACAAAAGTGTTTCCTTCCCAAGTCAGACCTCTACATAAGGATCTGTCAGATGATACTCACACAGTTGTCATGCAACTGATTGGAATCAAATCACATTTTGAGGTAGCTCATCACTGTATCCATTTGACACACAGATAGTTGCCATCAATTTCATTATTAGGTATCTTCACCAAGAAAAAGCTATGCCCTTGGCCATGGATTTCCAACCTTGGCAACTTTAAGACTTGTGGACTTCAAGTCCCAGAATTCCTCAGCCAGCCATGCTGGTCAGGAGTCTCCAACCTTGGTAACTTTAAGACTTGTGGACTTCAAGTCCCAGAATTCCTCAACCAGCCATGCTGGTCAGGAGTCTCCAACCTTGGCAACTTTAAGACTTGTGGACTTCAAGTCCCAGAATTCCTCAGCCAGCCATGCTGGTCAGGAGTCTCCAACCTTGGCAACTTTAAGACTTGTGGACTTCAAGTCCCAGAATTCCTCAGCCAGCTATGCTGGTCAGGAGTCTCCAATCTTGGCAACTTTAAGACTTGTGGACTTCAAGTCCCAGAATTCCTCAGCCAGCCATGCTGGTCAGGAGTCTCCAATCTTGGCAACTTTAAGACTTGTGGACTTCAAGTCCCAGAATTCCTCAGCCAGCCATGCTGGTCAGGAGTCTCCAATCTTGGCAACTTTAAGACTTGTGGACTTCAAGTCCCAGAATTCCTCAGCCAGCCATGCTGGTCAGGAGTCTCCAATCTTGGCAACTTTAAGACTTGTGGACTTCAAGTCCCAGAATTCCTCAGCCAGCCATGCTGGTCAGGAGTCTCCAACCTTGGCAACTTTTAAGACTTGTGGACTTCAAGTCCCAGAATTCCTCAGCCAGCCATGCTGGTCAGTTCGAATGCATGTAAAAAATGCAAGTAGAAAAATAGGAACCACCTTTGGTGAGAAGGTAACAGCGTTCCGTGCGCCTTCGGCGTTGAGTCATGCCAGCCACATGACCATGGAGATATCTCAGTGCTGGCTCTTTTGCTTTGAAATGAAGATGAGCACCGCCCCCTAGAGTTGGGAACGCCTAGCACATATGTGCAAGGAGGACCTTTGCCTTTGAAAAAAATTAACACAGGCAAATTCATCTTCCCAAATCCTGAGAACTACTCTGCGTGGTTTTGAATATTCTTCTTTATAATTTGAATATTCTTCTTTATAATTTTCTTTCAAGTTTCCAGAGATATAATCTTCCAGAAATGCACAGGGAATGATTGTGTTAGCCTTCTAAATTCCAGGTTGACAGAAAATGTTTTCTCTATCGTAACCTCTCCACCTTCAGAATTCTGAACTGTATTAAATTATTTCCACCAACCCAGAGAAGCTTGCCATGCCTCCATGCCCTCTCCTATCTTTTTATGTTTCCATTTTCATTCTGATGTCTTACACAGGAGCAATAATTTAACGGTTATGCAAAGTAATAATGAAGACTGTCGGCAAATTGGCAGTGTGAAAACTTTCTACTCAAAATTCTGGCTATGGTTTTATTTTAAAAGACAGATCTTCCTTCCCTCTCTCCCTCTCTACCAATTTTGCTTCCTTCCCCTTCTTGCTTCCTTTCCTTCCTCCCTGTTTTCCTTCCTCCCACCCTCTTCCTTCCTTTTCTCCTTCCCTATCTTCCTTTCTTTTCCTTCCTTCCTTTCCTCAATAGCTTCCTTCCTTTCCTTCCCCCTCTTGTTTCCTTTCCTCCCTCCCTTTCCTTCCTCCCACACTCTTCCTTCCTTTTCTCCTTCCCCATCTTTCTTTCTTTTCCTTCCTTCCCCCTTGCTTCCTTTCCTTCCTATCTTCCTTTCTTCCTTTCCTTCCTATCCTTCCTCCCACCCTCTTGCTTCCTTTTCTCCTTCTTCCTTTCTTTTCCTTCCTTCCCTCCCCATCTTGCTTCCTTTCCTTCCTCCCTATTTTCCTTCCTCCCACTCTCTTCCTTCCTTTTCTCCTTCCCTATCTTCCTTTCTTTTCCTTCCTTCCTTTCCTCCCTAGCTTCCTTCCTTTCCTTCCCCCTCTTGCTTCCTTTCCTCCCTCCTTTCCTCCCTCCCACTCTTCCTTCCTTTTCTCCTTCCCCATCTTCCTTTCTTTTCCTTCCTTCCTTCCCCTTTGCTTCCTTTCCTTCCTATCTTCCTTCCTTTCTTTCCTCCCACTCTCTTGCTTCCTTTTCTCCTTCTTCCTTTCTTTTCCTTCCTTCCCTCCCCCTCTTGCTTCCTTTACTCCCTATCTTCCTTCCTTCCCCCTTCTTCCTTCCTTTTCTCCTTCCCTATCCTCCTTCCTTTCCCTTCCTTCCTTCCCGTGTTAAGTCCACTTTAACAACTGCAGTGATCCACGTAACAAATGTGGCAAGAAAAGTTGTAAAATCCGACAAAACCCACTTAATAAATTTCTCACTTAGAAACACACATTCTGGCCATAAGTCGAGGACCACCTGGATTAGCCTTGGTTTGGATAAGATCCTATCCACTAAGCGTAAGCAAATAAATGACTGGAGTCCATTGCTTTTTAGTGTGTCTTTGGCCTTGAGCCTGACACGCAGACACAGAACAGACTTCATGAAATTATACACAAATGGAAACATTCTGTCCTCTTCGTGCTTATCCAACAGTTATTGATATATCCAAATTAGTCATTATAAAGAGTCCCAAAGAAATCAACATCTGACGGCATATCCTTATCACTCGGAAGCAGAATTTGGCAATTAGGCAGGTAACCTGAGGATTTGTGTCTCCTCGAAGTAACTCTGTTTGACCAGACAAGTCTTTTCAGAAATGGATGAAATAGCTTTTTGTCGGAGATCGGAAAAAAAAAAAAATAATAAAGTAGAACACAGGAAAACAATGTTCCGCCTTCAATCCTGCCTGAACTGCACGGCTATTAACTCTGTGATAATGAGAACTGTATTAAATCCAACCTCCAAGCCTCCTGGCGGTAGAAAATTACAGCGAATTCACAAAAAGGGAGCTTGGAGGTCTTCTAGTCCAGCCCTCTTGCGCGAGTAGGAGATCCTGTACCATTCAAGTGGACTGCCCAATGTCTTCTTAAAAACCTCAAGTGATGAGGCACCCACAACTTAATGAGGCAAACCGGTTCACTGCTTTACAGTATTGTTCTGCCAGGAAATTTCTCCTAGGTGGCTTCTCTCCTTGATTGGTTTTCACCCATTGCTTCTTGTCCTGCCCTCGGGTGCTTTGGAGAATAGCTTGACTCCCTCTTCTTTGTGGCAACCCCTGAGATATTGGAACACTGCTATCATGTCTCCCCTAGTCCTTCTTTTCCTTAAACTAGACATACCCAGTTCCTGCAACTGTTCTTTGTATGTTTTAGCTTCCAGTCCCCTAAACATCTTTGTTGCTCTTCTCTGCACTCTTTCTAGAGTTTCCACATCTTTTTTTACATCGTGGTGACCAAAACTGGATGCGGTATTCCAAGTGTGGCCTTACCAAGGCTTTATAAAGTGGTATTAACACTTCACGTGATCTTGAATCTCTCCCTCTGCTCATGCAGCTTAGGAAATTTCTCCTTAATTCCAAGTTGCTTCTCTCCTTGATTAGTTTCCACCCATTGCTTCTTGTTCTGCCCTCGGGTGCTTTGGAAAACAAATTGGTCCCCTACCTACACACATAAAATGCTGGCTAGAAACTCAGCCGAAGAGAAAACTGACTTCATCTCTGTAGCATGCCTAGTTTGGCGTGCGTTCAGTATGTGATCCTGGGTTGTTTTTTTTACAGCTTGGGTAATGCAGCTTTCTTCCATTTAAATAAATAGATGTCTTAGTTTATTGCTCTCAAGGCTGTAGTTTTAGTTAGATGGCATCTTCAATATCACAAGCTTCTATTCTGCAAGCTTTATTAGTTGCAAGGCAATTGGAGAAACATCTTAATAATTTTTTTAGAGAGCATTAGATTTTTGCCTATACTTTACTCTCTGAATGTACAGAATTCTCTTGTCAGCTAAGTTAAAGAATGCTTGTTTGATGCAGCTACGCAGAAAAAAAAAGGACACTCCCAGGGGTGGGCTTCAAAAATTTCAGCAACGGGATCTCTGCCCGGTGGCTGGGTGGGCGTGGCCAAGGTGGGCACCATGGGGGGGGGGGTGCCTTTCCCAGGCTCCAGCGGCTTTCCTTGAGACTCTGGGAGGGTGAAAGCTGCCTCCCCCGAGCTCCAGAGGCCAGAAATGGGCCCGTTTTCAGACTTCCTGAACTTCCAGGAGGCCTGTTTTTCCCCCTTCCCGAGCCTCCGCGTGGGCCCTGCATTTACCTCACATCCAAAACGGGCCACGTGGAGACTCCTGGGAGGTGAGGAGTAGGAGGAGTGGGAGGGCCAGGGCCAACCAGGGTTAGGATTTGGAGGTTCTCCGAACTGGCCATTATGTTAGCTCCCGAACCCGTAGTAGCCCATTCCTGGGTCCATTCCAAACTGGGGTCCCCTTGGCAAAACTAGGTCTTCAACAGGACAGTGCAACGGGGCCAGGAGTCCACCACATGCATGCGCGCAGCACGCGCACAGCGTGCACATGCGTACTTACCACCCGCAACCCTCCAGCTGCTCCGAGGAGCATTGCACAGGCGCCGTACACTCCATGCCCATGTGCAAAAGCACCGATCGGCTCAAATATAGGTTAAGGGTGGCAGGTGGGCCCTCCAGAGCACTTTACGGTAACAGTACCTGGTGCTCCCAGCAGGCACCGGTACACCTGTACCGGGGTGTACCGGTAGTATCCCACCACTGGTCTTCGGGACATGAGCAAGTAGGGGCCAATCTTATGTTCTACAACAAGGGTCCCCAACCCCGGTCCCACTATTGGCCCGTAGCCCGTTCGGAACGGGGCTGTTGGAAGTGGTAGGCGAGTGCACGTGCCCCACAAAACATAAATGGAATTTACTCTTGTGTAGAGACACATAGCAACGCACTGCAGCTCTACTTAAGAGCAGCTGTTGCATTACAAGTTTTATTTGATCTACAAAGCAAACAGAACAAACTCTACTCTGGCCCAAATGTCCTTCTTCCAGTGACGTATGATTTGCCATTTGCTCCACGTAAATACTTACCTGATATAAATAATCCTCAAACACGAAGTAGTAGTCATCATTGCTGGCTGTCAATTTCACATCCTGAAATTATAAAAAACAAACAAACAAACATAACTTTCTGAAGCTGAGCCACGTCTTTTCTCACCCTGTACACAATATAACAAGACGCAGGCACTATCGTAATCTGATGGCGTTAACAACAGTTACGGCGCTAATCATATATCAAGCTCAGCCTTTCGTCAACTTCTAATTTTCAAATGAAAAGTTCCCTTAGAATCTTTGGTCTGTAATGAAAGAGGCAGAATAACAGAGTTGGAAGAGAGCTTGGAGCTGTTCTATTCCAACCCCCTGCTCAAGCAAGAAACCCTATACCCGCGATGGCGAACTTCTGGCACGCCCTCTCTGCGGGCACGCCAACTGTCGCCCCAACCCAGCTCAGTGATATCAATGAAAATGTATCTGCCATTATAGAACTTAGACGCTGGCGCTGGCTAGGCCATACATTGAGAATGCCAGATAATCAAATCCCAAAAATTTCCCTGCTTGCAGAGCCTGGTCCGACCTGGAAACGGCCAAAAGGAGGTGTTCGTCTAACCACTCTGCGTCACTTCAAACGGAAAGCCGAAGATATAGTCATGCGCCCATTCAATCTTAGCCGAAAATCATATAATAGCGACTGGCTGCACCACCTGACAACCCTAGCCCAGGACCGAAAACAGTGGCGTCAAATTTCCATGGAAGTCGCCTATACCCACAATGGGTGAAGAGGCGTCAAGTACAAGTACAAGTACCCAGCTCCACTGCACATGTGGTGTGCCTCCCGCCGGCCAGCTGGTCTTAGATCTCTGCCGCGTATGCGCAAGGATAGGGGCGCATGGGGGAAGTGTACGCATGCAAAGTGGGTGGAGTGCATGGGGGGGTGCTTGCATTGCATTTTGGGGCCTTGCGCGGGCCCCTTAGCCTCGTTTTGGCATCGGAAAGCCTCCTGCACCAACCTGGAAGCCAAAAATAGGCATGGGGAGGGACGGCCGTAGGTATGGAGGCAAGCGCCAGGTGGGGGGGGGTTCATGCGCGCATTGTGTTATGGTTGCAGACACGCTTTTGACACACAACAACAAAAAGGTTAGCCATAACTGCCCTATACAATTTCAGACAAGTGGTTGTCCAATCTCTTCTTTAAAACTTCCAGTGTTGGGGCTTTCACAACTTCTGGAGGCAAGTTGTTCCACTGATTAATTGTTCTAACTGTCAGGAAATTTCTCCTTCTTCTAAGTTGCTTCTCTCCTTGATTAGTTTCCACCCATTGCTCTTTGTCCTGCCCTCAGGTGCTTTGGAGAATGGATTGATTCCCTCTTCTTTGTGGCAGCCCCTGAGATACTGGGGCTAACAAAACATTGTGGGATCCAACAATTGTTATTTCTCAAATCTCCATTTATTCCTGCTGATTATTATTTAACTAGTTAGCAGCCCAAACTTAAGAGGGCTTTTTTATCCATTTAGTCAGGAAATGAAATGGCTTCTGATCACGTTTTTGAAAGCCCGCAATTGTGTAAGGCCAGGCTGAGATATGCCACATTCCAAAGGATTCTGAAGAAATGGGAATTCCTATAGCAAGAGTCACACTGAGTTCGATTCCTGTTAGTACTTCTACATAAATACCCCATTCCAAAGATATATTATGGTGATCATAGCAGAACCATAGAGATTTTCATTCCTTAGGTAACGGTAAAGGTTCCCCCGCACATGCATGCTAGTCATTCCTGTCTCTAGGGGGCAGTGCTCATCTCAGTTTCTAAGCCGAAGAGCCAGCACTGCCCGAAGACGTCTCTGTGGTCATGTGACCAGCATGACTCAACATCGAAGGTGCACGGAGTGCTGTTACCTTCCCACCAAAGGTGGTTCCTATTTTTCTACTTGCATTTTTACATGCTTTCGAACTGCTAGGTTGGCAGAAGCTGGGACAAGTAACGGGAGCTCACTCCGTTACGCGGCGCTAGGGATTTGAACCGCTGAACTGCCGAACGTCTGGTCGACAAGCTCAGCGTCTTAGCCATTGAGCCACCGCGTACCTATTTTCACTCCTTACTAGCCAGAAATTCAAGGCCCTTAGATTAGTTTGCTGCCAGCTATCTTGCAAGCAGAACACAATTAATAAGGTTAGCCATGATAAAAGATATGAACCACAGTCAAAACAAACATTCTTTTTCACTACATAAAGCCTAGCGGCTAAGTAACACATTAATTACTGACCATAGAAAGACGCAATTCAAAAATTACTCACTTTATAAATCAGACTGTCCACCAAAAGATTGTACTGGATCACGTTAGACTTCAGTTGTTCATAGTACAAGATATCCTAAAATGAAGTAATAATAATATTATATTAATATGAAAGAGTCGAAGAAAAAGAACTGGGGGGAAAAAAATCACAAAATATCGCGACCTGTCCAATGGAAACTACGCGATTATGGATTAAACATGTGATAGTGATACCCATTGTCATCAGGGCAATTGGCACCATGTCCAAGAATTTTTACAAAACACATCAAGAAATTAACCGTGACCTGTCAAAACCGCGCTCGACTAAGCCGCGCCCGATTAAACCACGTCGCTGACGTCATCAACAGGGCGACAACAGCCAGCGCGGAGAAAGAAGGACGCTTTAAATAGCGCTTTGAAAGCAAGCTGATTCAACTTAAGGTAAGCGTTAGGTTTAGGGTTAGCTTTAGGGTTAGTTTTAGGGTTAGGTTAAGGGTTAGGTTTAGGTTTAGGGTTAGGTTAAGGGTTAGGGTTAGGTTTAGGGTTTACAGCGTGCTTCTGTCTCCGCGCTGTTGTCGCCCTGTTGATGACGTCAGCTACGCGGTTTAGTCGAGCGCGGTTTATTCGAGCACGGTTTTGTGGTGGAACCGAAATTAACACCAGCAGAACTGCAAAAAAACTGTGCTACTCAGAACATCGTACATTTTAAGAAGATGCTTGGCTGATACCTAGGATGCTGGCAGCAACCCGTATCAACCATCAGCGCCAGTCAATGATATTTGTGATACGTTTTTAAATGCTCAGTTGACTGAGTTTCATGTTTAATGAATAAAAGAGATAATAATAATAGTAATAATGACAATTGAACTATTGCAATCAAGGCCAGGATTGAAAATAAAAATCAAATGTTTCGAAGTGCAGATTGTACAGAGACGGAAGAAACAGAAGATTACAAAAGGCAGTCCCCTATTTACAACAGTTCGTTTAGGGACTGTTCAAAGTTACGGCATTGATAAATGTGACTTATGATCATTTTTCACAGTTACAACCTTTGCAAGATCCCTGTGATCATGTGATCAAAATTCAGATGCTTGGCAACTGGCGAATGCAGGTCATGTGATTCAGTGGTGGGATTCAAATAATTTAGCAACCGGTTCTCTGCCCTAATGACCAGCTGGGTAGGCGTGGACCAGTAGTCATGTGACCGTGTGGGCGTAGCCAACTCAAAGTCACTCAGGTCAATGGGCGCTTCGCCTTAGCTGTTACAATGTAATGAGGGTTAACCGGAGAGGCAGTTTCTGTAAGCAGGGCAATAAAGATGAGGCTAAAAACAACACCAGAATGTTTCCTTCCTGCCTTCCTTACAGGATTAGCCCTGTAAAGTGGAAAAAAAAATCAAAAATGAGATTTCTTCCAACAACCGGTTCGCAGAACTGCTAAGAAAGTTAACAACCGGTTCTCCCGAATAGGTACGAACTGGCTGAATCCCACCACTGATGTGATTCCTTTTGCCACCTTCCGACAAACAAAGTCAATGGGGAACCCGGATTCACTTAACAACCGTGGTACCAACTTATCAACCGCAGTGATTTACTTAATAACTGGGGCAAGAAAGCTCATAAAATGGGCCAAAACTCACTTAACAAATGTCTCACTTAACAACGTAAATTTGGGGTTCAATTGTGGTCATAAGTCAAAGACGACCTGCCTACTCCGCTCACGCAAGAAAACTGCACAAACTGCACAAACACAAGAACACAACACAGTCGCCAAAACGATTCATTGGAGCCCCTGTAGAAACGATTGGGTGCCGGTAATGAGAAACTGATGGGAACACAGAATTGAAAAAGTAGTGGAAAACGAGCAGCTTAAAAAATTGTGGGATATCAGAGCAATAAATCCAATAAAAGTCTTGGTTTACAATAAATAAGATTTAACGATGGTTGAAAAGGGGGAAAAGTATAGATAATTGATGCTGCAATATCAGAGGATAGTACAGGATGAAAAATTGACAAAGATGACAAACTACCAAGGAAGGAAGGAAGGAAGGAAGGAAGGAAGGAAGGAAGGAGGGAGGGAGGGAGGGAGGGAGGGAGGGAGGGAGGGAGGGAGGAAGGAAGGAAGGAAGGAAGGAAGGAAGGAAGGAAGGAAGGTAGGAAGGAAGGAAGGAAGGAAGGAAGGAAGGAAGGAAGGAAGGAAGGTAGGTAGATAGGTAGATAGGTAGATAGGTAGGTAGGTAGGTAGGTAGGTAGGTAGGTAGGTAGGTAGGTAGGTAGGTAGGTAGGTAGGTAGGTAGATAGATAGATAGATAGATAGATAGATAGATAGATAGATAGATAGATAGATAGATAGATAGATAGATAGATAGATAGATAGATAGATAGATAGATAGATAGATAGATAGATAGATAGATGTTATAGGTAGGTAGGTAGGTAGGTAGGTAGGTAGGTAGGTAGGTAGGTAGGTAGGTAGATAGATAGATAGATAGATAGATAGATAGATAGATAGATAGATAGATAGATAGATAGATAGATGTTATAGGTAGGTAGGTAGGTAGGTAGGTAGGTAGGTAGGTAGGTAGGTAGGTAGGTAGGTAGGTAGGTAGATAGATAGATAGATAGATAGATAGATAGATAGATAGATAGATAGATAGATAGATAGATAATATAAGATAGATCTATCCTATCTAACCCTAACTATCTAATTTCTACTTGTTAATTGCAAAAGACTACGCTATTTGGATCCACACATATACATCAAATACATAAAAACATCAAGAATTTGATGCGTATGAAGATCTGTACCAGCTAAAGAACTGCCACCTTGGATTTCACACAACTGTGAATACTAAATACTAAAATCAGCAAATGTGACTGGAAACCACACAATTTAAAAATCTGCTAGTTTTACTTAGTTGTGAAACTGCCTTAATAAAAATGTTTTATATTTACCTTTGCTGTGAACAAATATAATTTATTGCCTGTTTGATAGGGTATATATTAGGGTTTTCGGCAGTAGTAATGATCTCAGTGTTTTAAAATATTATTGTTCTAAAGTTCTTATATAACCAGCTCTGATTATAGTGGAAAGGCAGAACTGAATTTCTTACGTAAATAAATGAGTTCCAGAAATTTTAAAAAAAAAATGGAACAGGGAAAAAATTCATTCAGGATATCCGAATATAATCTCAGAAACATATTCATCATCAAAACAAATGAAACATGTTTTATATCCAAACAAGGAATAATAAATATTTTAAAACAAGGAACTATAAGATTCATTTCCATAAGCTTTTATATTCTATTATTCAAACAGAAACTGTTATCAAAAGTGGACTTGACAGATGATTAAGGCAGTGTTTCCCAATCTTGTCAACTTGAAGATGTCCGGACTTCAACTCCCAGAATTCCCCAGCCAGCGTTCGCTGGCTGGGGGATTCTGGGAGTTGAAGTCCGGACATCTTCAAGTTGACAAGATTGGGAAACACTGGATTAAGGGACATTTTTAGGGTAGACAAAGAAATACAATAGGAATTATAAATTTTTTAAAAAGTATTTATATTATAGTAATTAAAACACTAAATGCAGCAGAGGGGGGGGCAAAGGACTTTTTAAAAAACCCATGGGCATAATTCATTCAATTTTTGTCTCGAACCTATAACACATATTACTTCAACTCATTTTCACAGCTTTTATGCAGAATGGACCAAATCCATTTCTTCGTATCAGAACAATAATGAATAATGAAGTTCCTCCTAGGTTTACAAATTGAATTTCTCTGCCTTCTGAAAACATTGCATCAGGAGTCAACAATTTCAGACGATAAGTTAATTATTTGCTTGATTGCGTTACATCCCAGACATTCTTAGGCTAGACAGGACATGGAGAGCCGTTTCCTTGGGGCGTCTGGCTCATTGAGGATAGGAAACAGGTGGGTGACTTACATCAGAGAATAGATAGAAAAGAAGCAAATCCACTAGCTCATCTTGGTCAATTGACAGTTTAGAATAGAATAGAACAACAGAGTTGGAAGGGACCTTGGAGGTCTTCTAGTCCAACCCCATGCGCAGGAAGGAAACCCTATATCCGTGATGGCATCTTTGCGGGCACGCGAGCTGTCGCCCAGGACGGCTCCACTGCACATGCGTGTGCACGCCTCCCGCCGGCCATCTGATTCTCAGGTCTCCGCTGGGAGACGCGTGTGCATGCGTTGGGGTGGGGGTAGGTCGTGCGGCACTGAGGTAGGCAGGGGGGGTGTTATGCGAGGCACCCCCGCACCCCGTTTTTGGTTCCAAGATCAGAGGCACCAAAATGGGGGGCACATGCACTGTGGGGGGGGGGGTGCCCATGCACGGGCCTGCAGGTGGGGCCTTTTTCTGTGACTTTGAACTGTTACTAACCCGAGGATCCAACAATTGTTATTTCTCAAATCTCCATTTATTCCTGTTGATTATTATTTAACTAATTAGCAGCCCAAACTTAAGAGGGCTTCCCCCCCCCCATTTAGTCAGGAAATGAAATGGCTTCTGATCACATTTTTGAAAGCCCGCAATCATGTATGGCCAGGCTGAGATAGGCCACATTCCAAAGGATTCTAAAGAGTTGAAGAAATGGGAATTCCTATAGCGAGAGTCACACTGAGTTCGATTCCTGTTAGTACTTCTACATAAATACCACATTCAAAAGATATATTATGGTGATCACAGCAGAACCAGAGAGATTTTCATTCCTTGGGTAACGGTAAAGGTTTCCCCGCACATGCGTGCTAGTCGTTCCCTGTTTTTCAAACGGACCTGAATACCATCACATATACAGTTATTTATTTAAATTTTCTTTAGTCTCTCAATCAGGATTTAGAGACCATGTAGAATAGAATAGAATAGAATAGAGTAGAGTAGAATGGAGGAAAATAGAATGGAGGAAAATAGAATAGAATAGAATAAAGAAAAATAGAATGGAGGAAAATAGAATACAATAGAATAGAACAGAATGGAGGAAAATAGAATAGAGGAAAATAGAGTAGAGTAGAGTAGAGTAGAGTAGAGTAGAGTAGAGTAGAGTAGAGTAGAGTAGAGTAGAGTAGAGTAGAGTAGAATAGAATGGAGGAAAATAGAATAGAATGGAGGAAAATAGAATAGAATAGAACAGAACAGAATAGAATGGAGGAAAATAGAATAGAATAGAACAGAACAGAATAGAATGGAGGAAAATAGAATAGAACAGAACAGAATAGAGGAAAATAGAATAGAATAGAGGAAAATAGAATAGAATAGAACAGAACAGAATGGAGGAAAATAGAATAGAATGGAGGAAAATAGAATAGAATAGAGGAAAATAGAATAGAATGGAGGAAAATAGAATAGAATGGAGGAAAATAGAATAGAATGGAGGAAAATAGAATAGAATAGAACAGAACAGAATAGAATGGAGGAAAATAGAATAGAATAGAACAGAATAGAATAGAGGAAAATAGAATAGAATAGAGGAAAATAGAATAGAATAGAACAGAACAGAATGGAGGAAAATAGAATAGAATGGAGGAAAATAGAATAGAATAGAGGAAAATAGAATAGAATGGAGGAAAATAGAATAGAATGGAGGAAAATAGAATAGAATAGAACAGAACAGAATAGAATGGAGGAAAATAGAATAGAATAGAACAGAACAGAATAGAGGAAAATAGAATAGAATAGAGGAAAATAGAATAGAATAGAATAGAACAGAACAGAATGGAGGAAAATAGAATAGAACAGAATGGAGGAAAATAGAATAGAATAGAGGAAAATAGGATAGGATAGGATAGGATAGGATAGGATAGGATAGGATAGGATAGGATAGAATAGAATAGAATTGTTTATTGGCCAAGTGTGATTGGACATACAAGGAATTTGCCTTTGGTACAAATGCTCTCTGTGTACATAAAGGACAAGATACATTCGTCACGAATCATAAAGTACAACACTTAATGATAGTCATAAGGTACAATTCAACAATCAAATCATACTAGGAAACAATATAAACTGTAAGAATACAAGCAACAAAGTCACAGTCATGCAGTCATAAGTGGGAGGAGATGGGTGATAGATCTGAGATTTGAGAACAGATTTGATCACTAATCAGTTATTTTTTTTCCCAAGTTTAAGACTCAGCATACTGCAAATCATCAAGTTAAGCACATGTGGACATGTACTATAATTAAATATCCCGTGAATCCATATCGTTTACAGATATCTATGCACAACTGATTTATAGGCTAAAGGCATCGCAGTAATAAATCTGTAGATTAGCTCGTTTGAGTTCTCCCATTACTTTAGAAGCACTGTCAGAATAACTGTAGGATTAAATAAGGAGGAAAAATAGACTAGCACTATGAATATAGTCAGAGAGCCTAGAAAAATTATGGCTTTTATAATGTTCACCCTGACTTTATAACCATATAATGCGGGTGTTCGCATTTTGCAGTGGAAAATGCTCATAATGAGTTTTGAAATATACACCAACAATAATAGAAAAAGAAAGGGAGAGGAGGAGAGAATGAAAGGAAGACGGGGGGAAAGAAGAAAGAGGTAAGGAGAGGAGGATGGAAGGGAGAGGAAGAGAAGGAGAGAGGATAGGAAGAAGAAGAGTAGGAGTAGGAGAAAGGGAAGGGAAGAAGGAAGGGGAAGGAGAGGAGGAAGGAAGGAAGTAGAGAAAGGAGGTGTTACAAAAGGAGGAAGGGATGGTAAATATAGCAACCCAAACTGTATATTATAACCTATTAAATGAAATAATTAATGTATTAGAACGATAAATGTAAAGAAGAATAACAATTATGTGAATGTATACTTAAAAGGGTATATAAGAGAATAAAAAAATTAAAAAAATCTTAAAATAAAAAAGAAAGAAAATGCTCACAATGTACACGCAGTCCTTGAATGACAATCATTCGTTTAAGTCATCATCATCATCATCATCTTCTTTTAACCACCCCATAATCCCTAGCAGGGTGGAGTCTGGGCAACTGAATGGAGCTGAGTGTTTACTGGCCCGATGCCCTTCCTGTCACCAATGAGGAGTTTTGTTCAGTAGATACATTCTCATTGTGTCCAGAAAGAGGAATATCTGAGCTAGGATTGAACTCACAGCCTCCTGATTGTGAGGCGAGACTCGCTCCACCTCTAGGCCACCGGACCACTCAGACAATCATTTGTTTAGTGACCATTCCAAACCACAATGGCACTGAAAAAAGTAACTTATGACAGTTATTATCACACTTATTACCATTGCAGCATCTCCAGGGTTGCGTGATCAAAATGTAAACGCTTGGGCAACTGGTATGTATTTATCACAGTTGTAGCATCCGGGGATCATGCAATCACCTCTTGCAACCTTCTGACAAGCAAAATCAATGGGGAAACCAGATTCACTTAACAACTACGTCATTAACTTAACAGCTGCAGTGATTCACTTAACAACTGTGGCAAGAAAGGTCATCAAATGGGGTAAACCTCACTTCATAACTGTCCTGCTTGACAATGGAAATTTTGGGCTGAATAAATCGAGGACTATTGAGGAGTATAAGATACATTAAAAAAAAACACCCTTGTGAATTATTGACTAGGACCCACTGAGGCATATTATTAGCAAAAGAGATAAAATTCTGCAGGGAAGAAAAGTATTTTTTCAGTTATTAAATTGCCATGCGGCCCGTCTCCCCTGTAAGGTAACTCACAGATTACAAAAAGACAGATAGAGAACTAATTAAAATTATGCAATTTAATATTTTAAATAGTTTTCCCAGTTGCAATGGATGGTTGTGAAAGTTGGATCATAAGAAAGGCCGAGGGCCAAAGAATGGAGGCCTTTGAACTCTGGTGCTGGAGAAGACTCCTGCGAGTCCCTTGGACTGCAAGGTGATCAAACCGGTGAGTCCTAGATGAGATCAACCCTGACTGCTCTTTAGAAGGCCAGATTCTGAAGAGGAAAATCAAATACTTTGGCCACCTAATGAGAAGGAAGGACTCCCTGGAGAAGAGCCTCATGCTGGGAAAGATGGAGGGCAAAAGAAGAAGGGGAGGACAGAGAATGAGGTGGCTGGATGGAGTCACTGAAGCAGCAGGCGTGAGCTTAAATAGACTCCAGAGGATGGTAGAGAACAGGAAGGCCTGGAGGAACGTTGTCCATGGGTTTGCGATAGGTTAGACACAACTTCACAACAACAACAATTTAAACCTATAGGGGAAAAAAACAGAACTAAGAGATGGATGGCAGGGGGATGGGGTCTTCCTACTCCCGCCAACCACCTCCGAGTGGGGGGCACTCCCTTTGTGGCCCCAAGCCAGGCAAAAACCAAGTTTTAGTTACAGGTTTTTGATAAACTTATTCAACTATTCTTTTGGACAGGATTAAACTGAATGCCTTTCAAGGGAGGAGCCACCTTAACCTACACTATACCTATGAGACAATTGCTTTTCTCTAGGTCATTCGGTTCATCTTGCATTGGGAAGAAGGGTTGGTGATGTTGCCCTAGGCATTCCTGCAAAAAGGGAAGCACTCAGTGAGAGGGACAAGATCAGACAGTTCTGAGAACTGGGAATATGCTGCAACTTCAGCAGAATCAATCAATCAATCAATCAATCAATCAATCTATCATGGTAGTGGATCTGGGTACTTGAGAGACCGCCTCCTGCCAATTACCTCCTCGCGACCTATTAGATCACACAGATTAGGTGTCCTCCGAGTTCCATCCGCCAGTCAGTGTCGACTGGCAACTACGCGGAGGAAAGCCTTTTCAGTAGCAGCTCCGACCCTTTGGAACGATCTCCCCGTGGAGATTCGTACCCTCACCACCCTCCAGACTTTCCGCACAGCCCTCAAGATCTGGCTATCCCGTCAGGCCTGGGGTTAAAGATTATAATCCGTCCCCACCCGAATGATGAATGTTGCTTCTATTTTTAATTATGTATTGTTTTTATATGTCATTGTGTGTATTCCCTTCCCCATAAGTTGTAAGCAGCCCTGAGTCCCCTCAGGGAAAGGGGGCCTATAAATAAACTTATCTATCTATCTATCTATCTATCTATCTATCTATCTATCTATCTATCTATCTATCTATCTCTATCTATCTATCTATCTATCTATCTATCTATCTATCTATCTATCTATCTATCTATCTATCTAGCTCTCATCCTCCTCCCTTATCAGCTGAGCCAAAGAAATAATTGTTACATCAAAAGAGCTGGTATGTCGAAAGATGGGAGGGAACATACTGCTGAAAGAGTAGAGCTGAAAGGCAAAAGGGAAGCAGTATGCTCCCTCCCATATTTGAGCATACCAGGTGCTTTGATAACACTAAATTATTTCCTTGGCTCAGCTGATAAGGTAGGAGAGCTTGTGGCTTAGAGGCTAATACAACTGCTTAACATGTAAAAACAGCCCAGTTTATAATCCAGTAAAGGTATGGCTAGCTGATGAGAGATAAATAGCGTGAAATAGAGCAATAATAGTCTCCCTTTGTTTATTTATCAGCACAAATGCAACATATATATATATATATATATATATATATATATATATATGTATATGTATATGTATATGTATATGTATATGTATATGTATATGTATATGTATATGTATATATGTATATATGTATATATGTATATATGTATATATGTATATATGTATATATGTATATATGTATATATGTATATATGTATATATGTATATATGTATATATGTATATATGTATATATGTATATATGTATATATGTATATATGTATATATGTATATATGTATATATGTATATATGTATATATGTTGTATATGTTGTATATGTTGTATATGATGTATATGATGTATATATGTATATATGTATATATGTATATATGTATATATGTATATATGTATATATGTATATATGTATATATGTATATATGTATATATGTATATATGTATATATGTATATATGTACATATGTACATATGTACATATGTACATACGTACATACGTATATACGTATATATGTATATAGATTTTAAATAATTTTATTTATTTAAAAAAGGCTGTATGTATGTATATATGTATGTTCCAGCATACGGGGGGTGAGGTGGGGGAGAATACCCCTGGTGTGTGTGTGCGTATGCGTATGCGTTCCAGAATAACACCTGGCCCGTTAAGGAGAGTGAGTGCAGTGTCCTAGCGCAACAATTGTTTGTGATATCAGTTCCTTTGCTACTTCCTCTGGAAAGCCAGCCATGACGTTTACCCTCCAGTGGGCCAATGGGTCTGATGGTTTTGGGGCAAAGTGCCAGGATCGTAGGCAGGGCGGGAAAGAGGAGCGCATGGGAGGGGGAAGGGAGAGGGCAGGGATGATGGGCATGGGAGTAGGGGGCAGAAAGGCCCCTCTCAATGGCTCCCTGTCAGACAAACACTTCGACATCTATAAATACCCAGGCAATGCCGGGTCATCAGTAGTTTATTGATAAAAGGAGAGCCCACTAATTTTTTCAAAAAACCGTTATGCTAGAAAGTCAGAAGTTTGAAAAGTGTTAAATAAATGTAGATGCCCCCGTAGGATCTCGCAAAGGAAGACTCCTAGAATGCTCCATTCTAGAACCAAAACATACACTTAGCTGTCAGATGAATAGCAAACGGACCCCTGTCCTTCCAATCTATTTTTCTGACTTACCTCTGGTCGAGTTGAAATATTGAGAATCAGTGCCCACAGCTCTGCTCTTAATGAATTGGGGGAGCCTTGCCGCACGTACTGTTGAGCGGCTGCGCTGTCCTGCTCCATAAGAACTACAAGACATTATATAAAATATAATTAGCGAAATACCCAAAGCTTCACAGTATTAACGCGAGATAGCTAATATCAATTACAGGACTGTAACTGGACCTTAATTGAGACCCAAACTTCTGTGGCTAAGCGAAACAGTTACTAAGTGAATTTTGCCACTTTTTAATGACCTTTCTTGCCAGCGTTGTTAAGTGAATCACTACCATTGTTAAGTTAGTAACAAGGTAGTTGAGAGAAAGCAAAAATAAATAAAAATTCCTCTTGTCTCCCAGTTGGGGTATTTCTTCTTATTTTAATGTATTTATGTGCGACTGCTCCTGCTACTTGTAACCCCCAGGCGTTTACAGTGGGACAAACATGTAATTCAAATACAAATACGAAAACAACAATTGTGTTGATGGCTGTCTTGTCAAGAGTGCAAGGCTTCCAGAAATCAAATGAACTTGGCTTGGTGTAAGATAGTCAGAGCTTCCCAGTTGAAGCAATGGCTAAGTTTAAGACTTTTCTTTCGGGTTTAATGGAAGGCAGCAAGATTACTTTACGCAATGAAACGGAAAATCACCTTGATCCGCACGATGGAGGGATGGCTGCAAAAACTGATGGGAGTTAGCAGAGATGGCCAAATCGACTGCTTTGATCAAGGGGGAAGAAATACAAATGCTTTTATTTCTACCTGGAAACCGCTTGTGGAACTTTGTGCTTGAGGTGGGGGGGAAAAAACCAAACTTTTGATTTTGGGTTTTACTGATTAAATAGATCTGTTGTTGTAGAAATGGCTAGTTATACTATTGTGTAAAAATACATAATAGTATAGGAGTTTTCATCATGTCTTCTGGTTGCTAGTTGGTGTTCATGGATCTGTTAGGTTTTCGGCCTGTATGTCCTACATACTGACTGTTGCAAGGCTTATGCTGTATGTTGCAGAGGACTTCTCTTTGTCTTCTTATGGGGCTCCTGGGCCTTTTGGGTTACTTAGGATGTTTGGGAGGGATTTAGTTGATTGGCGTGTTATATAGTGAGGCCATGTGGTTGTTACTGGTGGTTTATGAGATTTATTTTTTTGATGTATGTTATCTTTTTTAATCATTTATGTTGGTTGTGCTATATTGGGTTGAATGATCAGGCCCACTTAACAAAGTTGCGTGGATGTCCATTTGGTTAGAAGATGATGTATAGATGATCTATTTCCTTTGGGGGGGGGATGCTCACCAATATTCCCTCTAATTTTTTTTTTCAGTGTGTGCGGAAAAGTATTTGAGCAGCACATTTTCGTGCCTGAGCACCTGAATTTTTTTTAGCCATAATTGCCATCAGAGCAGATGTTGGGGAGGGGGGCAAGGAGGAAAAGGGTCCCCTCCCTCTCCCCCAGGAAGGAAAGAAGGGAAGGAAGGGGGAGGGAAAGGAAATGGGAAAGAAGGAAAGGAAAAGAGAAAGGAAAGGAAAAAGGAAAGGAAAAGAAAAGAGAAAGGAAAGGAAAAAGGAAATGTAAAAGAAGGAAAGGAAAAAGGAAAGGAAATGTAAAAGAAGGAAAGGAAAAAAAGGAAAAGAGAAAGGAAAAAGGAAAGGAAATGGAAAAGAAGGAAAGGAAAAAGGAAAGGAAATGGGAAAGAAGAAAGGAAAAAAGGAAAGGAAATAGGAAAGTAGAAAGGAAAGGATGAAGAAGGGAGGGAAAGAGAAGGGAAGGGAAAAGAAAAAAAGAAGGGAAAGGGAAATAAGGAAAGCAAAGCAAATGGAAAAGAAGGAAAGGAAAAGGAAAGGAAAGGAGAAAGGAAAAGCTCCAAGGGGGAAGAAGGAATGGAGCTGGCAGAGTCAGAGAGACAGACAGACAGACAGACAGACAGAGAGGGAGACAGAGAGAGGGAGGCAGAGAGGCAGAGAGAGACAGAGAGGCAGAGAGAGAGAGAGACAGAGAGACAGAGACAGAGACAGAGAGAGACAGACAGACAGACAGAGAGGGAGACAGAGAGAGAGAGAGAAACAGAGACAGAGACAGAGAAACAGAGAGAGACAGAGGCAGAGCCTGAGCCATCCGTCAGCCCTCAGGTGGAGAGTCAACAGATCTGGAGGTGGCTGATGAGGAAGAGGAGGAACAGCTGGGTCCAGTGCCTGGCACACGCAGGTGCAGAAGGCAGAGGAGAGGAGAGCAATGGAAATCCATGGGCTGATCCTTGGGACAGAAGAGCCACCACTGCTCGTGAAGCCCCACCCAATCCGCTCTGGGGATAAAAAGCAGGGGGTGGAGATGTGTCAGACAACTATTCATCTTCCAGCCAGACCGATTTGTTAGCCTGCGAGAGAAATTTTTGCCAGGGCTGCCGGCACTCTTAATAAAGGAATCTTTTGAGTTCACGTCAGAGGGTTTATTGTGTTTGGGAAACTGGGTCAAAACAGTCTGCAGTAGTGACTAACCATCCATCAGAATTAAGATTATTTTTCTTTTCCGATGTATTGGGCATAGCTGTCTTAATTACCAGTAAGGATATTTTGGGCATGGAACAGAAGAGAGGCTCTGATGATTTTCAAGTGAAATTCTAAACAGGGATTCAGCTCGGACAAAGAGCTATAGGTAGGGACATATTGCTTTAAATTAGCTGCCTGTTAAGTTCTTTCTGTAGCTAAAGGCGATTGCAATGGCCTGGCTAATTTTGCCTTTTTTAAAGGCCCAGGGCACTTCACATTGCCTATAACTGCAGCATAATCCTAAACTTGCTTATTTGGAAATCTTTAACAGGCTTATCTCTAGGGCAGTGTGATTACAACATGACTGCTCCTTATATAACTTAAAATAAAAACAAACGGCAATTGTATGTTTTTTAAAAAAGTATATTAAAAGCGATTACAGTATCCATCTCTTACCTTTTTGACCCAACCGTACGTGTTCATTTTCATAAAGCTCTAAAATGTAAATAAGAATAAAATAAAACGATTAGTTCTAGAAGAATATTTTACATATCAGCATTGCTTATTTTAACATGTTACAGACATGTGCGAAGATTCAAATGAACATGCATAATCACATTCATGAGGAAAAAGGTGTAATTTCTATTGAAGAGATTAAAAGTGTGCCATTTTACAGCAATAGTTAAGAAGTCCCTACAGGCCAAAAGTTATGATATTTTAATTTTGTTGATTATGTTACCAAAGTTGGTCTGAAAAGCAACCTTTGTATTGTATTCTAATTGTATTGCTAGCAAGGAGTTCTTCCTATAAAATGCACAAAACAGGGAAAAGAAAGATGTATAAACCTATACAGAAAGTCCAGTTGTATCTCAAAAAAAAACACCATTTGGGATCTCTTGGATGAAGTGAAATGTTTTTAAAGAAAGAAAAAAAACAAAGAAAGACCAGTTGCCTTTTGAAAAGCATTTTTGGGACAAGTGGGCCGCAGAATTCAGGAATGATGGCCTGGTAACCAGGCAGCAGTCCTGAAGGATTTATTGGAAAAATCCAGCACCACGGAAAAGAAGAAAGTATACTATGTTTGAAAACTGTTCTATAATGGTATAGAGTATGGTATAAATAAATATATACAAAGTTTGAAAAAAAGGAATTTAAACGATGTTTAAAATGTGCTAAATTTCTAGCAAAAAAGAGCCCAGCAGAATTCACTTAATTTATTTAAACTTGGTCACTCCCACCATTATAAATAATGACCAAAAAAAGGAATCTTACTTGGATCCATTCTTTTATAAATATATCTTTTTTTTAATTATTATTATTTTTTATTAGTAAAAGAAAAATACAACCGCCAATAGATTGCAAAAGACAATACAACATCCACCACTGTTTTGCTTTACATTTGACTACGTTTCGAGACATTTCCGTAATAACAAGAACATTATGGACATCAAAAGTTAGGCATCTTCTTCCCTCCCTCCCTCTTTCCTTCCCTCGTTTCTTCTCTCCCACTCCCCTTCCTTCCCTCCCTCCTTCTCTCCTTTCTTTTCTCCTTTTCTCCTTCCCTTCCCCCTCCCTTTCCACCATTTGGGATCTCTTGGATGAAATGAAATGTTTTTAAAGAAAGAAAAAAACAAAGAAAGACCAGTTGCCTTTTGAAAAGCATTTTTGGGACAAGTGGGCCGCAGAATTCAGGAATGATGGCCTGGTAACCAGGCAGCAGTCCTGAAGGATTTATTGGAAAAATCCAGCACCACGGAAAAGAAGAAAGTATACTATGTTTGAAAACTGTTCTATAATGGCCTGCTAAGTAGCAGGGCTACTTAGAGTGTGGTATAAATAAATATATACAAAGTTTGAAAAAAAAGGAATTTAAACGATGTTTAAAATGTGCTAAATTTCTAGCAAAAAAGAGCCCAGCAGAATTCACTTAATTTATTTAAACTTGGTCACTCCCACCATTATAAATAATGACCCAAAAAAAGGAATCTTACTTGGATCCATTCTTTTATAAATATATCTTACAAGAATCTTTTTCCGAAGCAAAAACTATATTTACTGAAAATTAAAAACCCACCTGAAGGCACATGTGCAGAATCATCAATATCCATCTGACCAGTGTTTAGGTCCAATTCGCTAAAATAATCCTTCTTGAGAGGAAAAAAAATAAAGACATTCATTCATTTATTCATTCATTCATTCATTTATTAGAACAAGATGTGCCACTGTACGCCATATATGAAATCGACATTAAATATCAATACGTTGCTTTAATTGGCAAGCTGTAAACACAGGGGTGAAATGCTACCGGTTTGCCCGAACCAGTAGCAAAATAAATGAAACCGACAATCAGCTGTAATGCGTAATTTATATTAGCTAGAAAGCAGGATTTCCTGCTTTCTAGCTAAAATAAGTCATGTGGCACAGCGGATTCCTCCCCCCCCCTCGCTGTTCGCTTACCGTACCCTTTTGATGCTCTGCGCATGCACGGAAGATACTGCGCATGCACAGAGGTGGCGCGTGTGGTTTAGGTTTAGGTTTATTGGATTTATATGCCGCCCTTCTCCCAAGGACTCAGGGCGGCGTACAACATAAAAGAAAACACATATTACAAAAATTAAAAGGGACATTAAATAAAGTATCAAAAAAAATCTCAATTGATATTTACAATAAAAATTTAAAAATTGAATTAAAATTAACAACCAAATTAATCCTATATTTTATTCTATTCAGGCCAGGCCGGCTTGCTGGAAAAGCCAACTTTTTAGGGAGCGTCAGAAGGACCGGAGGTCGGGGATTATGCGAAGTTCCGTGGGCAGCTCATTCCAGAGGGAAGGCGCTCCCACAGAGAAGGCTCTCCCCCTGGGGGTCGCTAGGGGACACTGTCTGGCCGACAGCACCCTGAGGAGGCGAACTCTGTGGGGTTGCACTGGACAATGGGAGGCTACTGATGGCAGTAGGTGGTCTCGCAGGTATCCTGGGCCTAAGCCATGGAGTGCTTTAAAGGTCATAATTAATACCTTGAATCGCACCCGGAAGACAACCGGCAACCAGTGCAGGCCACCTAAAAGGGGTGTAACATGTGAGCGAAGAGCATGCTCATATTGCTACCGAACCAGTAGCAAAGGTAAGTGGATTTCACCGCTGGGTAACCACGAAGCTTAAGGCTCATGGGACCCACATTATGTAAGACCAAAATCCCAGCAGCTTAGTTAAAATCTCAATATAGATAGTCAAGGATCATCATTCCCTCTTCCCCCTCGGAGCTCCCAGGTTCCCCTGACGTTAGCCCTGATTCCTATGCTCCTCCTCCTCTGTTTTGGTTTCTGTAAGGGCCGGTGGCCGACAGGTCACAACACAGACCTGAATGGATCTGCAACCCTGAGTATCCCAGTGGTGTCTTAGACACCACTAGTTATTTTTTTTATACATATCGATTCAGGAGTTAGGTCCACTGAGTTTGGGCCTGTACTGTTAAATTAAATGGTTATTCTCTATTTTTAAAGAAGCTACAATGGATGCTTACCAGTTCAGGTATATCTTTCACATTCAGTGGGACCTGAATTAGTCCCAAGTGGTTTCTGAAATTAGGCACCTCGCTGGTGTCGTAATTTGGGTTGCGCAGGTTCATCAGCACCTTTAACAAGAAGACTAGAAGTGACTATGTGTGCGTAAGAACTAAATAGATTATTTTAAAATAGCTACCTTAATGGAACGGCACAATCGTCCCCACTTCTCCACGGGGCTCCCTCGTCTAACCTATCACCGGCGTTTACGCTAGGCGGGACCTTCAACGCACTCCTTCCCAGGCAATAGTCCGCTGGGACGCTTATCCCTGAATGTTTCACTGTACCAGATACTTAAACTCACCTCCCGGTGGCCGGGTGGGGTGGAAGCCTGGCACATCCCCCCTCTACCAGCAGCGGCAGGACCCTAGCCAGTGGTCACTCCCGCCGCGGCCACATTTGCAGCCAAATCCCAATCGAGGGGGGGGGGGCTCCACTTTACCGATATTCAATGCCCTGAATCCTGCTCAGGAGATGCTGCAACACAGCCTTGCCAGCCTCGTGGGAAGAATGCACGCAGGCCACCCCTCCCTTTCCCGGAGACGCCACATGCGTCTCATTAGTTCCTGGAGAGGAAGGGCTTGCTAAAATAAAAATAAAAACAAAGATTGTGTGGTGGGAGAAGCTAAAATGGTTCTGTTTGGGAAAAATAAAATTGTTAAGTGCCCTTGGTGCTTAAACCCTACACCAGGGAGGGGATGCTCTCCTCAGATTTGGTCCATGTCATATATTTTTCCCCCAACTGAGAATTGTAAAATCCACTGTCCCCTGAATCCAGGTTTCCTTGCACATTTAAGAAGGAAGGGCACCTAACATTGTTATTTTTCCCTAAACCGAACCATTTTATCTTCTCATGCCACAGTTTCTGGGGGTATTTTTAGCAAGCCCATCCTCTCCAGGGACTAATGTGATGCAGACGGGGTCTCCTGGGAGACGAGGGACCGCCTGCACAAGCTCTCCCCAAAGGCCCTCCAAGGGTCTGGTCATGGCTGGGACTAACGCTCTCCTTTGGCTCTTCATTTGGTCCCAACAAAACCTTTTTTATTTACACGACTGTGAATTCCTTTCATTCACAGTCAGCAAAGCTTGGCAAACAGTCTTTCAGAGGAATGTTTATCAACACGAACCTTATCTCGCTTGGAGAGCTGCCCGATAATTAGTTTCCAAACGCAGGGCAAGGCAACACTTGGCACAGAGTCTCTTATAGTCACAAACAGCACTTTCCACTCTTGAAACGACCGAAGGAACGAATTGTTTCCTGCAAACGCCCCCTCCCCGTTCGCTCCTCTTTTGTTCCCTACGGGAGGGGCCAATCACCTCCAAGGTGTCGACCCCGCTTTCTTAGTTGTTCTTGTTTTCTAGCAGCTCTGCGCCAGATTCACTTAACAACCGTGTTACTAATTTAATAACGGCAGTGTTTCACTTAACAATTTACTAAAAAAGGTCGTAAAATGGGGCAAAACTCACTTAACTGTCTTGCTTAGCAACAAAAATCTTCGGCTCAAATGTGGACGTTAAGTCAAGAACTATCTATAGAGGATTCCGAACTTTGCCACATATAGTAAATCACAGTATACCAAAGATCGCGTTAAAGCTCATTTGTGATTCAGTATTTAATATTACGTATAATTACGGAGGCAAGGATTGACTTTGCCCAGAAATGGAAAAACAAATTAATTCCAAGTGAAGATGAAATAATAAGAAATGTGTTGTGCTGAAATGGACAAATTAACTAAAGAAATCCAGGGAAAAGAAGAATCAGAATTCTACCAGATATGGGATAAATGCTATAGGTGGATGGAGGAAAGAAACAAGGATCAATGAAGGAAGACAACAAAGCCCAAAAATAGTAGTTAAGGATATGTATCCAAGTGGTTTAAAGTTACTAGAGGTAATCAGCCAATATAGCAGACAGAGGAGTAAGATAAGAGGGTTAGGAATGGTGAAATACAAATGAAATATAATAGAAGGGGAAACAATATAAGGTGAGCGATATCTATTGGCAATTGCTATTAGAAAGAACAGGAAGCTCCTGTTCGTATTATATTGTGTAAATGTGGTGTACGTCTAAGTTTTGTATGTGTGTGTTTTACATGTTTGTAAATAAAATTTAAAATTTAAAATAAAATAAAAAAATAAAGCTCATTTGTGAATCAAATGACTCAAAAGATCCATTCTCAGGAACAATAAGATTGCTGGATTAAAAAAATGCATATATCCAAAACTAAAACCTGATCCATTTTTTTGGCAAAAACTTACCTCAAGAAAATCTTTAGGTGCATAAACTGGCCTGAAGAGACTTAGATCTGAAATATAAAGTTATTCAACCTTAAATATTTTGTAGCTGTTTGGACAATACATTCCAGCAATAATAATTATCAAATTTTATTATTTCAGCCTCATTCTAATATCTGTTCAAAACAACATCCAGGATTATTTCCAGAGGAGTAAATCTCATGCAGAATAACTGAAAATACTAAGGTTGATAATTGAGAACTCTTAGAAAATTTTCTTTCGTGGGAAAAACTAAGAATAAACAAAATTATCAATAAATAATTGAGCTGGTCTATTTTAACTCATTTAAAATTAAAGGATAATAATCAAAATATCTGTGCACTCTTTTGAGAGATGAGTTCACACCCACAATATTTCAGAATACTTGTCCAGAACCAGAAAAAAGTTATTGATATGTGGACTATGGAACAAGATAGAAATGGCATCTGCAGATCATTAAATCTTCCAGAAGGCCATTAAATCCTTATTCGGCCCTGAAATACAGTGGTAGATCCCGCAAAGAATGATTGAGGCGCCCTGAGAGGTTGATTTTAAGTTTTTATCATTGTCAGACATGAAAGACCAGATTCACACATGAAAATCCAATTCAAACTGACTTATTGCTACATACACAATCTTCTCAATGAATGGTTAGTCTCTACTGGGAGTTAGATAAGGGACAAGGGAATTCAAGAAGAGTTGGGTTTATTCCACTTGGGTCTATAGAGGGACTCTAGGCTGATCCTTCTTTTAAACTCCACTCTCAGGTTCTGTCACGCCTTCTACAGGAGGGCCGTCAAATTCTAGTTCTTTTGACATTTCCAGGCCGGCCCCATGAGCCAGATTTAAGCACCCCGTGGGTCGGATCTCACCTGCAGACCTTGAGGTAGACACCTCTGTCCTACAATTATATAGTTCTAAGGGTTATTATAGTTTTATAGCTGTTGCGAGTCACCCAAAGTTGTTTTAAGATGGGTGGCCATACCACTCTTTTAAATGAATAAACCCAGTGAAATATTTAATGCACATATGTCATCCGTGAAGACCAGCACAAAACCTTCCTCCCTAAATACACCCTCAGGGACTTGAGACACAATCTAAGTCCTGTCCAGTAATGGTATCCTCTTTTCTTCGGTAGCGGTAGCGCACACGACAGCATACAAAGGTCTACGATGAGGTTCTACCACAAAACCGCAGACGACAAAATTGCGGTCAACGAAAGCGCGTATGTGACGTCATCACAGCGCGACGAAAAAGATCGAAAAATGTAAAAATAAAGCTAAAACCTTCCCCTAACCCCCCCAAACCTAACCCTAAACCTAACCCTAAACCTAACCCTAAACCTAACCCTTAACGTAACGAAAAACCTAACGCTAACCCTTAACCTAACGCTAAACGTAACGCTAACGCTCTAACCCTAACCCTAACCCTTAACCTAACCCTAACCCTAACCCTAACCCTTAACCTAACCCTTACCTTTATGTGAATCGGCTTGCTGTAATTTAATTTTTATTTCAATTTTTCGATCTTTTTCGTCGCGTTGTGATGACGTCACATACGCGATTTCATCGACCGCGCTTTTGTGGAACGCGCTTTTGACGGGTCACGTACGATGATGTCTGGGTGGGTGGGCGGAGCCTCCTGCCACCGCCACCACCGGTTTGCCCGAACCGGTGTGAACTGGCAGAATACCACCTCTAGTCCTGTCAATTCAGCCATAAAGCACTTTAGAAAGCCAAGTATTCAATCATACATAGAACCTAAGTTGTTAACTTTGTATAGAGGGGTTATAACCTCATTCTTTTCAGGGTTTTTTTGTTGCCTGCAGTACCCTAATGAGCAGTTTGTAATTTAAGGGACGGTTGATTTGTAAGGAAAATTGATGAGAATTTTCTCCTACAGCTTATTAACAGGAGATTGACAAGAAAAGCAGCTTAGATTTCTGGGCAGCTTTTGCTATCTTCATAAAGGTAAAGGTTCCCCTCACACATGTGTGCTAGTTGGTCCCGACTCTAGGGGGCGGTGCTCATCTCCCTTTCAAAGCCGAATAGCCAGCGCTGTCCGAAGACATCTCCATGGTCATGTGGCCAGCATGACTAAACACCGAAGGCGCCTGGAACGTTGTTACCTTCCCACCAAGGGTGGTTCCCATTTTTCTACTTGCATTTTTGACGTGTTTTTGAACTGCTAGGTTGGCAGAAGCTGGGACAAGTAACGGGAGCTCCCTCCGTTACGCAGCGCTAGGGATTCGAACCGCTGAATTGTCGACCATTCTAATCGACAAGCTCAGCGTCTTAGCCACTCAGCCACCGCCTCCCTATGCTATCTTCATATTCGCTTCTTATAGGAAGTTTGTGAATGTGCACACACGGAGTATGATTTTAATTTTCATAATGAAGGCGTGCAAATACCTGGTTCATCGGTCCCCATTTCATTCCATTTATTCAAAAGTTCCTTTTGCTCACTCAGCGGTCTCTATAGAACAAAAGAAACAGGATGCAACCAACTCTAATATTGACAGGCACCTAAATATACATGAGATTATAGATAAACTTTACATTTACAGGAAAAGCGGCTAGTTAAATGTACCTTCTGCGATAACGGGATCCCAAGTTCTATACACATGCTGTTTAGGCTCTTCAAAATACGTTTTTCCCAGTTTGCCTGGAGAAGAAAACATAAAGGAATAGTTTGATTTACGTAGTTTATCATCCTCCTAATTATAATTATCAACAGGAAGGTATTTTTTTCTCATTTTCTCTTTCCATTTAAATTTAACATACTGGTATACATTATATGTATATACATACATTTCCGGTTCCACCACAAAACCGCGTTCGACTAAAGGGCGCTCGACGAAACCGCGTAGCTGACGTCATCACAGCGCGACGAAAAAAGCACGCTGTAAACGCTAAACCTAAAATTAACCCCTAAACCTAAACCTAACCCCCCTAAACCTAACCCTAAACCTAACCCTAAACCTAACCCTTACCTTAACTTGAATCGGCTTGCTTTCAAAGCACTATTTAAAGCGCCCTTCTTTCTCCGCGCTCGCTGTTGTCGCCCTGTTGATGACATCAGCGACGCGCTTTAATCGGGCGCACTTTAGTCGAGCGCGGTTTTGTCGTGCCACTTACATTTCCATCTAACCTACCTTTTCCAAGCAGGGCAATAACAAGTCCTCAATTCCCAGTTGTATTTACTATGCCCAGCTGCAGAAGTAGTTTTTAAGTACTTGCAGAGAAACCCTACCAATGTTCTCTTGTTCAGTAACAGAGCAGGACAATTGGTGGCACATTACTGTTTCAATATCCACAGCCAGCGAGCACTGAGCAATACATACACACACACACACACACACACACAGAGAGAGAGAGAGAGAGAGAGAGAGAGAGAGAGAGAGAGAGAGAGAGAGAGAGAGAGAGAGAGAGAGAGAGAGAGAGAGAGAGAGAGAGAGAGAGAGAGAGAGAGAGAGAGAGAGAGAGAGAGAGAGAGAGAGAGAACATCTGGAGCCTGTTCCCAGTGTGCGCATGCACAGAGTTGCCAGACAAAGGGAACAGCTAAAGTACAAGGGTCGACTTAGGAGTAAGGCCACAGGTGGACGGTGAATGGCCCCTCCCATAGAAAATAAAACAGGAGCGAAAGGGGAGGGGAGTTTGCAGGAGACCATTAGTTCATTCCTGCATTCTTGCCAAGCATTGCGGCGTCTGAAAGATATCGGCCTGGCCACTCTCCAAGCCTGATAAAGGTCGGTAATTGTGAACTATCTTGAAAAACTGTGGGAGAGGAAAGACTTTCCTGGAGAGGAAATTCACTGTAACTGGGACTCGGCTTCGTGCTGCTGGGGTAGCCTAGGTCAGAACAATAAATTTCTAAAAACAATACAAACAGAATTACAATCCAGGCGAAGTTGCAATTAACAGATGTGGAGAGAGGGAGGTAGCAAGATGTAGAATTTTCTCTTAAATTCATCAACCACCTCCAGTGTGATAAGTCCCCCATTGGGGACCCAAGCCAACTGGCAAGAGTCAGGTCAAATACTTAACATATCTCCATATTTGAGCATGTGCAATAAAATTTAATCACGTCCAACCTGAGCTTTTCTCATGTAAGCCAAAGGTTCCTTGATGTGTTCGGGAGGCACTGATGGAGAATAAGGTAAAGGAAACCTAAAAGGAAAAAAAATAAGTATTATTTTAGTGCCAGTATTATTTAGACCCACATTACTAAATAAATCTTTATAAATCATACTTTTTTTAGAGATATGTAAATTTTCAGGCACAATATACAGCACTAGCACTTATATGCCACATCACAATGCTTTATAGCCCTCCCTAAGCAGTTTATAGCGTCAGCATATTGCCCCCAACAATTTGGTTCTTCCTCCTACTGACCTCAGAAGGATGTAAGGCTGAGTCAACCTGGAGCCGTTAAGAATCGAACTGCTGGCAGTCAGCAGAATTAGCTTGCAATACTGCATTCTAACCACTGCGCCACCACGCCTCTTAATACATGGTGTTAATCTATGGCTTTGTGAAATATTGCTAGAGGCGCTTATGTTTCACTGTTTATCCTGGTGGCAATAAGGCAGGATAAAATTGAAGAGAAATATTGAGAGCCGATAATCACTTCAAAATCTTAACATCAGATTATTCATTTTTGTTCCCTGCTAACTTCCCACAAGCAAGGCCAAAGGGGGAAGCCTGCAAGAAGTCAGAAATCACAACTGTCAGAATATTCATGAACTGGAATAGGACATAGCCACAGGTCAGCCATTGGGGGACTGGCTGGAATAGGACAAGGAAACAGGGCCCACCAATGGAAATTATTTGGTAACTGAGAGCTATGCCAGAGGGCTCAGAGCCTGGGTGTGGCTTACCTATGTAGCTCTGAGTCTGTGCAGTCTGCAACTCTGAATCAAACCTGAAACTGTTCTCTGCCTGTTTTTGTAACTTTTTGCCACATTGAAAGAACCACTGTTGGTATTGTATATATTACTTCATGTGTTATTATGTACAGGGCGGGGCATAACCTTTTCCTAGGGGGTCACAGCAACACTTGTAATAACAACACAAATAATTCATACACCATTCGAAAGCCCATCAAAAACTGAGTTTATTGACACGATTTAATAGTCAGTATGACCACCATTAGCCCTTCGAACAGCATTCAAACGAGGTGGATAAGAACACAACAAATCTTCAAACAGTTCCGTTCGATTTTCCAGATTTTTCAACACAGTTTCCAAATTCATTCTCAAAGTTTCAACCGAAACAAATTTAACATTTAATAGCTCATTCAATTCAGTTTTTTATGGGCTTTAAAATGAGGTGTCGCGGAAGTTGTAAACTGCTGTCGATCTTGCTGTGACCCCCTAGGAAAAGGTTATGCCCCGCCCTGAAAATCGAACGGAACTGTTTGAAGATTTGTTGTGTTCTTATCCACCTCGTTTGAATGCTGTTCGAAGGGTTAATGGTGGTCATACTGACTATTAAATCATGTCAATAAACTCAGTTTTTGATGGGCTTTCGAATGGTGTATGAATTATTTGTGTTGTTATTACAAGTGTTGCTGTGACCCCCTAGGAAAAGGTTATGCCCCGCCCTGTATATAAAGAGAAGTTAATGAATCCTGCTGAATCGGTTATCTATGTGGGCTTTCTGGATGGGGTTTCTGCAACAAACTCTGATAACAGCCATATTAACAGCCCTCCTCGCTTAATGACCCAAATGATCCGGTTAGAGGAGGCACTAATGGGTTCAACCCAGAATGAGTTAAATTGGAAACAAATGTCATACAGGTAGTCCCTTCGTATACAACAATTCACTTAATGACGGCACTGATTAAAGTAACTTATGGCTAGTTTTCAGGCTTACGGCCGTTGCAATATCCCTTTAGTCTCATGATCAAAATTTGGGCTCTTGGCAACTGGCATGTACTTTATGACAGTTGCACTGTTCCGGGGGTCATGTGAGCACCACCTGCAATATTCCTGGCTGGCTTCCGACAAGCAAAATAAATGGGGAAGCCAGATTCACTTAGCAACTGCAGTGGTTTGCTTAACAACCGTGGCATAAAAGGTCATTAAAAAAGTTATCTGAGGGACCGTCTCTTGCCGGTCACATCTACCCGACCATCAGAGTGGGGAGGCAGGGAATGTTGTGGGTCCCTTCCCCGAGGGAGATACACCTAGTGGGACCCAGAAGAAGGGCCTTCTCTGTGGTGGCTCCCTCTCTCTGGAACATCATTCCCCCAGAGATTAGAATGGCCCCCGTTCTAGCACTCTTCCGGAAGGCGCTGAAGACCTGGTTCTGCCAGCGGGCCTGGGGAACGCAAAGCGGGATGGAGCCCATTAAATGGCTCGTGTGATCTTTTGTCACTGGGGCGGGAGGTGATTTTGTTACATTGTACCATATTAATTTATTTGATTCTTTTTGTTAGTTTTTATTGTTTTAAATGTGGTTTTATATTATGTAAGCCGTCTTGAGTCTCCATGGGCGAATAGGCGGCAATATAAATTCAAACAAACAAATAGGGCACAATTCACTTAACAATGGGAATTTGGGGGACAATTGTGGTTGCTGTACACATTAAGTCAAGACTTTCCCAAGCTGTGAAACAGTATATTTAGAGAGCCGGGGTGGCGCAGTGGTTAAATGCAGCACTGCAGGCTACTTCAGCTGACTGCAGTTCTGCAGTTTGGCTGTTCAAATCTCACCGGCTCAGGGTTGACTTAGCCTTCCATCCTTCCGAGGTGGGTAAAATGAGGACCCCGATTGTTGGGGGCAATAATGCTGACTCTGTAAACCGCTTAGAGGGCTGAAAGCCCTATGAAGCGGTATATAAGTCTAACTGCTACTGCTATTGCTATATGTCGCTTGAAGATGTGCAGACAGAATCCAGGGGAGAAATGAAGAACATTATAGTCACACTTTGTTACAAGAAATCCATCATTCCCACGACTTTACTGCATTGTTTTTTATTGTCTTCATTTTGGTGTTTGGGTTTGTAGGGAAGGTTGCAACAGTAAGATTACGCTAAAGAAAAGTGTGATGGCAACATTTTAGGGGCCTCTGAGTTAAGCCACACGGCATGCAAACGTGAAGCAAAAGTTATACCAACACCGAGACAAAAACAAAACTCACATACTGATTTCTCTGTAAACAGCATTGTGCAGCTTCTTTTCCCAACCTGGCAAAATAAGAGTTAAAAAACAAACAAACCTGAAGATTAGAAAAACTCATTCTTCCGATGTTTAAACATTTGAGAATAACAGGATGGGATAGGAAAGAGAATTTTTAGTCTTAAAAGCACACAAAAGCACAGAACATAATTCATACCTTCCTAATTTTGTTTGCAACATTTATGAATCTTATGTAAGGTAAAGGTTCCCCTTGCACATATGTGCTAGTCCTTTCTGACTCTAGGGGGCTGTGCTCATCTCCATTTCAAAGCCGAAGAGCCAGCGCTGCCCGAAGACGTCTCCGTGGTCATGTGGCTGGCATGACTCAATGCCTAAGGTGCATGGAACGCTGTTACCTTCCCACCAAAGGTGGTACCTATTTTTTCTACTTGCATTTTTACGTGGGTTGGTGGGTTGGGTTGGGTTGGTGTGGCTAGATGGTCATGTGACTGGGTGGGCATGGCCAACTTTGATGTCACTCACGTCGAGGGGCGCCAAACAGATCTCTTCCCTCCCTTCCCAGCCATTCCTCGCCTGACTGTCTGGGCTCTTTAGGGCCCCAACAGGAAGCAGTTGCTGGAGCTAAACAGCCACCATGAGAAAGAGCTGGCTACAACTCAAGAATGGACATTGAAAGTTACAAACTTAGCCGAGATGGCTAAAATATCGGCATATCGTAAAGATCATTCAAATGAGAGATATAAACAAGACTGGAAAAAATGGATTGACTATATACAAAATAAATACGGGACCAAGAAATTCCAGTTAGCCTATGCTTAAGATCAGAAATGATTTAAATTGTTTAAAGTTAGCTCAGCAAGAAGAAGCTAAGATCAATGTAGAGATGTCATTAATTTTTTTATTTCTTTTTTCTCAATAGATTTTAGACTGTGTTTGTTAAAAATCCATACCGTGTACGGGTTCTGGGAAGTCAGGGGGGGAGGAGGAGGGGGGTTGGGGGGAGGGGGGAGGGAGGGAGGGGTATACATTAGGCTAGACAAGAATTTGGTGGTAAACTAGAACTATTTTGACACACAAAAAATTGTACTCCGATGTCTTACTGATTGAAGAATGATGAAATGTTTGTTTTAAAAGAAATAAAACTTTTGAACCACAAAAAAGAGAAAGAGCTGGCAAAACAGCTGGCTCAGTTCAAGTTGGATCTGACCGAGGAGGCGGCTGAAAAGAAGCACCTCACTGAGGACTACGAGCATAGGCTTTCCAAACAGAGGCAAGACCTGTGGGAGTGCAAGGCCACCGCAGGTGCCTGGAGGCTCAACAGGCTGAGATGGTCAGCCAGTTCCAGGCCATGATGCAGTCCCTCTGGAACAAGGCCCTCCAGCTCTTCGTCACTTCCCTCCAGCCTTCGCAAAGCCCTTCACTAGGAGGCTGAATTCCAAATTGGAATCTCTGCCACCCTCCGACTGGCACAAAAGGACTCTGAAGGGGGAGACTCTCTGCAGCAACCCAAACATTCATTGCACATATCTGGTCCAGGGGCTGTAGTTTAAGGACCCCTAATTTAGTGCAATTTTAAAAATGCAAATAATTTTTCTCTCGGACCAGCAGTTGGTGACCTCTGGCATTAAAGCAAGATTTCAAAAAGGTTGCACAGAAGTGGGCGCAATAACAGCTTGGTCCCCATGATTGTTAGCAGAGAGTAAAGATACATCTTTATAAGCTGCTACAATTAATGCATTTATTAGTCGGTTGAAAATTAACCTGAAGTAATGGACCATATCTAATATTCAGCACTTACTCAAACCAAAAATCTTAAAATGCAACGAATAAAAAAACACCAACCTGATGTCTTCAGATATTCTTTAATATCTTCCTTTAGGGATTGTAGCTTAATCTCTGGATTGTGTAAACTGAGCTAACAAGAAAGATAAATATGACAGAAGTGTCAAAATTCTTCAAAAATCACGAGAGTCAACGTTTAGTTAGAAAAAGTGCAAAAACTAAATTGAAAACCAAGATACTGTTTTAAATGTTCTTGGGGTATATCAATCAGGTGCACAAACTAACAAACATGATGTTTTAGGGATCACCGTTACCCCTCACTTTTTAAAGTTAGCTTGGTTTAACAAATGCCAAATTATTCTCTGACTCTAGGGGGTGGTGCTCTTCTCCATTTTAAAGCCAAAGAGCCAGCGCTGTCCGAAGACGTCTCCGTGGTCATGTGACAGGCATGACTAAACGCCGAAGGCACACGGAAAACACTGTTACCTTCCCACCAAAGGTGGTCCCCATTTTTCTACTTGTATTTTTACATGCTTTCGAACTGCTAGGTTGGCAGAAGCTGGGACAAGTAACAGGAGCTCACTCTATTACGTGGCGCTAGGGATTCGAACCACCAAACTGCCGACCTTTCTGATCGACCAATTCGGCGTCTTAGCCACTGAGCCATCGCATACCACTTGTCAGTATTAGGAAGCCAAAAAGAATATTCTGACTTTTATCAGAGGAGATTTGTAAAAGAAAAACAGCAATGGAAAGCTCATAAAACAATACAGACATTAGAAAAAAATGGCATTGGAGTTTCATCTTTCAGGGATACAATTTCTCAAAGTTAATTTCCTTGCTTCTAAAGGTTGGCTAGTGCTAAATTATGACTGAGTAAATTGTAAGTATATCTACATGAGAAGTTATAAAACATTAACGGATCAACTTTGATTTTCTGATGAAATCATGTATCTTATTTCACCTAACAATTCCAGATTAGAAGATAGAAATGCACCATGTACTTTTTGGGGGGGGGGGGGATAACTCATGGTTCAAATGAAAAAAAAATCTAGTTTTTTTAAAGAAAATCCTCAATTGTTTAACAGATATGTAGATTATTTTAAATATTACCAGATTCTAATTTCTAATAGTTCAAAAATTGTTAATAATTGAAATTAAGTATCCTATACTAAACATGCAGTATAATTCCACAATTATATCCCTCCTCAAAAAACAAATAGCATAAAAAAATATACTTTTTATTAGAGGCACCAGTCTGAATAAATGTGCCTGAATGTTCTCCATTTGTAAATATTCTCTATAATTTAAAATAGAAATTGCAGAAATACAATTTATGTCATAACAGTAAGAAAATATTTCCTTGCCAGGTTCTTTTACATTTGTTTTTGTTCTCTCTCTCTCTCTCTCTCTCTCTGTGTGTGTGTATGTGTGTGTATTTGTATGTATATAAATAGAGTTTGTATGTTTTTAGATCTTTTATGCTTTTTTAATGATTGTACCCCACTCTTCTTATGCTGGTCTTTAAAAATCTAATTAACTCAATATATTAAAAGTATTATTATCAACTTCAAATAGACTGATGTATTTTACACATCTTAAAAATGGAACATGATAAAATTTTATTGTTATCTTTTATTTCTTGATGCGTTTTATTAAATTCTTGGACATGGTACCAAGTGCCTCGATGACAATGGGTATAACAATCATTATCATTACTATTATTATATACTTTATTCATTAATAAATGAATGGCTGGTTAGCAGCTCAACAGCTCAAGTCCTAACCAACGTCAGAGGAATAAGCTGTTCCAAGGTTTTTTGTAGAATCAGAATGTTCAAACCTGGTAAATTTAGAATTTCCAAATAGCGAGGTAACCCTTTAGGTATTGCTCCAAGGGGTCCAATTGTTGTTGTTGTTGTTTACTTTATTCATCAAACATGAAACTCAGCCAACTGAACATTCAAAAATGCATTACAAATACCAGTGCCAGTGGTTGATATGGTTTGCTGCCAGCATCCTAGGTATCAACCAAGTACCTTCTTAAAATATAAGATGTTCCAAGTAGCGCAGATTTTTGCAGTTCCGCTGGTGTTATTGCAGGAAGCTGCAATTTCTCGATGTGTTTTATTAAATTCTTGGACATGGTACCAAGTGCCATGCGATGACAATGGGTATCACTGTTACAATTATTACTATCATTATCATTATTATTATATACTTTATTCAAAACTCAGCCAATTGAACATTCAAAAATGCATCACAAATACCACTGACTGGTGCTAATGGTTGATACGGTTTGCTGCCAGCGTCCTAGGCATCAACCAAGTACATTATTATTATTATTATACAATTGTATCACAGCGGCCAGTTGTTTCGCCGGATTTGGCATTGGTTACTAGTCGGGCCCCACCCAGGGGCCTAGGACGTCGTAACGTATTTTCGTAATATGCGTGCAGATCCAAGCAGTGCGGCTTTTTGCATTTGACTGATGGTGATTTTGTCAACTTTTAACTGTTTTAAATGTAATTCCAGTGCTTTTGGAATAGCACCCAAAGTGCCAATTACCACTGGAATTACCACTGCTGGTTTGTGCCATAATCGTTGAATATTATTATTATATAAAATTGTATCACAGCGGCCAGTTGTTTCGCCGGATTTGGCATTGGTTACTAGTCGGGCCCCACCCAATATTATTATTATTATTATTATTATTATTATTATTATTATTATTATTATTATTATTATTATTATTATTTTGCTACTGCAGTGAATTTACAGGGAACAGATTATGAATGCTTTAGGACGAAAAAACGTATTTAGTATTCTGATTATTATTGCAATGACTTGGGAGGAAATGACACTGTGGTCGTTATTATTTTTGCAAGGTTTTCCGAGACTTTAGAAAGATGCTGCAATTGCGTGCATGCACCGGCAACCAGTAACAAAAAAATCTCCGTTTGTAATTCTTAAGAAGGGAGCTGAGAAAGAGCCTCCCGAGCGCAGAGCTGAGCAAGAAGCAAGGAGGGGAGGCGGGGCAAGGCAGGAAAAAGGCTGCGGCGGGGAGGAGGAACCCAAAGCGCGGCTCAAGCCGCCTCACCCGAGCCTGTCGCTCCAGCTGGGCGTGAAGTCCGGAGCCCTTCAGCCTCTCCACGATCTGGGCGATGGTCAGGGAGAGGCCGTCCTCCGTACCGGCTAGCATGGCGGCGGCGTACGAAAAAGGGCTCTTTCTTTTCGGCCTTTGCGGCACGGGGGACCGATTTCAGCAGAGCTCCCGCCCAGGCCAGCCCAGAGCGAGTTGACTGGCGTTGCCGGGCAACGGCGCGAGGCGGGTGCCGCGGTGAGGAGGTTCCCCAGGAAACGCCGCCCGGGAAAGCCACGTTCCGCCCGCTTGCAGCGCCCTAGCGAGCAAAGCGACCGAGCGTGGAATCCCTTAGTAGAGGGGAGAGACTGCTAAAAATCATTTCACGCAGGCTCACAAGCACGTTCTCGTCTCTGTTAAAAGAGTGCATATAAAAATCAATCCCGAATAAAGGGCTTTGTAACTTGGCAAAATAGGTTCGTGCCAGCCTTTTTGGAATATGTATGTCTGTATGCATGCATACATGTAGGACTGTAACTCGGTTGCTTGTATCCTTACGATCTATATTGATACTGATCTTCCTGATTGCTTATTTGTACCCTATGGCTATCATTAAGTGTTGTACCTTACGATTCTTCACGAATGTATATTTTCATGTCTTTTTATGTACACCGAGAGCCTATGCACCAAAGAGAAATTCCTTGTGCGTCCAAGCACACTTGGGCAATAAATAAAGAATTCTATATTTTCAGAATAACAAAGTTGGAGAGGACCCTGGAGGTCTTCTACTTCAACCCCCCTGCTAAGTACAATGACAATAAAGATTGTACTTATATACTCCATATCTTGCAGGAACTTGTGGGAAGTTAAAACCCCACCCCTCTACTAGAAATTGAAATATTTTGGAAACATTAAAAGGGCAGAATATTTCCTCTAAAAGGGACACAAAAACTCAGCTCCCCCACCTTTGCCAATGGGCCATTAAGGCCTGGGCCAGTCTGTTCTACATAACAAAGATCTATCCCCTTCAGGCAAACCCATTTAGCAAGCAGAAACTCAACACAAGTCACCTGGGAAAATTACATCAGCCAGCAAGGCAAACAAGCTTGAGTTTCAGGACAGCCTACAAAGTTAGCTAAGGTCCCACGCCAGGGATAGGTTTCAAAAATTTTTACTGCTGGTTTAGTGGCCGAGGCTAGATGGGAACATGTGATTGAATAGGCACGGCCAAATTGATGTCAGGCACACTCAGTCACAGTAATTTTCCTATTGAACTGAGTTTAATTACTTAAACTATTGAGGGGATAGGAGATCCTTCTGTGGGGCAAGCCTGAGGGAGAAAAGGGGATAGGATAGGATAGGATAGGATAGGATAGGATAGGATAGGATAGGATAGGATAGGATAGGATAGGATATTATTAGGAATCTAATAATTTTCAGAAATAACTACTTTGATTGTTTTGAACCTGAAAAACCTAAAACCTAGCTAAGATCTTTTAGCTATGTATGGATGAAGCAGCTGATAAGGTTAGAGTTTTCATGTTAAATAGCTTTTGCTACTTTGGTTTATCTTCGACATAAAAGTCAAGTAACTGGAAAAATGCATTAGTCAGACACTTGAAATGGAGTATTTTAAAGGTTAATCTGTTTTCCTTAAAGAAGAAAATGAATTTCTGTGCATATTATCTCTGAACTCCAGGCTCCTGTGTTCTAAGGTAGAATTTCATGATTAAATACAGTCATGCAGATACAACCTGTTGCCATAACTCTGCCTTGAAAGAAATGGCATTACATTTCATACATAAAGCTAATAATAATATACATTTCCTATTGTTGTAGTACCCTCTAAGACCCCTGTTGTTCAGGAAATAGACTAAAATGCTTTTTGCCTTTAGTATTTTAGTATTCCTCAATCTTTTCTCAAGTAGTCTTTGAGGACATACAACAGTTCATTAGTGATCCTGCAAAGTTACAACAGGACTGAAAAAAATGATTTATGACCGTTTTTGTGATTAAAATTCAGATGCTTGGCAAATGCCTCATAGTATATAATACATCATGGTGTTGAAAGAAATATCCTTCTGGGTTCAGCTCCAAGTGGGGAAGAAGACACTGGAGACATGGAGGCTGCTTGGAAAGATGGTTTATTGGTGGACAGGGCCACATGGCTTGAGCCCTGAACAGAAAAGGTGATCACATGCTTTGATGTAGGTGGAGAAGAAGAGAAGGGCCGAGGAAGGGGCTTGCTAGGCTTTTTATACCCTGTTTAGTCCCACCTCTCTGTTTCCTGTTTCTGTGTAAGAAATGTATTCTGATTGGTTGTCAGACTCCCATGGTGCCATGCAGGGGGCTACTCTCTAGGCTGTTCTGAATCCAGGTATGAGTTCTCAGATGCCATGTGGAGACCTGAGTAAAAGGCCAATATTATCATGTCTTTCTGTAGCTGCTGCTGAAGTCTTTATTATGTAAAGTGGGCTAGCCTGCCTAGTCTTAATGGGCCTATTGACAAAGTGGGGGTAGGCAGGAAGCTACAGGCAACTATTCTGTCTTTTAAAGCATGCTTCTTTTCACATCCACAGAAACATTCTGCCTTTTCAGTATTTCCTAGGATATTTCATTTTTCTGGGAGAGGGCTGGATGATAACTCCCCACAATGGTTCAGTGTCCCGGATCATGTGATCAACTTCTGCAGCCTTCTGGCAAGCAAAGTCAATGCAGAAGCCAGATTCACCTAACAAGCATGTTACTCAATTAACAACAATGGTAAGAAAGGTCATAAAATGAGGCAAAACTCATTTAACAACTGCCTCACTTAGCAACATAAAACTTGAGCTCAACTGCATTAACAGAGGAATAGAATCAGGATCACAAGAAGTGTTAATACTTAATTTGTATTGCCTTGGTAAGGCCACACTTGGAATACTGCGTCCAGTTTTAGGCACCACGGTGTAAAAAAGATGTTGAGATTCTAGAAAGAGTGCAGAGAAGAGCAACAAAGATGATTAGGGGACCAGAGGCTAAAACATACAAAGAAGAGTTGCAGGAATTAGCTATGTCTAGTTTAATGAAAAGAAGGACTAGGGGAGACATGATAGCAGTCTTCCAATATCTCAGGGGTTGCCACAAAGAAGAGGGAGTCAAACTATTCTCCAAGGCACCTGAGGGCAGGACAAGAAGCAATGGGTGGAAACTTATCAAGGAGAGAAGCAACCTGCATTTTGGGGGTTCATGCTTTGGGCATTCGGTCCAGAAAAAGTTAGCCATCACTGGTATAGGATTTCCTGCCTAAGCAGAGGGTTGGACTAGAAGACCTCCAAGGTCCCTTCCAACTCTGTTATTCTATCTTATCTTATCCTATCCTAATTGTGGTCATAACTTGAAGACTATCTGTATTTTCACTCCGTGTAGAAAAACAAACTGCATAGAAAAATAATTCACATTATAGCGGAGAGAATAAAACCTGGAGTTCTAGATTAATCACTAGCGCTGGCAATGTGAAGGAATGGTCCCTCTTAGTAGAATACGGTATATTGAAGAATACCAAGAGTATTCCTTGTTTTCATCAGTTCTATGTCAAAGGCTAAATCATTCCGCTCTCCAAAAGCTTTCTTCTTAAATCAAGGTAGGCAACAGATCAAAACAGTTGGCAATAAGTGCCATTTATTTTTAAATGATTGTCTTTTTCTCTTGAACAATTCAGTATTATAAAGCCGTTTTCAAACCAATCCTGCACTCTGCCCAGAAAATCTCCAGAGATCAGGTTTAGTTTTTGTGTGTCAGACCAAATTCTATTAATTAATTTGTATTTATTTATTTTTGGCTGGAAAAGATTAGACAAGTCTCCAGGAGAGTCGACAGTGGCTTAATTTTAAAAAAATAAATTATATATTATTTATTTATGTTATTGTTTTTTATTGGACTGTATCATTCAAATGTGGTTTATTCATCAAATTTTATATGAGTTTTCAACAAAGGAAATTGAACTACTTTCCTTGCAACTGTTTTTCCAATATCAAGCTCTAAAACAGAATTAAGTCTATTTTAAAAATGATTTTTTTAAAAAAATGACTAACAGTCATTAAATCCACTGTGAATTGTTTTCATAATTTCCATTAAAAGTTAAATAGATCGATGTCATCCATAATTGTTCTTTGGTGTTCATTTCATACATTTTCTGAAGATGCATTTCCTTTTAATGTCCTAAACTGCCTCCAGTTCTAATATTATGAAATCCAAGTATTTCCATCTTGACATCATTTATATAACTTATCCACATGTCCTTTCCTTTGTTCTTTGCATTTCTAAAGAAATTAATTGTGATTTTGTTATAAGAAAAGTCATATTACATTTGACATTGCCCTCAAAAGTTATAAAATCAATTTAAGACGTTTCCTTCACTTTTTAAATTGATTTCTCAGCCTTATTTATCACAGTGAATCATCTGTTGATGATGTCATCTGATGTTAAATCTCAGCTACCACAGCCTCAAAAAACTTTGAAATATCAATTCTTGCTATGATCTTTTTGAATTAAACATTAGTCCGGTTGTTGTTGTGACCAAGGCTTCCCAAGACCCCGAAGCAAACTCCTTGTTTTGGGGGGGAAAACCCCTTTTATTAATTTACTGTGAATTCTGCTCATTCACAGCCGGCAAAGTCTTTCAAGGGAGGATTTACAGTCACAGACCTTATCTGGCTTGGAGAGCTGCCAGGCCGATATTTGCAGAACTTGGCAAGGAGTCTCGGAGAGTCACGAACCAATTAAGCGAACTAATTGTCTCCTGCAAACTCCACTCCCCTTTTGCTCTTCTTTTATTTCCTCTGGGAGGGGCCATTCATCCTCCACCTGTGGTCTTACTCCCAAGTCAACCCCTGTTCCCTTCGTCTGGAAATTCTGTGCATGCGCACACCGGGAACAGGCTCCAGCTTTTCTTCTGCCTCACTGATGTTCCCAAACCAGTTCTCTTGGCGGCACCATAGGTGGCGTCATCTTGTTTTTGCCTCCTGCTCAAGCGCAGGACAATTTGTGTTGCACTGCGCATGCGCGCACAGCACAAATCAAGCACCCGCGGGGTGTCCCTGAGTGAACCGGCAGTAGCGGCAGCCGGAACCCACCCCTGATTCACACTAGTAGTGTGTTAATGCAACCTCCCAACAGAAAGAAGAAAGAGGTAAGGAGGGGAGGATGGAAGGGAGAGAAAGGGAAGGAGAGTGGGTAGGAAGGGGAAGAGGAAGAGCAGGAGTAGGAGAAAGGGAAGGGAAGAAGGCAGGGGAAGGAGAGGAGGAAGGAGGAAAATAGAGAAGGAGGGGGGGAGAAAAGAAAGGAGTGCTACAAAAGGAAGAAGAGATGGTAAATAAAGCAACCCAAAATGTACATTATAACCTATTAAATGAAATAATAAATGTATAAGAATGATAAATGTAAAGAAGAATAACAATTATGTGAATGTATACTTAAAATGGTATGTAAGAGAATAAAAATAAATAAATAAATAATTCTTTGGGGAGGGGAAAAATGCCACCTCCCAAACTTGGTTTTTGAGTGAAGAACACAAAAAATAGAACCCTCTGGGAAATCAACACAGTCCCCATGTCACATTCCTTGTGGTCCTTAGCAAAAGAGCAGTAGATGTCAGGCCGAGAACAAGCTGAGTGATGTCAAAAGAGCCAAGGGCTTGGAACATTTCCTCTAGAAACATATTTTTCAAGAACTGCCCTCTAAAGACTGGATAGATTTATGGATCTTGCTTTGTAAATCATGGGCAAGACGCAGAGAAGTTGTGTGGTTGGAAGCAGACATCTTAAATTTCGCCCTGAGTTGCTGTGGCTTTGTCTGATCATACAGCGTACTTATTTATTTTTCTTCGGCATTTTGCATTAGGTCACTAATAACTGTTTGGTTACATCATATCATCCCTCTTTTGGCCTGCTTAAAAACAAGGGCGGTGGGGGGGGGGGATGAGAAAGTAGCCCTGCAGTTTTTAATCTGATAAAATAAACAATAGTTTTTGTTCACCGCTGGTATTTCAGTTAAATGCTTGTAGTCACCCAGAGGTGCTTTATCAAAAGGCAACTGGATTTTGTTTTTCCTTGAAGACGTTTCGTTTCTCATCCAAGAAGCTTCTTCCATTCTGAAGAAGCTTCTGAGAACTGAAGAAGCTCCTTGGATAAGAAGGGAAACATTTTAAAGGAAAAACAAAATCCAGTTGCCTTTTGATAAAGCACCTTTAGGACAACCATGAGCTGGATGACTGAGAATCTCCATAGAGACGTGTTCCTATTTACATTTTTTTTAAAAAAAAAAACATTGATTACTGTTAAGCTATAGAAAAGCATAATTAAAAATTAAGTCATTTTCTCCTAATTATATAGTGCCTTTCCTGCATTATCTTTTACCGTATTTTTCAGAGCATAAGACGCACCGGAGTATAAGATGCACCTTAGTTTTGGGAGAGGAAAATGGGGGGGGGGGAGAAATTCTGCCTACCAGGTATTCATCTAGCTACTAGCACCCTTAGTTTGGTCAGCTTCAGCACATAGGTCTGCTGGTTTTGAGTGTGTGTGTGCGCGCACGCTTTTTATCCCCTGGTTGGGGATAAAAAAACAGTTTCCAAAGCACAGCTGATCGTCAGAGAGAGAAGCAATAAGAAAATCAGGGAAAGCAGGGAAGATTGCTTCACTCACTAGCGCCTCGTTAGGACTGAAAAACAGCTTCTAAAGCACAGCTGATCATCGGAGAGAGAAGCAATGAGAAAAGCAGGGAAGCACGGAAGATCGCTTCAGGCACTAGGACCTCGTTAGGGCTGAAAAACAGCTTCTAAAGAACAGCTGATCATCGGAGAGAAGCAATGAGAAAAGCAGGGAAGCACGGAAGATCGCTTCACGTACTAGGACCTCGTTAGGGCTGAAAAACAGCTTCTAAAGAACAGCTGATCATCGGAGAGAAGCAATGAGAAAAGCAGGGAAAGCAGGGAAGATTGCTTCACTCACTAGCGCCTCGTTAGGACTGAAAAACAGCTTCTAAAACACAGCTGATCATTGGAGAGAGAAGCAATGAGAAAAGCAGGGAACCACGGAAGATCGCTTCAGGCACTAGGACCTCGTTAGGGCTGAAAAACAGCTTCTAAAGAACAGCTGATCATCGGAGAGAAGCAATGAGAAAAGCAGGGAAAGCAGGGAAGATTGCTTCACTCACTAGCGCCTCGTTAGGACTGAAAAACAGCTTCTAAAGCACAGCTGATCATCGGAGAGAGAAGCAATGAGAAAAGCAAGGGAAGCATGGAAGATCGCTTCACTCACTAGCGCCTCGTTAGGGCTGAAAAACAGCTTCTAAAGCACAGCTGATCATTGGAGAGAGAAGCAATGAGAAAAGCAGGGGAAGCATGGAAGATCGCTTCACTCACTAGCACCTTGTTAGGGCTGAAAAACAGCTTCTAAAACACAGCTGATCATTGGAGAGAGAAGCAATGAGAAAAGCAGGGGAAGTGTGGAAGATTGCTTCACTCGTTAGCGCCTCATTAGGGCTGAAAAACAGCTTCTAAAGCACAGCTGATCATTGGAGAGAGAAGCAATGAGAAAAGCAGAGGAAGCATGGAAGATTGCTTCACTCGTTAGCGCCTCATTAGGGCTGAAAAACAGCTTCTAAAGCACAGCTGATTGTTGGAGAGAGAAGCAATGAGAAAAGCAAGGGAAGCATGGAAGATTGCTTCACTCGCTAGTGCCTCATTAGGGCTGAAAAAAGCTTTAAAAAAACTACATTCGGAATATAAGACACACCCAAATTTTTAGCCTCTTTTTGGAGGCGGGGAAGAGTGCATCCTATACTCCGAAAAATACGGTAATTTTTTGGTGTTACTCCCAGCAATTCCATCAAGCCCTTTTGGCATTATGCAAATCTATTTAAATATAATAAGCTAGATCAGCGAATCAAGTTGGCGCTGCAGTTTATATGCAGTAAAAAAAAATAGAATCCATTCTAGTTACTCAAAGGACTTAACAAATCAGAACCGCTATCAAAAAGTATTTTTTAAATGGATTTCAGATATTTCATCTGTTTTCAGCTTCCTCTTATGGATACTTCAAATATAAATACAATTTTTGAACCAAATTAGCCTTAGGAAGGTCAAGAAGGTTGGGTCAGTAGTAAGTACATATTCATATGTATGCTAGTCTATGACTAATACGGGTTTGGTTGGATATAGTACTCACATAACTTACTTTTCCCTAGAATTGGAAATTAAAAAGAACCGATAGGAGATGACCAAGCTGAGGGAGGAGTCAAACCAGTAGTGAAATTCAATTTTTTTTTTACTACCGGTTCTGCGGGCATGGCTTGGGGAAGCGTGACCCGACAAATGCGCACCCGACAACAGCTGCCCGACAAAACTGTGCCGATAAAACCGCGAGGTCGACAGCGCGCCCACAAAGGCGCATCAACAAAAGACCGCCGACAGAAGCGCGATTACAGTTAAGGTAAGGGTTAGGTTTAGGGTTAAGGTTAGGGTTAGGGTTAGGGTTAGCTTTAGGGTTAGGGTTACAGCGCGCTTCTGCGCTCATTCATCACCGCGATTTCGAACTTGCGTTTTTTCCCCAGCGGTTTTGTCGGCACGCTTTTGTCGAGCGCGCATTTGTCGGTGAACTTTGGGGAAGGATAGGGCAAAATCTCCATTCCCACCCCACTCCAGGGGAAGGATGTTGGAAAATCTCCATTCCCACCCTACTCTGGGGCCAGCCAGAGATGGCATTTGCCAGTTCTCCGAACGACTCAAAATTTCCGCTACCGTTTCTCCGAACTACTCAAAATTTCTGCTACCATTTCTCCAGAACCTGCCAGAACCTGCTGGATTTCACCCCTGAGTCAAACACATCATCAGTCATGAGTGCCTGCATGCCCATGAGAGATATAAGTCCAGCCCATCTTGAATTCTTTCTTAATTCCTACTCATTTCCTTGACCGCTAGTAGCTCAGATTCTTGTAGAGACTTTAAACTTGCAGCGAATCTTTATTTAAACTGCCCAGCTCTCCTAAATTCCCCAGCAATAGACTTAAGGATAAATTTTCAGTTGGTGAAAATAATTAACCAGGGAAACAATAGGCTGCAGAATTTGTGGGTGCTCCATCACTGGAGGTTTTTAAGAAGAGATTACACACCCATTTGTCTGAAATGATACAGAGCAGGGGTGTCAAACTCAAGGCCTGGAGGCTGGAACAGTTGCAAGAAGCTACCGCAGCTGAAAACAGAGTTCGGGAGCCTGATTTCACTGGCAGGGCCCTTGGGCCACTACAGTCGCCCCCGATATGAGTCATGTCAAGCTGGCCACGCCCATTCTGGCCAAGCACACATTGCCCCCCTAAGGTCATACACAACCCTGATGCAGCCCTCAATGAAATCGCATTTGACACCCCTGGTATTGAGTCTCCTTCTTGAGCAGGGGGTTGGACTAGAAGACCTCCAAAGTCCCTTTCAACTTTGTCCTTTTATGTTCTATGTTCTTTGTAGGCATCTTCCTCAAAAAATATAAGCTTCATACTGGAAGAAGGAAGACTTGCCTACAACTCAAGAATGGACATTGAAAGTCACAAACCTAGCCGAGATGGCGAAAATATCGGCATATCTTAAAGACCATTCAAATGAGAGATATAAACGAGACTGGAAAAAATGGATTGACTATATACAAAACAAATATGGGACTAAGAAATTACAGATAGCCTATGCTTGAGATTAGGAATAATCTAAACTGTTCATAGCTAGTGCAACAGGAAGAAGCTGAGTTCAACGCAGAGATGTTATTAACTTCTTTTTTTTAAATTTCCTTTGTCTTAATATATTGTAGACTGTGTTTGTTAAAAATCTATACCGTTTACGGGCTCTGGGAAGTCGGGGGGGGGGAAGGGAGGGGGATGTTAGGGGGGAGGGGGGATACATAGTATGTGTTAGATTTTAAAGTAATGTGACGTCACTTGTATACTGTTGCTCTTTAATTCCACTGTAAAAATAGGACCTGAATATATTAATAGATTGTAGAAATACACCGAAGTGAGGAGTAGAGGGACAGAAGAAAGAGGGGTAGAGAGGGTGGGAGAGAGGATTGGAGGGAGGGTGAGAAGGAAGGGAGGGAGTGTATCGGGAGAGAGGAGTGGTAGAGGGGGAGGGGAAGTAGGGTAGAGGGGAATGATGGAGGGAAGATGGAAAGTTGGAGGGGGGGCGAAAGAAAGGGTGTATGGAGGGTCGAAGAGGTACATTGGGTTTTTACTTTTGGAATTGGAATTGGAATTGATTTTATTTGTAGGCCGCCCTTTTCCCTGAGGGGACTCAGGGCGGCTCACAGAAACCAGGGAGAGGGGAATACAATACAATACAGTACTAAGACGACAACACATAATAAAATAATACGCAACATGCATACAACATTCGGGCGGGGTAATGGTCCTTATCCCCAGGCCTGACGGGCGAGCCAGTTCTTCAAGGCTGTGCGGAAGGCCTGGACGGTGGTGAGGGTACGGATCTCTACGGGGAGTTCGTTCCAAAGGGTCGGGGCCGCTACTGAGAAGGCCCTCCTCCTTGTGGTTGCCAGCCGACATTGGCTGGCCGATGGGATGCGGAGGAGGCCCAACCTATGAGATCTTATAGGCCGTAGGGAGGTAATTGGCAGAAGGCGGTCTCTCAACTTTTGGGGGTATTACTGATAAGAGGAATGGCTGTGTTTATTGTTTAATGTTATATGGCCCCGGTTATGCACCTTATATACGTGACTGTACGAAAATGAAAATGGAAAATAAAAACACATTTACAGAGGAAGAAAAAAAAAAGCTTCATGATACCATGTCCTGAATGGTGGGTTGTTGCTTTTTTTGCTTTTTTTCCACAGTTTTAATTTGCAAGCTAAGCTAATTAAGGAATGCTTACATTTCAAGGGAGGTCTATAAGACCACAAACAATGTCACCAAAGGAATATTACTGAAGGAATCTGTTTAGAATAGCAGGAATTAAAGTCTTTGGGAAGCAGTTCCTCAGCTTTTCTCACAGTTAAATACGTCTGGTGACCCAATTGGTCATGGATCAAAGACAGGGCTATTGTTATTTTCATTGGTTTTATCCACAAAATAAACATATCCAACCACTTAATAACATCTCTGAAACTAATAAAAGGAAACCCAAAAGACAGATGACCAGCAACAGTTTTCAAAGGAAACCATAGGAACGTAAATTATCTCACACTGGCTGAGATAGCCCAAGTGTAACACAGCAAAATTTATTTTAGTAGACCCATATATGAAAATATATATATATGACGTTTTTATTTAAAAAAAATACTTTGCCAAATTGACATTAAATCATTGCATTTTGTCAGTGTGGGTAAGATGAGTTTCTGCTAAGCTGTTGTTGTTAGTTGCAAAGTCATGTCCGACCCATCGCGACCCCATGGACAACGTTCCTCCAGGCCTTCCTGTCCTCTACCATCCTTTGGAGTCCATTTAAGCTCACGCCGACTGCTTTGGTGACTCCATCCAGCCACCTCATTCTCTGTCATCCCCTTCTTCTTTTGCCCTCAATCTTTCCCTGCATTAGGCTCTTCTCCAGGGAGTCCTTCCTTCTCATTAGGTGGCCAAAGTACTTGAGTTTCATCTTCAGGATCTGGTCTTCTAAAGAGCAGTCAGGGTTGATCTCCTCTAGGACTGATCGGTTTAATCACCTTGCAATCCAAGGGACTCGCAGGAGTCTTCTCCAGCACCAGAGTTCAAAGGCCTCCATTCTTTAGTCCAACTTTCACAGCCATCCATTGCAACTGGGAAAACCGTAGCCTTGACTATACGCACTTTTGCTGGTAGGGTGATGTCTCTGCTTTTTAGTATGTTGTCTAGATTTATCATAGCTTTCCTCCGCAGAAGCGTCTTTTAATTTCTTGGCTGCAGTGCCCATCTGCGGTGATCTTGGAACCCAGGACAAATAAAATCTGTCACTACATCCATTTCTTCCCCATCTATTTGCCAGGAATTGAGAGGGCCGGATGCTCTTAATGTTGAGTTTCAAGTTAAGTAAGGCCCATTTATTAATATACTGCACATGGATGGCTTCGAGCCTCCTCTTAATTTCCGCAAGTTTAGACTTTAAGCAATGTTACACAAATAAAGTGTTGCATAATTTTACGGTTCCATTGACTTGAAGCCAGTATTTATGTTTTGAGCATTTATCTTCTTTATTTAATGTTTTGTTTATGACCATTGTAAACCACTTCAGTCCCACCTGTCTCTAGGCATTAATACAAACACAACAGCCTCAAGCCAGCGAAGGACCAAAAACTAGAAACAGATCCTAAAGTCATCGTTCTAAACCCTGTCTATCAGTTTTTACTTTGGAACATTCAGGGGAAAAAAACAACTTCATCGAAGACATAGGATGGAAACATCTATATGGTTATTACAATAAATGCCAATGAGGATTTTGGGATTATTTCGTTCAAAACTGAAATAGAAGGCATGTGTGCCATTTGTTTAAGGTAAAGGTAAAGATTTCCCCTTGGACATATGTGCTAGTTGTTCCTGACTCTAGGGGGCGGTGCTCATCTCCGTTTCAAAGCCAAAAAGCCAGCACTGCCCGAAGACGTCTCTTTAGTCATGTGGCCGGCATGACTAAACGCCAAAGGCGCACGGAAAGCTGTTACCTTCCCACCAAAGGTGGTCCCTATTTTTCTACTTGCATTTTTACGTGCTTTCGAACTAGGTTGGCAGAAGCTGGGACGAGTAACGGGAGCTCACTCCATTACGCAACGCTAGGGATTCGAACCGCCAAACAGCCGACCTTTCTGATCGACAAGCTCGGCGCCTTAGCCACTGAGTCACCACGCCCCTCCATTTGTTTACTTTCGTCTTATGTTTAAAAAATCCATTTCAATTTGTCTATAGAATTTGTAGATGAAGCCAGAAAGGTTTTTGTTCAGGAAACTATTGTATATATATTTTTAAGGTAGCTTGGAATGTTGTTACCATAGATGTCTGACAGAAGCCGTAATGATAGCTAAATGACCCTGCTTTTATCATGGCGTCCTTACACCTGCGTGTGCATTTGCACTGACGTCATGTTGCACACAGAGTCTCTTCTTTCTCCCCTGCTTCCTCTGACTCTCTTATGGACATGCGTGATTACAGCACTGAGCCATAGTGGCGCAGTGGTTAGAATGCGGTATTGCAGGCTGGCTCTGCCGACTGCCAGCAATTCTGTTCTGACCCGGCTCCCAAACATGACAAAACTTCTGTAGTTAAATCAATGATTCCTTTATTAGGAGAACCAGCAGTCCCAGCAAAAAGTCTCTCTCTCTCTCTCCCTCTCACTCTCTCTTTCTCTTTCTCCCTCCCTCCCTCCCTCCCTCTCAGCAGTCTAGCACGTCTGTCCAGCAGGGAGATGAATTGTTGTCTGTCACACCTATTTATCTCTGCCCCCTGCTTTTTATCCCCAGATATAGGGCAGAGCTTCACTAGCAGTGGTGGCTCTTCTGTCCCAAGGACCGGCCCACAGATTTCCACTGCTCTCCTCTCTTCTGCCTTCTGTGCATCTGCACATCAGGCACTGGACCCAGCTCTTCCTGCTCTTCCTCATCAGACCTGGGGGCTGTTGACTCCCCATCTGAGGCCTGACAATCAGCTGGCCAGCAGGAGGCACGCGCACTTGCGTAGTGGAGCTGAGCTGAGGTGTCGGCTCGTGTGCCATCAGAGAGGGCGCTGTGCGCCACCCCTGGCACGTGTGCCATAGGTTTGCCATCACAGGTATAGGATCTCCTGCTTGAGCAGGAGGTTGGAGTAGAAGACCTCCCAGGTCCTCCCAACCCCACAATTCTATATTCTATGGTCTAGGTTCACTTTTCACAAGGTGGTGTGGCTCATTGAAAGGTCTTCATGATTAACTGAAGGGTCTTCATAACTAGGGGGTGTTGCCCACCACAAAACTTTCACTGTGAAACCACTGTGAAAACCTCCCTTTCTTCGAAAACACTAAGGCCAACACCTAATTCCATGGTTTATTAAACGCTAGACAACGGTGAAGAGTTTTGTTTAAAGATCCCTCAGCCCTTTTCAAAAGCAAGGTGCCACGTTTATGAATAGCCAAGTCACGATTTCAGAATCCTTAATTGCCATTAATGGAGGTTTACAGCTGCAGGACCTTTCAGCTACTCAATTCTTTTTTATGTTTCTTTCTTTACAGACAAATAAATTGTCATTCTGCCTATATAGACTGTGTATGTTACCGTTTGTTTTATGGCGCCATGACATCATAATCAGGTTCCTCCCTCTCCCCTCCCCCCCGATTTCCAGTGTAGCTATACAATACAATACAATTGCAGAATTGGAAGGGACCTTGGAGGTCTTCTAGTCCAACGCCCTGCCTAGGCAGGAAACCCTATACCGTTTCAGAAAAATGGCTAGCCAACATCTTCTTAAAGACTTCCAATGTTGGGACATTCACAACTTCTGGAGGCAAGTTGTTCTACTGATTAATTGTTCTAACTGTCAGGAATTTTAACCTTAGTTCTAGGTTGCTTCTCTCCTTGATTAGTTTCCACCCATTGCTTCTTGTGCTACACTCAGGTGCCTTGGAGAATAGTTTGACTCCCTCTTCTTTGCAGCAAGTCATGAGATATTGGAAGACTGCTATCATGTCTCCCCTAGTCCTTCTTTTCATCAAACTAGACTTACCCAGTTCCTGCAACTGTTCCTCATATGTTTTAGTCTCCAGTCCCCTAATCATCTTTGTTGCTCTTCTCTGCACTCTTTCTAGAGTCTCCGCATCATTTTTTACATCGCGGTGACCAAAACTGGATGCAGTATTCCAAGTGTGGCCTTACCAAGGCATTATAAAGTGGTATTAAGACATCACGGGGTCTTGATTCTATCCCTCTGTTTATGTAGCCTTGAACTGTGTTGGCAGCTGCTGCAAACTGCTTGCTATGTAAGAACACAAATGTCATAGAAGTCAAACACCATAATCAAGAAAAATATTTATTCCTGTAACCAAGATTTGCCAGACATCCCCCCTGCCATAAATCTAACACTCAACCTGACATTTAAGGGGGAATTAGAAGCAGCTGAAAGGTAAATTCAGAAATAGAAACACTTGAAGCACAAGATTGAACTAAACAGAGCTGGAGAAGTTCCCTTCTTGGGAAGATTGCTATCCGGAGCATCGTGGCGCACCATAACATCATAATGAGCTTTTCTCAATTTCCGCAGTGTAGCGGTGGAACTCTGATTGAACTCCCACAGACATCTGAGTCTTTGTTTGACTATCGCTGTGCAAATTTTCGTCCTTGCACACTTTTGTTTTAAAACTCTTCATAGCTTGGAGCCCAAAATGGGGTAAGAAACTAACCAACCCTGCTCTGTTCTGTTTTGGGCCACTGCGAATGTCTAGTCCAGGTATGTCAAACTCAGTTTCATTGATGGGCGCAGAGGTGGGTTCCTACCGGTTGGGACCGGTTTGGCCTGCCACGCCCCCAAACTAGTTCTCTTGTTTTTTGCTTCTGCACAGGTGCAGAAGCATTTTAGCACTGCGCATGTGCATGTAGCATGCATCAAATGTCCATGTGCAGCGCGTCCCTGAGCAAACCGGCAGCAGCCAGAACCCGCCCCTGGACGGACGCATCAAGATTGTGTTTGACCCAGTGGTGGGATTCAAATTTTTTTACTACTCGTTCTGTGGGCGTGGCTTTATGGACATGGTGTGGCTTTATGGGCATGGCTTTGTGGGTATGGCAGGGGAAGCATACTGCAAAATCCCCATTCCCTCCCCACCCCACTAATCTGCTTTCCACCTCCATTCTCCTGTTCAGGGCAACAAAAGAAGATCAGCTGGGAGGCTAGGAGGCAGCAGGGGCGGGGCCAGCCTATTTGCCAGTTCTCCAAACTACTCAAAATTTCCGCTACCGGTTCTCCAGAACCTGTCAGAACTGGCTGAATATCACCTCTGGTCCACGGGTATCAAACTTGATTTCGTTGACGGCCACATCAGGGTTGTGCTTGACCTCAGGAGGATGGGATGGATGTGGCCAGGGTGGGTGTGGCCAGCTCAACGTCACTTGTGTCGGGGACACCTGTGGCAGCCTGAGTGCTCTGCCAGCAAAAACAGTCTCCCAAGCTTTTTGGCCGCGACAGTTTCCTGCCGCCCTCTGCCAGCGAAAACTGAGGTTGGTAGGGCTGCGTGCGGCCCTCCTGAACTCCTTTTTTGATGGCAGATGGACCACGGGTTGGTCTTTTGCTGTTTCCAAGGCGGCCCCGTGGGCCAGATCTAAGCACTCTATGGGCCAGATCTGACCCACGGGCCTTGAGTTTGACACCCCTGGTCTAGTCTAACAAAGAGAAGGACATGATAATAATCTTCCAATATTTGAAGGGATGTTACAGGGAAGAGGGAGTTGATTTATTCTCCAAAGACCTGAGAGCAGCACAAAAAGTAATGGATGGAACTTAATCAAGGAGAGATCCAGCCTAGAACTAAGGAGAACTTTCCTGTCATCGAGAAGAATTAACATGTCAGCCTCTGCTTCGCTTGCTTGCTATCGGCTGCCATAGAAACGGGGAGGGTGGGAGCATGGTATTTGGGAAGGGAATTATATGATACTGGAGGAGTATGTAGAAGGGAGTTTTGTTCTCACCATCTTCTGCGCATGCTGAGGGCCGATGTTTGGTCTTGGTCAAGGACAACCCTCTTGCATAACAACCTGATGAGCCTTTTGAAGATGCACCCCACATGACACCTTAGGGAGTTGCAGATTGGACACTGGGCTGAGGTAATTGGAGGGAGTGGGTTGGGCAATTATTTAATATGTACTTGTTTGCGCCTTTTTGGCTCAGATCTTGCTTTCCTTTTCGCTGCTTTCAATTCATAGCTAGTAAAAGTACTTTATCTCTATTCAAATGGAGTTGAGGTTTTTCTTTCTTGGATACAGAAGGAGGCACGCCTGACATAACCCTTGGAACAGCTTGCCTCTAGAAGCTGTGGGTGCTCCATCCCTCAAAGTCTTCAAGAAGAGATTGAAACACCATTTGTCTGGAACGGTAGAGGGCTGCGATGGCAAATCTATGGCATGTGTGCCAAAGATGGCATGCAGAGCCCTCTCTGTGGGCACGTGCACCATTGCTCTTCTTGTTTCCAGCATATGCACGCGCGCCGTAGCACCAGAAATCTGAAGACCAGCATGTGCCAAATGGCCTTTGGGTTTCTGACGTGCACATCCGTGTGTCAGCGTTCCAAGTATCATGTAGAATTAAATCAGAGTCCAAGGCAAAACTTTCCTTAAAGTTCCAATTTAATAAAGCAGACATCTTAGCACATTGCTATGGAATCCCAATTCTGGAAAACACATCAGAATTCCAACCGGTTAAAAGTTCATGATCTTGTCCCCACACCCACAATCCATCACATGGTCCAATCTTCTTCTTCCACGCTAGCACCTACGCCCAACTGCTTCCGGTCAGGTGCAAAGGTGCGGAGACAAAAGATGATCTTGAGCTTCTAGAAAGGTATTTTTTATTTTGAAAACAACACATTCTACCCCTTGCTATTCCCCCCCTCCCCTTAATGAGGCTGTGGCAGGCCAAAGATTCTTAAAGGAACCACTGTAGGCCTGACAGCGTGCACCGGCCAGCTGATCTTCGGTTTTCCAGTGCTCCAGCGTGCATGAAGACCAGCTGGCCAAGGCGCATGTGCACTCCAGAAACCCAAAGACCAAGCGCCTGGCGTGCGCATGTGCGTGCACCTCTGTGCTGAAAAGGTTCACCATCACTGGTATAGGGTATAGATATAGGAGTGAGTTAGATCTAAAGACCTCTAAGATTCCTTCCAACTCTGTTATTCTCTGTTCTGTTCTCTTTAGTATGGGACAAACTTGTTTGCATTCTGTCCTCTTCATGGCTGAGCTATAATTAGTCAGAAAAAAAAATGAAAAGCTTTGCTGCTCAAAGAACCTTAAAAGTTTAATTCCCAAATTGGAATCCTACTTCTTCTTTTTTTTTACTGCCCATTCAAGCCGTACCTTCTAATAAGCATTTACTGTAGCCTGGTGACATTTTCTTGCAATGCACACATCTCTTGGAAATGCTTCTGGATCCATTGGTTCTGTTTTGTTTATTTAACATTTATTTTAAGATCCATGTTCTGCCAAGGCCCCCCGAGGTGGCTTACCATATGAAATATGGGAAGAATTGAATGTGGCACAAAATAGAAGCCAGCCAGACTGATCGAAAGGCTTCTGAGGAACTTTCTAATTTGGATTTCTGCTTTTCCCTCGGGTCAAGGAAGACTTACAGACTGCAGTGGGAGAGGAGGGAGGGAGGGAGGAAGGAAGGTGTTGCGGCCCACCAGCAGCCAGCAGAGCTGGCAGCAGATTTGGGCAGTGAGGAAGTTGGGGAGGAAGATGGGCCAGTCCTGGAGTCTGGGGAAGGCTCTGTGTCGGAGGCAGAGAGGAGGCCAGAGCCGTATGCCAGTTATCAGCTGCCTTCAGAGTCAAACATCAGTGAGGCAGACGAACAGCTGGAGCCTGTTCCCAGTGTGCGCATGCGCAGAGTTGCCAGATGAAGGGAACAGCTAAAGAATAGGGGTCAACTTGGGAGTAAGGCCACAGGTGGAGGATGAATGGTCCCTCCCAGAGGAAATAAAAGAGGAGCGAAAGGGGAGTGGAGTTTGCAGGAGACAATTAGTTCGCTTAATTGGCTCATGACGCTCCAAGACTTCTCAAGAATAAATTTCAATACGGACCATAATTGTCTTCATCCTTGCTTTCGAGACTTTGATTCTCTTGCAAATGTCTGAGAGATATGGATGCTGTTAGAATATGGAAACAGCAGGCTACTTCACCTGACTGCTGGCTGCAGTTCGGCACATCAAATCTCACCAGGCTCAAGGTTGACTCAGCCTTCCATCCTTCCAAGGTGGGTAAAATGAGGACCCAGATTGTTAGGGGCAAATATCCTGATTCTGTAAACCTCTTAGAGAGGGCTGTAAAAGCACTGTGAAGCGGTACCTAAGTCGAAGTACTATTGTTATTGCTATTATCTTTCCCAGAGGCAGCAGGGCATTCCCTAAGTCAGGAGTGTCAAACTCGATTTCATTGAGGGCTGCATCCGGGTTGTGTTTGACCTGGGTGGGGGAGGCTTGGGTGGCCATGGCCAGCTTGATGTCACTCATTTTGGTGATCTGCCAAGCAAAAATGCGCTCCCAAGCTCCATTTTCGGCTGCACCAGCCTCCTGCAACCCTCGGCCAGCGAAAACAGAGCTCAGGAGGGCTGTGTGCGGCCTTCCCAAGCTCCATTTTCACTGGCAGGGGCACCACGGACTGATCCTTCACTCTTTCCAGGGTGGCTCCCGGGCCAGATCTAAGCACCCTGAGAGCCAGATCTGACCTTGAGTTTGACATCTGTACCCTAAGTGAATCAGGGATGACTTTTTTCCAGATAAAAGGTTTTTTTTAACATATATATAAAATAAAAAAGCATACCTATACATCTTAACAAACATTTTTGAGTATTCAATAGTATATCAATTCTTTTTGCCCTTAAGCCTCTTCAATTTTTATTTGCTGTTCTGCTTTCCATACACCATATTGTAGTGTATTTTGCCTTAAGGTCTCCTCCCCACCTTCTCTTCTTCTCCCTATCTTCTTCTTCCCTCTACCCTCTCTCTCTTCTCTACTTTCCCTTGCTCTCTCCCTCTCCCCTCCTCTCTTTCCACACCTTCCCACTCTCCTGCTCTTTCCCTCCCTTCTACTTCCCTCTCTCCTGTCTCCTTTCTCCCTCTTTCCCTCTCTTTATCTCCCTTCCATTCTCTATTTTACGTGGTGTATTTCCACCTTTTAGCAAACTCCATTTAATATCAATGAAATTGATAATTATATTCCCAATGAAAGAAGCGGAGGGGGGGGAAATGTTTCCCACATTGCTAGTTTTTCTTTTAAAGGTGTACCCTTATACGAATTCCAATTGTAAGCGATGACATTGAATAGATCTTCTGCCCCCTGTACATTTCTGCTTACAAACTGGGCCCTCTCTTCTTGCCCTTTCTCCCCATATTTATCAGGGTTAGGTGAACAGCAGAGCCGAGAATGTAAATACTCCATTGGCTCCATCAGATGTTTGGCAAGAACCTGGGAAACTGGCGTTTTGACACAGGGGAAAGTTGTAGAAACATTTATGGAAGATTTCAATCAGCATTACAGGTCAGTTCAGTCCCATCTCTCATGCCTACTCAGAGGCTGTCCATGAGTTATAAAAATCTTCCTTTTCAGACTTGCAATAAATATTATCTCTCTAACTCTCTGGGGAGTCTTCAGCCTCCATCCTTGCTCCAATCAGCATGACATAGCACATTCAGAATGCAGAATAACAGAGTTGGAAGGGGATCTTTGAGGTCTTCTAGTCCATCCCCCTCCCCTGCTCAAGCAGGAGAGCCTATATAATTTCAGACGGATGGCTATCTAATTTCTTCTTGAAAATCTCCATTGTTGGAGCATTCACAACTTCTCGAGGCAAGCCATTCACTGGTAGATTGTTCTCACTATTAGGAAATTTCTCCTTCTCTCCTTATAGATTAACAGAGTTGGAAGGGACCTTCTAGGTCATGTAGACCAGCTCAAGCAGGCCCTACACCATTTTTGACAGATGGCAGTCCAGTCTCTTCTTGAAAGCTTCCAGTGATGAAGCTCCCACAACCTCTAACTAATCAAGTTTTTCTCCACGGCTTCTTGTGTGGCCTTCTGGTGCTTTGGAGAATAGGTTGATCTCCTCTTCTCTGTGGCAGCCCCTCAACTATTAGAACACTGCTTTTATGTCACCTCTAGTCCTTCTTTTCACTCAACTAGGCATATCCAATTCCTGAAATCCTTCTTCGTATGTTTTAGCCCCCAGCCCTCATTGCTCTTCTCTGGATTCTTTCTAAAATCTCAATATCTTGGTGACCAAAACTGGATCCAGTATTCCAAGTTTGGTCTTACCAAGGCAGTTTTTGGCGGTACTAAATTTCATGTGATCTTGATTCTGTCCTTCTCTTAATGCAGCTCAGGACTGTATTGCCTTCCTTCATTGTTATTTGACTTTTTGCTTCACTTTTCAATCTTGTGGTAGGCACTCTACTCTATTTTGCTAATATTACTGGAAACTCTCTTATTAGGATTTGATCCGGATTCTCTAAAGCCAAGACATCTTTGATGAACAGGCGAAGAACAAAACCTTTGCATCTTATAGGAGCCATGGTGTCGCAGTGGTTAGAATGCAGTGTTTCAGGCTGACCCTGCCCACCGCCAGGAGTTCGATCCTCACCAGTTCAAGGTTGACTCAGCCTTCCATCCTTCCGAGTTGGATAAAATGAGGACCCAGATTGTTGAGGGCAATAGGCTGACTCTGTAAACTGCTTAGAGAGGGTTGTAAAGCACTGTGAAGTGGTATATAAGTCTAAGGGCTACTACTAGTGCTAATAACCATTTTGTAAAGCAGGGGTCACCAACCTTTTTGGACCTCAGGGACCACTAAATTCATAATTTTAAATCCCGCGGACCACTAATATGATCTGCCTAATGACCGGGTAGGGGTGTGTGGCTAGGTGGTCATGTGACTGGGTGGGTGTGGCCAACTTGATGTCACTCATATTGAGGGGCGCCTCGCCAGCCTCTACTCACCCCTCCCCTCCCAGCCACTCCCCTCCCCACCCGGGCTCCTTAGGGCCCCAACAGGAAGCAGTTGCTGGAGCTAAGCAGCCACCATGAGAAAGAGTTGGCAAAACAATTCAGTTCAAATTGGATCTGACCGAGAAGGAGGCTCAGCAGAAGCACCTCACTAAGGAGTCCAAGCAGAAGGGAGACCTGTGGGAGTGTAAGGCCAGGTACTGGTGCCTGGAGGCTCAGTGGGCTGAGATGGTCAGCCAGTTCCAGGCCATGATGCAGTCCCACTGGAACAAGGCCCTCCAGCTCTTTGCCACCAGCGGCACTTCCCTCCAACCGTCGCCCAAAGCCCCATACAAGGAGGCTGAAGCAGACCCCAAGTTGGAATTTCTCCCCCACCCCTCTGACCCATACAAAAAAGACCCCAAGGGGGAGACTCTCTGCAGCAACACAAACGTTCATTGCACGTATCCGATCCAGGGGTCGTAGTTTGAAGAAAACTGTCTAAATATAAAGGAAATATGAGAAACGAGAAGGAATATAACATGTGTATCTTTCCAGTCCCGTTTATTATCTGCAGGATATAGTGCTCTATAAACAGAGGAGATTGTCCAGATTACTTTGCGCCATTCCCCTCCAAAATGCATTTTCTTAAGGATAATGTAGACAAAGCGTTGCGGAGAAATCTGATAGCCTAATCTACAATATTCATCCTTAGTGAGACTGGAAACTTTTATTTTCGACAGCTGGCGGATAAGCCTCCTTGATGAAGTTATGTGGAAATAATTTAGACTAATTTCATTTTTGTTTTATTCCTAATCATAGAAACATGCCAGCTTAGAACTAACAAGATGTCCAGGAAATGGATAAAAATGGGGGAAATAGCCAAATTTAGAATAAACAGGTTGGAAAGGACCTTGGTGGTCTTCTAGTCCAACCCCCTGCTCAAACAGGAGATCTTACACCACTCCAGACAAATGGCTGCTCTTCTTTGAAAATCTCCAGTGGAAGAAAGTTGGGCCACTGATTAATTAACTGTTCTGATTGTTACAAAATTTCTCCTTAGTTCCAGCTTGGATCACTCCTTTATAAGTTTCCATTCACTACTTTTTATCCTGCCCTCTAGTGCTATGGAGAATAGATTGACCCTTCTCGTCTCTGTGACAGCTCCTGAAATATTGGAAGACTGCTATCTTGTCACCAATAATCTTTCTCTTCGTCACTACCGAGAACACTCCCACCAAAACCAACACTAAGCTCGGGAGGGCTGCGGGCGGCCCTTCCGAGCTCCGTTTTCATTGGCAAAGGCACCGCGAGCCGGCCCTTCACTGTTTCCAAGATGGCCTCACAGGCCAGATCTAAGCACCCCAAGGGCCGAATGCGGCCCCCGGGCCTTGAGTTTGACACCACTGCTTTAAGCTGCTAAGCCAATGTTGTCCAAAGACATTTCCACAGACATGTGGCCAGCAAGACATCATGCTGCAGTGCAGAGTGTGTGGCAAAACACAAAGTGCCGTTACTTTCCCACGGAAATGGTACCTATTGATCTACTCGCATTTGCAAGCTCTCAAACTGCTAAGTGGGCAGGAGCTGAGGCAAGTGATGGGGACTCACTCCATCGCACGGTGCTCAGCTTTTAAACCTGGGCTGTCGGCTTTCCAGCTGACAAGCTCAGCGTCCTAGCCACTGAGCCATCATTCCCCTTGCACCAAGTAAAGTGGAAGGAAGAAACTGTTCTTCAGATGTACAGCTTTCCTGCAGTTCCAGCCTGCCCAGAAACCAATTTTAAATTCAATTAACCTCCGGTCAATAGCAAGACTGTGAATGACCATTGGTTTAATTTAGAATTACAGCTGGGAATATTATATCTCTCCTCTTTTTTTTAAAAAAAATTGTCCTGTATTTTCCTTGTTGAAGGCACCAGACTCTGCCAAATATCTAAATCTGATAATTAAAATAAAAAGTGGAAAGCAAACAAATGAAATGGTGCCTAACTTCTCTAATAATGGGTACAAATTACAACCAATTACACCATCAAAACTGTTCAGTGTTGGAAAAACAGTACTGCGGTCTTTAGAAACCAAATCCGCAGCAGAGTCGGCAAATTTCACTTTTTTCTCGGTTTATGGTTTGTCGGTTTGTTTTTGCATTGCAAGAGAACTTTTTCACAAGGCTGCTAAATCCATGTTTAAGAAACTGCTAATTTGACGGCCCCGGATCACTGAAATAGGCACATGGTGAGCCACGGAGGAAGCTAGAAATCCCTACTTTTCTGTAGCCAAGGCAAAACATCCAGCAACCGAAAAGACAAAGATTTACCTCAGGATTCTTTGAGTGCCAATAAGATGGCACTTACATTTAAGAGGACCTGTATACTGCACGAGTCAAAAAGAGGGGTGTGAAAATATCTACACACTCCTCACATCCTGGACGTAAATTGTTTCAACTCCTACCCTCAAAATGACGCTACAGAGCACTGCACACCAGAACAACTAGACACAAGGACAGCTTTTTCCGAGATGCCATCACTTTGCTAAACAACGAATCCCCACAACACTGTCAAACTATTTACAAAGTCTGCATTACTCTTACTGTTAATCTTCTCATCGTTCCTCTCACCCGTCCCCTCCCACTTAATGACTGCATGACTGTAACGTTGCTTGTATCCTTACAATTTATATTGATTGTTTCCTAGTATGATTTGATTGCTTTAAGTGTTGTACTTTATGATTCATGACGAATGTATCTTTTCTTTTATGTACACTGAGAGCATCGGCACCAAAGGCAAATTCCTTGTGTGTCCAATCACATTTGACCAATAAAGAATTCTCTTCCATCCCATTCCATTCCATTCTATTCTATTCTATTTTCCTCCATTCTATTCTGTTCTGTTCTATTTTCCTCCATTCTATTCTATTCTATTTTCCTTCATTCTATTCTATTTCCATCCTATTCTATTCCATTCTATTCTATTCTATTCTATTTTCCTCCATTCTATTCTATTCTATTTTCCTTCATTCTATTCTATTTCCATCCTATTCTATTCCATTCTATTCTATTCTATTCTATTTTCCTCCTTTCTATTCTATTCTATTTTCCTTCATTCTATTCTATTTCCATCCTATTCTATTCCATTCTATTCTATTCTATTCTATTTTCCTCCATTCTATTCTGTTCTATTCTATTTTCCTCCATTCTATTCTATTCTATTTTCCTTCATTCTATTCTATTTCCATCCTATTCTATTCCATTCTATTCTATTCTATTCTATTTTCCTCCATTCTCTTCTGTTCTGTTCTATTTTCCTCCATTCTATTCTATTCTATTTTCCTTCATTCTATTCTATTTCCATCCTATTCTATTCTATTCCATTCTATTCTATTCTATTTTCCTCCATTCTATTCTGTTCTATTCTATTTTCCTCCATTCTATTCTATTCTATTCTCCTTCATTCTATTCCCATCCCATCCCATCCTATTCTATTCTATTCTATTCTGGCAATGAAGCATATTAGATTATGACCACAGCACAAAGGAAGCAGAAAAGAGAAAAAAAGTTTTTCTTAAAAAAAAACGTGAACAGGTAAAGACATCTTTAAACTACCTCAGCGCTTGAGTTGGGATTAGAGGAAGACATCTATGAAGATTCTCAGCCATCCAGGTCTTGGTTGTCCCAAAGGTGCGTTTTTCAAGAGGCAACTGGACTTTCTGGTTTTCCTTTGAAGATGTTTCGCTTCTCATCCGAGAAGCTTCTTCAGCTCTGCTGAAGGCTCTTCCCCACCAGCCAGTTAGAGCAGAAGAAGCTTCATGGATGAGAAGCGAAATGCCTTCAGAGAAAAACCAGAAAGCCCAGCTGCCTCTTGAAAAAAAAAAAGCACCTATGGGACATCCGAGGAAGACATTACGAGAGCCTATCATACAACCGTGATTTCCAGGCCATATTTGTGCCTGGTTAGGGCGTTATGAGAATGAACCGTAACGTTGCTATCTAAATGAAAATTTTGCTGTCACTTATGGGACAGTTTGGCCTGGAACAAATTAAAGGTAGTCCTCAACTTACAACAGTTTGTTTACTTAGTGACCGTTCATAGTTACTATCAGGCCTGCGGCCTGCAGTAGATCTATTATTCTACTATGCATTTTCTATTGTGGGAAAAAGGGAGGGGGGGATTGCAAGGAGTTACACACTCTGTAGCCATAACAAAATTCTTTCTAGAAAGCCAAGGTCATCCTTTGTCTCTGCACCTCTGCACCTGACCGGAACTGGATGGGTGGAAGCTGCCAGCATGGCAGTGGGAGATTGGACCATGTGATGGACTTGTGGGTGTGGGGGGCAAGATCTTGAATTTTCAACTAGGTGGGGGAAACACGGGAAGCTTTCAGATTCAGGTTTTCCCAGATGTGCTGGAGAAGACTCCTGCGAGTCCCTTGGACTGCAAGGAAATCAAACCGGTCAGTCCTAGAGGAGATCAACCCTGATTTCTCTTTAGAAGGTCAGATCCGGAAGATGAAACTCAAAGACTTTGGCCACCTAATGAGAAGGAAGGACTCCCTGGAGAAGAGCCTAATGCAGGAAAATATTAAGGGCAAAAGAAGAAGGGGATAACATAGAATGAGGTGTCTGGATGGAGTCACTAAAGCAGTCAGCATGAGCTTAAATGGACTCAGGTGGATAGTAGAGGACAGGAAGGCCTGGAGGAACAATGTCCATGGGGTCCTGATGGGTCATATACAACTTTCCAACTAACAACAAATTTCAGAATGCAACAGCACCAAATCAATTCCATACAGTTTCCAGTGATGTATCTGTAAAATCACCAGGAATCAAGAAAAATTTGAAGGAAAAGATTTCCCTTTACCCACTAGTAACCGTGGGAGGGATCTGCATTCGATGCAAACTCTTGTAAATTTAGATGGATGTAAAACAGAACAAGATAAAGGAGTTGTTATTCATATATAATACATTCTCACTTATTGTACGCTTGGCTATTCTTGCCAAGCCGGTGTGATTTGTTACTTCAATGTGGCAACGTTTTCGTTGTATTATTCATAAAATTCAGTCCACTTTGATTACCTCAGTGATCTATTTGTATTTTATATTACCTGAAACAGAAATTGTTCAATTGTTTTGTTGACTTGCTGAATTCTCGCCTGAGACCATAATAAAGAACTGTTACTACTACTGGACTATTTAATGATTCTAAGAGCCAGACAAGGACAACTAAATTCTAGGTTCCCCCCCCCCTCTCGGTTCCACCACAAAACTGCGGACGACAAAATCGCGGTCGACGAAAGCGCGCATTTGACGTCATCACAGCGCAACGAAAACATCGCGCGGTGATCGAAAAATGTAAAAATAAAGCGAAAACCTTACCCTAACCCCCCCAAACCTAACCCTAAACCTAACCCTAAACCTAACCCTTAACCTAACCCTAAATCTAACCCTAAACCTAACCGTTAACCTAATGCTAAACCTAACGCTAACCCTTAACCTAACGCTAAACGTAACCCTAACGCTCTAAACCTAACCCTAACCCTTAACCTAACCCTAACCCTAACCCTAACCCTAACCCTAACCCTAACCCTAACCCTTACCTTTATGTGAATCGGCTTGCTTTAATTTTATTTTATTTCAATTTTTAATTTTTTTCTTCGCGCTGTGATGACGTCAAATGCGCGCTTTTGTCGATCGCGCTTTTGTGGACCGCGGTTTTGACGGGTCACGCCCCTCTCAGCTAGAGATGTTTGTGAGAAGGCCAGTCACTCTTTCTCAGTCCAAATTACCTCAGAGAATGGTCATGGGGGGTGGGGGGAATGGATGGAACGCTATTCTAACCACTTTGGATTCCCGAAAGAAAGGCTGGCTCTAAATCAGATCAATGGAGCTGCCAGAATCCCAGAATCCGATGGAAAGTGAAGATCATATCTTCAAGGGTTCCCAAGAAGAACCCTATTCAAGAAATGAAACGTAGTCAGTTTGTGAGAAAATAAGCACCTGGCTCAGTTTTTCACAGGCAAAGAACTTTCTACAGAAAAAAAGATGTCTATAAAAATTTATTTTTCCTCCTTGCCTAGCTTCATGGTCTGTATGAACTGTGAAGAGCATCTCCAAGGAATAAATTAGCAATAGCAATAGCAGTTAGACTTATATACCGCTTCATAGGGCTTTCAGCCCTCTCTAAGCGGTTTACAGAGTCAGCATATTGCCCCACAGTCTGGGTCCTCATTTCACCCACCTCGGAAGGATGGAAGGCTGAGTCAACCTTTGAGCCAGTGAGATTTGAACCGCCGAACTGCAACTAGCAGTCAGCTGAAGTGGCTGCAGTACTGCACTCTAACCACTGCGCCACCTCGGCTCTTATAGGAGGAGGAGGAGGAGGAGGAGGAGGAGGAGGAGGAGGAGGAGGAGGAGGAGGAGGAGGAGGAGGAGGAGGAGGAGGAGGAGAAGAAGAAGATAATTCATTATTGGCCAGGTGTGATTGGACACACAAGGAATTTGTCTTTGGTGCATATGCTCTCAGGGTACATAAAGAGGATAAAATACATTCATCAAGAATCATAAGATACAACACTTAGTGATAGTCAAGATTACTAATAAGCTATCAAATCATACCAGTAAACACATAAAACAATATAAATTGAGAGATACAAGCAGCGTGGTTATAGTCATAAGTGGGAAGAGATAGATACTAGGAAGGAAGAGAATAATAATAATACAGTCTTAGTAAATTAGTTGACAGTGTTATGGGAATTAGTTGAGGAGGAGGAGGAGGAGGAGGAGGGAGAGGAGGAGGAGGAGGAGGAGGAGGAAGGAGGAGGAGGGAGGAGGAGGAGGAGGAGGGAGGAGGAGGAGGAGGAGGAGGAGGAGGAGGAGAAGAAAAACAAGAAGAAAAGCAGCTCCTTTGTGTGATTTCACTCCTGAAGTGCAGAAGAGGGTGGACTGATAGTGAGGAAAGATGCTCCCACTCACCACCACCAAGAAGATAGCAATAGCAATAGCAGTAGACTTATATACCGCTTCATAGGGCTTTCAGCCCTCTCTAAGCGGTTTTACAGAGTCAGCATATCGCCCCCAACAACAGTCTGGGTCCTCATTTTACCCACCTCGGAAGGATGGAAGGCTGAGTCAACCCTGAGCCAGTGAGATTTGAACCGCTGAACTGCTGATCTAGCAGTCAGCTGAAGTAGCCTGCAATGCTGCATTTAACCACCGCGCCACCTCGGCTCAAGATACAAGGAACTTGAGAGAAAATGGCAGGAAGTTAAAAAGATGCATCACACATCTCATTTCCTTGCTTCCAATGAGAACCTTCACCTTGTCAATTTCTACTTAGATCACAGATCCAATGATTTCAGTCGCATTAGAAAGATCCTTGCCTTAAAATTGCTTAAAGTTCATTTTCTGTCAAAATCCAAAGTGTAATTGGGGGCCCTTACAACTAATGCTTCAAAATGGTTATAATTGTTCTTCTTACAGCTTGATCTATGTATGGCCTCACATTGCAATGAACAAGGACCCGCATTAAATTTTGCAGCTACTGTGATTGTTGGCCAAGCAGGGACAAAACTAGCCAGAGAAATTATTGAAGCCTGGGAAATGGGCCCTTCCTCAGTCAATAGGAGTGCTGATTTATTACCAGTCTTATCAGGTACTTAGGAGCCAAGGGCATGGTGGCACAAGGGAACAATTCAGGACTTTAATAGCCAGCCATGAACACCCTAATTAACAACAACAACAACAACTCCTATAGAAAAAGTGCAGAGAAGAGCAACCAGGATAATTTTAGTCCAAACTGGAGACTAAAACATATGAAGAATAGTTACAGGAACTGGGCATGGCTAGCCTAGTGAAGAGAAGGACCAGGGGAGACATGATGGCAGTTTTCCAATATTTGAGAGGCTGCCACAAAAAGGAGGGGCATCAAGCTATTTTCCAAGGCACCCGAAGACGAGACAGAGAATAATGGATAGAAACTGATCAAGGAGAGATTCGACTAGAAATAAGGAGAAATTTTCTGACACTGAGAAATAATCAACCCATGGAACATCACTGGAGGTTTTCTTGAGACGAAAGGTGCCAAGGTGGCGCAGTGGTTAAATGCAGCACTGCAGGCTACTGCTAGATCAGCAGTTCAGCGGTTCAAATCTCACGCTCAGGGTTGACTCAGCCTTCCATCCTTCCGAGGTGGGTAAAATGAGGACCCAGATTGTTGGGGGCAATATGCTGACTCTCTGTAAACCGCTTAGAGAGGGCTGAAAGCCCTATGAAGCGGTATATAGTCTACTGCTATTGCTATTGCTATTTCAGGGAAGAGATTGGACTGCCATTTGTCAGAAATGGTGTAGAGTTTCCTGCTTAGGTGGGAGGGTTGGACTAGATGACCTACAAGATCCCTTCCAACTCTGTTAATCTAAACTAATCTACTCTACAGAGGGTTTGGGTTTTTCCCCCTTGCAGTGGGCCTCAGTTCTGGATGCTTTCTTTGAAAAGGCAGAACTGGCGTTCGTATTATACTCTTTCCAGTCTCAGGAATTTGTCTCAGCGCTATCATTTAAAAGTCTGACTCTGTCTCTGCCCGCCTGCAATTTGCACAGAGAACGATGATTACTTACAAAAATTGCTTCTATTGTACTTCCGCGTACTATCACCCACTGCCTTCAGATAAAAGGGAATTTAGACACTTTTTTTTTTTTTTTTTTAAAAGAAAGGTTCTCACATTTTTTGGTACTCTTTTTATGTGTTTGTGGCTAGGTTTTGCTTATTTATATCCATTTATTTGTGCCATTTTTTCACGTGTTTTCATACTTGCTTCCTTGTACTTGTTGACAAATAAAATAAATAAATAAAAATAAACCGAGAAGCCAAAAAAGAGGTGTGCATTTCTGCGCGTGTCAGAGAAAGGGGACCAGCAGACAAAATGGTACTTTTTAAATTTTGTTTTTTAAATCCCCTCAGGTATCAGAATTGCCTCAAGCTGTCATATTCTGCGTCTCTGAAACTCCAGGCTGAACTCCAGGGAGCACTTTCAACAAAAGGAGCTGTCAAAAATTTGAACCCATGGTAGTTCCATCCACAATTGACTGGGAGATGGAAGAGGCTATAGAGAAAACGCCAGCCTGGCGGAAGGAGTTAATTCTGTAATCATTCTCCAGGAGGGTTGTGATCCCCACAGCGGCCACAGTCAATTACAGGGAAGGGGTGGATCTAGCGGAGAAAGGGGGGGGGAAGACGGGTGGTGTGCACACATGCGTTTTTCTGCGGTATCCAGCTTTCTCATGCCTTGCTAGAAGCCATCGTCCCTCATGCTCCTTAGACTACTTTGGACATCATTCCTTAGGGGCAGCTGTAGGACAGCTCTCTGGGATAACGAACGTCTGTTTGCCAAGGCTCGCTTTCCCTTTATCCAAGGATGGATGCGTAGTGGGGAAATAATGCTGCTTGTCGTAGAGCCCCACTTCGTGAGAATAAAGCATGGATTTCTTTAACGACAGTCTGATTGAACTCAGCGCCAATATCTCTGCCCTCCTCTGCGAACTCAACTTGGAAAATTTCACCATTTTCTGCTTGAACCACCCTCCCCAGACTTTTAAAGGTGAGTGACCTTCGGGGAAAAAATACAAAGGAATCTACCGGCAGCTAATCTAAAGTAAACAATTTGTGAAGGTTTTCCAAGTCAGGCCGTGTGAAAAGTGACATTTGGGGATCAGAGAAAGAGGAGAAGCAGGAACGAGTTCATTAATGTTGGGCTTAAGCCACCAGAAATGTTAAAAGTTGCAGGGCACAATGCAAAAGATCTGAGAGAATTAAGTTCAAATATTCAAATGAACGCTTCTAGTGCTGCTCTAAAAGGTATGTGGGAGGAATTGGCCACTCCTGTTAAAACACGCAATTATCTATTAGTCTCCTGCTGTCTTAGTAGAATCGCAGCACTAGAAAAATGGTAAAACTTCAAAGTTTAGCTGCATCATGGTGCAATAAGCAGGAATAACGATTTTTCCAAGCCTAGCAAATCAACACCTTAAAAACAACAACATAAGAGTATAGAGTTACAAAAATAAAATGAAAAGCAATCAAAGGAGCACGTAGGCTGATAAACTGTGTTTTTAGAGGGTTACGAAAGCAACCAGAGATACACTGGAAGTTGCACTGGACTCTGTATAGCAGAATAACAGAGTTGGATGGGAGCTTGGAGGTCTTCTAGTCCAACCCCCTGCTCAAGCAGGAGACCCTATACCACTTCAGACAAATGGCTGTCCAATCTCTCCTTAAAAACCTCCAGTGTTGTAGCATCCACAACTTCTGGAGGCAAGCTGTTCCACTGATTCATTGTTCTAACTGTTAGGAAATTTCTCCTTAGTTTTAAGTTGCTTCTCTCCTTGATTAGTTTCCATCCGTTGCTTCTTGTCCTGCCCCCAGGTGCTTTGGAGAATAGCTTGGCTCCCTCTTCTTTGTGGCAGCCCCTGAGATATCAGAACACTGCTATCCTGTCTCCCTCAGTCCTTCTTTTCATCAGATTAGACATACCCAGTTCCAGCAACTGTTCTTTATAAATTCAAGTGTATCTCAGTTTGACTGGCCAGATGCTAGTCTAACTTTCACACCAAGGCAAGAATCTTTGTGAGGCTTCCTTTAAAATTCAGTGTACCCCACCAACCTAGCTTGATTAGTTTCCATCCATTGCTTCTTGTCCTATCCTTAGGTGCTTTAGAGAATAGCTTGACCCCCCTCTTCTCTGTGGTGGCCCTCTGCATAAAATTACTGCCCCTTCTTTTGTTAACTTTACCAGCATTATCCTCCAGTTCCATTAACTTAGAACATCATAGTTTCTCAATTCTTTGGGGCAGAGACAGAAAACTGAGAGTGAATATAAAATTTACAATCAGTCAAGTCAGGCAGGCAGGCAGGCAGGCAGGAAGGATGGTATAGGAGAGCAGCATCAAGCAAGGTACACTATTAGCCCTTTTCTCTATTTATCATACTTCCCTGTTTTGAGCTAATTGGCATTGCTCAGGAACTAACTGGAGAGAAATCAGTTGGAGCACGTCTACTTCATTGTTCCCCCTGCTTCTTCTCTCCAAATGCCATCTGCTCCCTTTGCATCAATCTATTTTGAACCACTGGCAAACCTCACGCTTGGTGCTCCATAACTGCTAACGATGATTCCCAGACAGATTGTAGTGAAGGGGGCACATGGCTTATGGGTTTGGAGAGAAGACCTCTAGCAATGGAAAGAAACGGTGGGTGGGAGCAAAGATGTGAAAAGACTCTTTCCTTTAAGGGTATAAGACGCAGCCAGATTTTCACCCTCTTTTTTGAGGGAAAAAGGTGCGTCCTATACTCCGAAAAAATACAGTAAGCTAGAAACAACACCAGAGTGTTTCCTTCCTGCCTTCCTTATAGGATTAGCCCTGTAAAGTGGAAAAAAACGAAATGAGATTTCTTCCAACAACCGGTTCTCCCGAATAGGTGCAAACTGGATGGCCTCCTGCAGCACCCTGCTGGCCAAAACGGGGCATGGGAGCACCCTGTTTTGGCCGGCAGGGTGCTGCAGGATGTGTTTCCCCCCCCCTCCAGCCCACCTGCAGAGGAGAACTACAATGCTGATCCGGCCCTCGAAGAAATCCAGTTTGACACCTCTGATGTAGAAAGGTGTCCACCCCTTAGCATGACCTTAGCATGTGATTTATCCACACCATGCTTTTTCCCATCCTGATTATTGTTCACTTTACCTTGCAGAATTGGACCAGACAGTGCGGATCTTCCTCTATTCCTTGATTTTTTTACTCAGCGTCCTAGGGAATACCCTGGTGATCACAGTGCTGATCAGAAACAAAAGGATAAGGACAGTCACCAACTTATTCCTGCTGTCGCTGGCCATCAGCGATCTCATGCTGTGCTTCTTCTGCATGCCTTTCACCCTGATCCCCAATCTCCTACAGGATTTCATTTTTGGCAGCCCCCTCTGCAAAATTACCAGCTATTTCATGGGTGAGCCTGCAGAATTGTCTTTGTTTTGCTAAGGGTGTGTGTGTGTGTGTGTGTGTGTGTGTGTGTGTGTGTGTGTCAAACTCAAGGCCCGGGGGCGGATCTGGCCAGAGGAGTGTTTTGATCTGGCCTGCAGGGCCATCCTGGAAACAGTGAACAATCAGCCCCCAGTGGCTCTGCCAGTGAAAACGGAGCTAAAGAGGGCTGTGTGTGGTGCTCTTGAGCTGCATTTTCACTGCAGGAGGTCATCGCGGCTGAAAACGGAGCTTGCGAGGATCCTAGGCAGAACTCCCAAGCTCCATTTTCGCTGGCCGAGTTGCAGGAGGCTGTCACAGCTGAAACGGAGCTCAGGAGCCCGTTTTTGCCAGCAGAGAGCTCGGGCCACCACAAGTGTCCCCGATACAAGTGAAGTCAAGCTGGCCATGCCCACCCAAGGATTAGGGTTCAAGGTCAAACACAACCCTGATGCGGCCCTCAATGAAATTTACACCCCTGCGCTAGGGAGTTATTGTCGGCTCCCCAATTATCCATCTTGAGTTGTTGGCTAAATAAACATGGCATCTTCTAACGGGTGACAGGTAGTCCTCGTCTTATGACCACAACTGACCCCACATTTTTCCACTGCTAAGCAAGGCAGTCATTCAGGGAGCATTGCACCACTTTGCGGCCTTTCTTGCCAGAGCTGTTAAGGGAATCACTGCAGTTATTAAGTTAGCAACATGACGTTGAAGTCAATCTGGCTTCCCCAATGACTTTGCTTGTCAATTGGGTGACAAAAGTGATCACATGAACCCCGGGACAATGCAACTGGGATAAATATGGGCAAATTGCAAGCATCTGAATTTTGGTCACGTGACCATGGGGGGGGGGGGGAATGCAGTGGTCATAACTGTGAAAAATAGCCATAAATCATTTTTTCCCCATTCTGTCATAACTTCAGTCATTAAACGAATGGTTGTAAGTCAAGGAGTACCTGTACTCACATGCCCAAGAAGCAGGGGTGAAATACTACCAGTTCGGGCTGGTTCGGCCGAACCGGTAGTAAAAATGTTTTAAAAAGTAAAGAAAAAGTTCTGACGATCGCGCGGCACAGCTGATTGTTGCACAGCTGATCGCCAGAACTCTTTTTTACTTTTTAAAGTATTTAAAATGCTTAAAATGCTAAAAAAAAACAGTTCCGACAAACAGCTGTGCGACAATCAGCTGAGCCACACAATTTATATTAGCTAGAAAGCAGAAAATCTAGCTTGGAGAGTTGACAGGCCGATATCTGCAAAACTTGGCAACTTTGTCTACCAAAACGGCCATTTTCCAGGCTTTGGGGGCCTTTTCAGGGCTGTTTTGGGGGGCATTTTCAGGCCGTCTTCCAGGCCTAAAAAACAGCCTGAAAAAGCCCCAAAACTGGCCTGAAAACGGCTAAAAAAATCAGCCTGAAAAACAGCCCGAAAATGGTGAAGAAACGGGCTGAAAACGGCCCAAAAAACCAGCCTGAAAACTTGCCTGAAAATGGCCCCCAAAACGGCCATTTTCCAAGCTTTGGGGGCCTTTTTAGGGCTGTTTTGGGGCCATTTTCAGGTCATTTTCCAGGCCTGAAAAATGGCCTGAAAACAGCCTGAAAAACAGCCCCCCAAAACGGCATGAGAACTTTCTGAAAAAATGGCCTGAAAACAGCTTTAAAAACTGGCCTGAAAAACAGGCTGAAAACAGGCCTGAAAATGGCCCCCCAAAATGGCCGTTTTCCAAGCTTTTGGGGCCTTTTCAGGGTTCTTTTTGGGGACCATTTTCAGGCTGTTTTCCAGGCCTGAAAAACAGCCTGAAAATGGCCAAAAACCGGCCTGAAAACAGCTAAAAAAACGGGCTGAAAAAATGGCCTCAAAATGGCCATTTTCCAGGCTTTGAGGGCCTTTTTAGGGCTGTTTTGGGGCCTGAAAACAGCCAAAAAAAACCTGGCCAAAAACAAAGCATTCATGTTTGTTAGTCTAGCTAGCCAGCTAGTCTTTGGGGTTCTGGCACTCCTGCACTCACACATGCACACGCATTCCAGTTGGGGCACTCAGTGCTGAAAAGGTTTGCCATCACTGTAGTACAGAGGTTCCCAAACTTGGCAACTTTAAGACTTGTGGACTTCAACTCCCAGAACTCTCCAGCCAGCTGGCTGGAGAATTCTGGGAGTTGAAGTCCACAAGTCTTAAAGTTGCCAGCCTGGCTGGAGAATTCTGGGAGTTGAAGTCCACAAGTCTTAAAGTTGCCAAGTTTTGGAACCACTGCTGTAGTAGATCATATTTACAAGCATACATGTGTAAAATCAGGCTGCCCCACTGAGCAAATCTGTTGTTGCTTTTTTCTTATTCTAAGCCTTGTGCACAGCTCTAGGTAGAGTTGTCAATTGCATTAAACCTAGAAAAGGGAAAACTATGAAAACCATTTCCAACTGACATGTTTCTGGAGCATTTGTGAGTTTTCCAATACACTGAGGCATTTCTCTTCAGAAGAAAGAAAGAAAGAAAACCTGCTCTTCTTTAAGGCTACAAGATCTGGGCCAGAAATATTGGATAATCCTTAGAGTTAGTTTTCTGGTTGTTTTCTCCCCAACCATCTAAGTCACAGGTGCTCAACCTTGACAACTCTGGACTTCAACTCCCAGAATTCCCCCGCCGTAAATTTGTCTATTCTATGAGAACTGGCTTCAAAAAGGGCCAGGAATATTGGCCATGCCCGTGTAATTATCCCTTATTAATGTGAGTTGCACCAGGGGAGACATGATAGCAGTGTTCAGATATCTCAAGGGCTGCTACAAAGAAGAGGGAGTCAAGCTATTCTCCAAAGCACCTGAGGGTAGGACAAGAAGCAATGGATGAAAACTAATCAAGGAGAGAAGCAACTTAGAACCGAGGAGAAATTTCCTGACAGTTAGAACAATTGTCCAGTGGAACAACTTGCCTCCAGAAATTGTAAATGCTCCAACACTGGACGTCTTAAAGAAGATGTTGGATAACCATTTGTCTGAATTGGTGTAGAGTTTCCTGTCTAAGCAGGGGGTTGGACTAGAAGACCTCCAAGGTCCCTTCCAACCCTGTTAATCTATTTGTGGAGTGAGTTGTGCTTCAATTTACGACCTTTCTTGTCACAGATGTACTTGCAATGCGCAGGAAGATTATCCTATGTTCCTGAAAAAACTGTAATAAAAGCCCAAAGGCAAAGTCCTTTTTTTCAGGAAAAAGGGAAACACTTTTTGATGAGACAATAAATGAATCAGTAGGGTATAAAAATGACAGCTCAGAGGTCATTGAAGATTTTAAATCCTCAAAAGGACAAAATAATTTTTTCCTCATGGTGATTGCCATCAGAAAGGCAATGTGAGGAAATATATCAATATGACATTTACAGCAACATCAACCTTTTGGAATGTATAATATAGAAGACACAATTTGTAAAACTTATAGCCACAAATCGGTCGTTCTCTGTCTCAGCACTTTGACTGTGGTTTAAATTTTATGTCTTCAAACTGCGGTACATCAACATGGAAAATTATACTTTTTCCTACATCTATGTTTGCTGGACAAATCTGCTTTTCTTTCATTCCTGATGCTGGAAAGAAAAATGGTTTCTCTTATGAGAGTAAAAAGGGATGCAGCGGCTCAGTGGCTAAGATGCTGAGCTTGTCAATCAGAAAGGTTGGCAGTTTAGCGGTTCGAATCCCTAGTGCCGAGTAACGGAGTGAGCTCTCCTTACTTGTCCCAGCTTCTGCCAACCTAGCAGTTCGAAAGCATGTAAAAAATGCAAGTAGAAAAATAGGAACCACCTTTGGTGGGAAGGAAACAGCGTTCCGTGCGCCTTCGGCATTTAGTGATGTCGGCTACATGACCATGGAGATGTCTTTGGACGGTGCTGGCTCTTTGGCTTTGAAACGGAGATGAGCACCGCCCCCTAGAGTCAGGAACGACTAGCACATATGTGCAAGGAAAACCTTTATCTTTACTTATACAACATCTTAACAACGGTAAACCTAAATATTGTTTTCTTTGACCCATAATTGCAGCCCTAAATTAATCTGGTTGATATTACCCAATTGATATCTGGAGGCAGTAGAGTCGGTAATTACTAGCATCGTGATGGCGAACCAATGGCACCCATGCCACAGGTGGCACATGGAGCCATATTTGCTGGCATGGCAGCTCTCAGCTCCGGCACGCATGCTCACACCAGCCAGCTGATTTTCGGCCTTCCGGAGGGCCAGGAGAAGCCGTATTCACCCTTCTCAGGTTTCGAAAAACAGAGAGAGCGAAAAACAGAGGGGGGGGGTCACACGTGCATGCGCAGGTGTGTGGGGCGAATTCCATTGTAGGTCTGGGACCGCACACACAATTTTGGCACACCTTTACAAAAAGGTTAGCCATCATTGGACTAGTACATATGTGAAAGCGGAACCTTTACCTTTACCTATGTCAGTAAATGTCATAAACCGAATTCTTCTTGTTAATCAAAACATAAATTAGGAGGAATTTCTGTCAACTTTTCTTCCTCGCATTTCCGTGTGAGAAAAATGGCTCGTGTCAAAATGTTTCAGCCATCTGTCACTGGGTCCTGGACATCTGGATTCTGTAATATTTGATTTGATCAGGGCTGTCTAATTTTGTGAAGCCTCTGAATAAACATTAGTCCCCTACTGCTGATTTATTTGCTAGAATAACTCATTTTAGGAGATCGCTACATAGACAGAAATCAGGATATGTTCTCTTAACTTCAAAGAGAAGGAAGTTTTTGTTTTTAAAGTTCCAAAATATAACAGTCTGTCACACAGTCATTTCAGTGATGATTGCTGGTTATAAACCTGGAACAATCCTAACGAATCTCTGCCAGATTCCTTCTTTTAAGGGCCTGCTAATAGAATAGAGTAGAGTAGAGTAGAGTAGAGTAGAGTAGAGTAGAGTAGAGTAGAGTAGAGTAGAGTAGAGTAGAGTAGAGTAGAGTAGAGTAGAGTAGAGTAGAATAGAATAGAATAGAATAGAATAGAATAGAACAGACCTGAAAGAATGGGATAGGAATAGAGTAGAATAGAATAGAACAGAACAGAACAGAAAGAATGGAATGGGAATGGAATGGAATGGAATGGACTGGAATGGAATAGAATGGAATAGAATAGAATAGAATAGAATAGAATAGAATAGAATAGAATAGAATAGAATATAATTCTTTATTGGCCAAGTGTGTTGTAATATGGTTACATGGTTATGTAATATGATTGGACACACAAGGAATTTGTCTTTGGTGCATATGATACACTCTCGGTGTACATAAAGAAAAAATAGAATACATTCACCATGAATCAGAAGCTACAACACTTAGTGATAGTCATAGGTTACTAATAAGTCATCATATCATACTAGGAAACAAATAAAAATATAAATTCTAAAGCTACAAGCAACATGGTTTTAGTCATAAGTGGAAAGAGATAGGTACTAGGAAGCAGGAGGAGGAGAATAGTAATAAAGTCTTAGTGGATAATTTGACAGTTTTGTGGGGATTAGTTGTTTAGCAGAGTGATGGCATTCAGGAAAAAGCTGTCCTTGTGTCTAGTTGTTCTGGTGTGCAGTGCTCTGTAGCATCGTTTTGAGAGTAGGAGTTGAAACAATTTATGTCCAGGATGTGAGGAGTGTGTAGATATTTTCACAGCCCTCTTTTTGACTTGTGCAATTTACAGGTCCTCAATAAAAGGCAGGTTGGTAGCAATTGCTTTTTTCTAATTATCTGTTGAAGTCTGTGTTTAGTTGCAGAGCCAAACCAGACAGTTCTAGAGGTGCAGATGACAGACTCGATAATTCCTCTGTCGAACAGAATCAGCAGCTCTTCTAATCTTCTAGATAGAGAATTTTGCAAAAATGCATCAGAAAGTGACAGTGGGGAACCAGGCCACCTGTGGTGGGCATCGTCAGGCAGGGAAAGGGATGGCATGCTTATCATCATATCAATACCACACCATTGCATCATTTGCACGGTGAATAACGGAATAACAGATTTGGAGGGGACCTTGTAGGTCCTTCTACCAACCCCTGCACAAGCAGGAGATCCTATACTATTCTGGACAAATGGCCCATCCAGTTATGCAAAACTTCATGATTTCTTATAAAATTCATTGAATGGGGAAGGTCATTTACTAACTTTTCCAGAGCATTCCTATGAAAGAGAGTTAGCCTTTTCTATATTGTAAATCAGGAATAATGTCACCGTTATGAAGCAGGTGATCAGAAATTTTGGTAGCACATTTGTTGTTTGGAGTTCTCTCTCTCTCTCTCTCTCTCTCTCTCTCTCTCTCTCTCTCCCTCCCTCCCTCCCTCCCTCCCTCCCTCCCTCTCTCTCTCTCTCTCTCTCTCTCTCATCTATCCACCCATCTATCAATTTATCCACCCACCCACCTACCCATCCATCCATCCATCCATCCATCCATCCATCCATCTAAATGGATGGAGGTATTAATGGATGGAGGTATTAATGGATGGAAAATATCTGTCTGTCTGTCTGTCTGTCTTTCTGTGTAGCTAGCTAGCTAGAGAGATAGATATCTCCTAACAGTCAAGGTCTATGCTTTCACCATTCACTTTCTTTGTTCCCACAAACTGCATTTTTAAAATCTGTGCAAGTCCTGTAACTGTAGCATCATTCTAAGCCTTCCTTTACTTCACTACAACAAGAGTTAAACTCAGAAAGTTCAGCAGTTCATCGGTTTGAATCCCTAGCACCGCATAACGGAGTGAGCTCCCGTTACTTGTCCCAGCTTCTGCCAACCTAGCAGTTCAAAAGCATGTGAAAAATGCAAGTAGAAAAAATAGGGACCACTTTTGGTGGGAAGGTAGCAGTGTTCCATGCGCCTTCGGTGTTTAGTCATGCCGGCCACATGACCACGGAGACGTCTTCGGACAGCGCTGGCTCTTCGGCTTTGAAATGGAGATGAGCACCGCCCCCTAGAGTCGGGAACGACTAGCACATATGTGCAAGGAAAACCTTTATCTTTACTTATACAACATCTTAACAATGGTAAACCTAAATATTGTTTTCTTTGACTCATAATTGCAGCCCTAAATTAATCTGGTTGATATTACCCAATTGATATCTGGGGGCAGTAAAACTGTATGTTATTCTCCTTTGAGGTGATGCTATCTAGAAAAAAAAAATTCCTCATCATGAAATAAGAAACAAGATAAAATGTCTAAATGGTATATCAATTTGATTGAGGCAGTAGTAAAATATATAGTCGGGTTTGGTCTGATTGAGTTTAATCTCAGTTTCCTATTTTAACATGCAGCCTTCACCTCTGTTTCTGTAAGAAACTTTCCTGTTGCGCAGGGTTTGTAACAATTGTAATTATTAAAAGAATTGTAAGAATGTAAGAATGCCATTATAAAAGAATGCGTATCAATCATCTCCATACGTAGTTTCCCCCCCCTGTTCTTTGCTTATTTGCTTCAGGGAAGAGATTTGCTGGAATAGTCTTTGCATTAACCTTTTACTTTCAAAAGCCGTTATTGCTTCCTTTGACTTTTGAATTACTTCCCACAAATCCTGGAAACGTAACTTGGTATTATCCGCCAATTAGATGATCTGCCTTGCTGTGAAAGACCTGATGAAAATTCAGTCTCTGCTTGCCCAAAATCTTCTACATAGAAGCATTGTTTCAAAGCAGAGCTTGGCTCCTAAGGAAATGACCGTATTTTTCAGAGTATAAGACTTTTTCCCCCTCCTAAAAGAGGCTGAAATTTGGGTGCGTCTTATACTCCGAATGTAGCCCCACGCACCCCTACCCTTCGGCCTCCGCACGTCCTCTTCCTGGCTGCAGAAATTGCCACTGACAAGGGATTGCATTTTTGGGCTCCGCCTATCATGTTTTCAGCCTCCAAATGCTTGACGCGGGGTGCCCAAAATGGCTACCCAGAACAGCTACTGCCTTCCCTTACCCATTCCTCGCTTTGCCTGCTTTAGGCACTGGAACTCCTTCCAACGATCAGCTGTGCTTTTGAAGCTGTTTTACCAGCCCAAACACGAGCTAAGCGATCTTCCCCACTTTGCCTGCTTTTCTAATTGCTGCTCCCTCCGACGCTCAGCTGTGCTTTTGAATCACAGCCCCCATCATCCCCAACCTCAAAACCCGCGAGCGAACTAATGTGCTGAAGCTTATGCCCCATCATCCCCAACCTCAAAACTAGCGAATGAACTAATGTGCTGATGCTGATCAGGCTAAGAACTAGCCAGATGAATACCTGGTAGGCAGAAATTCCTCCCCCGCCCTTATTTTCCTCCCCAAAAACTAAGGTGCGTCTTATACTCCGGTGCGTCTTATACTCTGAAAAATACAGTATATAGCATTTATTTATTTATTTATTTATTTATTTATTTATTTATTTATTTATTTATTATTAAAATTTATATGCCGCCCAATCCTGAAGGACTCTGGGCGGCTTACGAAAAAGAAAAAGAGAAAGAAAAAATAAGAAAAAGATAGTTTAAAATCACAAAATACATGCAATCATTCTAACCGGGGCTGGACCTCAACAATGAGGTCAACAGCCCCAGGTCTGCTGGAACAGCCAGGTTTTTACAGCTTTCCTGAAGGCATTCCTGAAATCGCTCATCTCTGATTTGTTTCAATATTATTTTCACCGAGGTTTTTTTTTAAAATTACTTAATTGGAGAGGGAAGGCGGGAAGGAATCGCATTAGGTTGTAAATTGGACGTTGTATCCAACTTATCCTTCCTTGCTTTTGTGTGCCACGAGGTGCCAATTTTTAAACACATGGGAGTTATAATCCAAAACACCAAGTTTTCAACCTCGGTTTAAGCCCTTCCTTGTCAGGTGTGAAGAATCAGGACTACATGTTAAGTTAAGAAGTAACTTGCTCAAGCTATAGATGAGAACATAGTCAACTAACGGGTCAGTATAAAATTAGCGCTAGATAAGAGTTAAAGAAATTCAAGATTTCTGGATTGCTTATGGCAGGGGTGTCAAACTCAAGGCCCACAGGCTGGATCCGGCCCGTGGGGTGCTTAGATCTGGCCTGCTAGCCCCCCCCTGGAAACCCGCAGTGCCTCTGCCAGCGAAAACGGACCACGGGAAGGCTGTGCGTGGCCCCTCCCGGGACTTAGTTTTCGCTGGCAGAGAGCTAGTGAAACAAACTAGAAACAAAACAAAAGGAGAAATGTCTCTTTCCCCTTTTGCATTTGAGCCTGCAAGAAGGGACAGGAAAGGAGAAAGGGAAAGATGAAAGACGAAGAAAAAAGAAGTCCAGTAGCCTCTTGAAAAAGCACCTTGGGGACAACTATGACCTGGATGGCTTGAGAATCTCCATAGATGTTAAGAATTGTGGTTCCACCATGAAACTGCGTTCGACTAAAGGGCGCTCGGCGAAACCGCGTAGCTGACGTCATCACAGCGTGACAACAGCGTGGAGAAAAAAGCACGCTGTAAACGCTAAACCTAAAATTAACCCCTAAACCTAAACCTAATCCCCCTAAACCTAATCCTAACCCTTAACCTAACCCTTAACCTAACCCTAAACCTAACCCTAAACCTAACCCTTAACCTAACCCTAAACCTAACCCTAAACCTAACCCTAAACCTAACCCTAAACCTAACCCTTAACCTAACCCTTAACCTAATCCTAACCCTTAACCTAACCCTAAACCTAACCCTAACCCTTAACCTAACCCTAAACCTAACCCTAAACCTAACCCTTAACCTAACCCTAATCCTAACCCTTAACCTAACGCTAAACCTAATCCTAACCCTTAACCTAACCCTAAACCTAACCCTTAACCTAACCCTAAACCTAACCCTAACCCTTAACCTAACCCTAAACCTAACCCTAAACCTAACCCTTAACCTAACCCTAAACCTAACCCTAACCCTAATCCTAACCCTTAACCTAACCCTAAACCTAACCCTAATCCTAACCCTTAACCTAACGCTAAACCTAATCCTAACCCTTAACCTAACCCTAAACCTAACCCTTAACCTAACCCTAACCCTAACCCTAACCCTAACCCTTAACCTAACCCTAAACCTAACCCTAAACCTAACCCTAATCCTAACCCTTAACCTAACCCTAAACCTAATCCTAACCCATAACCTAACCCTAAACCTAACCCTAAACCTAACCCTTACCTTAACTTGAATCGGCTTGCTTTCAAAGCGCTATTTAAAGCGCCCTTCTTTCTCCGCGCTCGCTGTTGTCGCCCTGCTGATGACGTCAGCGACGCGGTTTAATCGGGCGCGGTTTAGTCGAGCGCGGTTTTGTTGTGCCACGAAGAATTGTAGCGCAGCAGAACCTGGTGCTCTACCACAGGTTCTCATCTGTGGTGTAAAACCAGAGTTAGAACTTCAGTGGGCTGTTTCTAGACACATCAGCTGTCGTATTGCCTTCTTCTGTCTTGGTTTTGTGGGAAGAAATGTCCTTCTGGGTTCGGCTCCAAGTGGGGAAAAAGACCCTGGAGACATGGAGGCTGCTTGGAAAGATGGTTTTAATGGTGGACAGGCCCATGTGGCTTGAGCCCTGAACAGAAAAGGAGGATCACATCCTTCCAGATGTTGGGTGAAGAAGAAAAAGAGACCGAGATGCTGAAAGTTCCCGGCTTTATGCCCTCTCTGGCCTTTGATCTTGATATTGTATTCTGATTGGTTGTCAGACTCCCATGGGGGCCATTCAGGGGCGATTCTGTAGGCTGTGAGTCCATGTTTGGTGGAGCATTGCTTCTTCCCAGGTGCCCTGTGGTGAGATGGGTAAAGGGCTAACACTATCATGCCTTAATCCCATCACTCTTGACCTGAAGAAGGGGGGAGGTCTTTGTTATGTAGAATACATTGGCTTGAGCCTTTTAAGGGCCCATTGACAAAGGTGGGGGCTATTAAGAGTGAGTCTGCTTCCTGCCTAAAAACACGTTTCCCCATTTCTCATCCAGGGAAATATAATATTCTGCCTTTTCGGTATTTCCCAGGATATTTCACTTTTCTAGCAGAGAGGGGTGGTGGTTTAACTTCCTAGAGTTTTAAGAATGGTAAAAATGAGGCCAGTAATTTTCTTCCTTTATTTCTGCTTCCCTACCCACCTAGGCGTCTCAGTGTGCGTGTCAACGTTTAGCCTGGTAGCTATCTCTCTTGAGAGATACAGTGCCATCTGCAAACCCCTCCAGTCTCGGGTCTGGCAGACCAAATCTCACGCCTTGAAGGTAATTGCGGCCACATGGTGCCTGTCCTTCGTCATCATGACACCGTACCCAATTTACAGCACGCTGGTACCTTCAGGGCTCCCTAACAGCACCGCATCCAAGTGTCGCATTAATTGGCCAAGCACAGTGATCGAGCAATCCTGGTAAGAGTGGACCATATAGGTCCTGATTTTTATTTTATTTTTTTTGAAGCCATTTGTCTTAATCTACCAAACTGTGGAAAGCACAATGATTTGTGATTTTTGGCGGAGTCAAAATAAGCCTTAATAGCATTGCAACTCATTGCAATAATAGTTGGGGTTGAAGGATCAGGTGATGGAATGTATGTACAGACGAGGCCCCGGGAATCAGAGGAGATAGGACCCAGGTGTGGATGGAATGGACATGAGAGTGAGGAATATGAATGCTGCAGTGGTGGGTTTCAAAAAAATTTCGAACCTACTCTGTGGGTGTGGCCTCCTTTGTGGGAGTGGCTTGCCGGCCATGTGACCTGGTGGGAGTGGCTTGCCGGCCATGTGTTCTCTCTCTCTCTCTCTCCCTCTCTCCCTCCCTCCCTCTTTCCTTCCTTTTGTCTCTCTGTCCCTTTTTCCTTTTTTTCTTTCATCTCTCTCTCACTTTTTATTTCCTTTTTTATTTCTTTCTTTCTTCCTTTCTCTTTCTCTCTCTGTGTGAGTGAGTCTGTGTGCGTGTGTGTGTGTGTGTGTGTGGTGGGTTTCAAAAAAGTTTGGATCCTCTTCTGTAGGTGTGGCCTGCTTTCCGGGTCCACTGGTGGAACCTCTTCTAACCGGTTCAGTAGATTTGACGAACCGGTTCTACCGAATAGGTGCGAACTGGTAGGAACCCACCTCTGGAATGCTGATAAAACATTTTCTCTTGTCTCCATTTCTTTGCCTTGACAATTAAGAGCTTTGCTCCTTTCCTTTCTCTCTCACTGAAGGGGTGGGGTGGGGTGGGGGAGGGAGTGGGGGGGTTGGTTGCTGCCTCAGACAAAAGTTTTAAACTGCTTTTACTTTCCTCTGCAGAAAGAGAGGGTGAGCTGCCTCGGATAAAACTGTTTATTCTTTTATTCTGCTCTGCAATAGGAAGGGGGAAGGGGATGCACATTAACAGAGAGACAGAAGTTAGCACCTTAAAACCACTAGGAACAAGAATAACTCACTTATAAGAAAAAAACCCAAACCCACATAGCTGGCACACTTTGCAAGATACCCATGACCTGGAGTGAAAAAACAGGTTACGTGACATTTAGCTATTTAACACAACAAGCGTAAGGGTTTAAGGGGGGGGGGGGGGGTTGAAATCCAAATAACCAATCAATATTATCTGTTATGCATGCATTATTAGGGGAAGGACAAAGGGTTGAATGCAACCATCTCTTGACTATAAAAACTGCTGTGAGGTTCTAATCTTGGCCCTTGGTTAGCTTTTCAAACTGGAGTCCTTATATCTTTGTACCAAAATAAAAATATAATTCTGTATCACACCTTGTGTCCGATGACTTATCGGCTTCAATACCAAGCAAGAGCCCAGTTTTGGGGACAAGAATGTCTCGATTACAACATTAGCACAATATTGTACATAAGTAGTGATCAATTATTTTCTCCCTCTCTCTCTCTCTTTCTCTCTCTTGTTCTCACACACACACACCACACAAAGACACACATACACCCCAGTGGTGGGTTTCAAAAATTTCTTAGAACCTCTTCTGTAGGTGTGGCCTGCTTTGTGGGAGTGGCTTGCCAGCCATGTGACTGAGTGGGAGTGGCTTGCCGGCCATGTGACCAGGTGGGAGAGGCTTGCCGGCCATGTGACTGGGTGGGCATGGCCAACATGTAAAATGTGGTGAAACCCACTTAACAACGCTCTTGCTTAGCAACCAAAATGTTGGCTCAGAAACTCTGGCATTTGAAGCACGCAAGTCTTAAAGCTGTCAAGTTACAAGACCCTTGAACTCCTAACCCTTTAGGGGAAAAAAACCCAGGGGTGTTCAAACTTGACAGCTTTAAGACTTATGGACTTCAACTCCCAGAATTCCTTCTCTCACTCTTCATCTTGATGATGTGCCGACGGGTGGGGGGAGGGAGCTGGAACCGGTTCTAAATGGCACTGTGGATTTGTGGAACCTCTTCTATAGAAGAGGTTAGAACTGGCAGGAACCCACCCCGATACACCCACTCATTATCATATTCCTTGTCAAATTAGACAGCCACCTAGACAATTTTTTGGGTTCCCTAACCTTCTTTTCAGATAAATAGCACAGCTGCTTTGCAGACACTCGTATCTTTCCAGATTTACAGCAAAGTTTACAAGCCTGCTCACTGAAGTCTTCAGCAAATAAATAATCCTTTTTTTAAAAAAATAGGCCCATATTTCTTCAGCAGTTCCTATAATAACAACTCAAAATTATCATCTACCCTGTTTTGGACTGTGTGGGATATTAAAACAAACCTGTAGCCCGAATATCAGACAAAAGTGTGCTTATTTGTTATTTAGTACTAGCCGATAACCTGGCATTGCCCGGGTTTTTATTTATAGGGGGAAAATATCCGCACCATACCTAATTTCTAATGTTGGATTTTCCACCTTACCAGAGGGAGCCCTCCTTGTGGACTACTGTGAAGCCATTACCATGGCAACTCTACTGCGCTGCACAATAGGAGGCATTTTATGGCAGTACAGTAGGAGCCATTTTAAGGCACAACAGGCTGTATCTTAACAGAACATACACACCAAGGGTTGTTGGGGTGTCTCCCCCCCCCACAGTATTTGTTTCCAGAGAGTAAGTCATCTGTGTACCAAGTTTGGTTGAAATTGCTCAAGGCATTTCAGCGTTATGCTGGAACACACACGTACAAACACACATAGCCATTTTTATATCTGTAGATTTAGAACTGGTGAGCTGGCCAAAGATGCCAGACTGATTGTCTATAATTGTAACTGAAGCTCAAGTGAAAGATGTTTTCTGTAATATACCTCCTCTCTTCAGATGATATCCTGATTGTTAATCATGACAATGCTGGAATGCAAAATAATTATGTTAAAATTATTACTTCATACACGCTACAATAATTTCACGTTTCAAGTCAGAAATAGCCCTATAATAATAAACTTTCCAGAAATTCCTCTGCGGATCTTATTTAGAAAAACAGAGATAATTATAGCAAAGAAGGAGGCATTTGTTCTGGAATAAATGTACATGGACTAAATCCTGGAGGGATTGGTGTGTGTGTGAGGGGGTGTCCTTTCTTTTAAAATAACAGGTGCTGAGTGATCCATTTATTAATTAAATTTACGCACCATCCTTCTCGCTACACAGAGCAGTTCTGGGCAATGGTGTGATTCAACCGGTGTAACAACTGGTTCACTTCATGCGTGCACGCTTGTGCATGCGCAAAAATACATGCTCCATTTACACACAGTTCATTTCAAAAACAACTCTAAAACTTACTTTCTACTGCAGCCGTTGGTTAGTAAAACAGCTGAGGTGTAGCAATCTGTTCTGCTGTATCAGCTGGGCTTCAAACAAAGGAAATATAAAAGGCAGGGCGGTTCAGCGGGGCCAACTAATCGCTGAAACTACCGGTTCACCCGAACCACTTCCAAACCGGCTGAATCCCACCCCTGGTTCTAGAATGGCTTACAGTGCAATAAAATGGACGTATAAAAACCATGGTCAATATAGCAATAATTCAAACTACAGGCCATCACCTGCCACCAACAAGATTAGCTAAAATCTCAACAAATACCTCCCCCAAATGCTGGAAATGTGAATCAATACATGGAACATGCTACCACTTATGGTGGACCTGTGAGGAGGCTAAAAAGTTTTGGGAAAGGATCAAAAAGTGGCTAGAGGTAATAACAGGTATTAAAAATAGAATGGAAACCTGAAAGTTTTTTTTAATTAGGAATAATGACTGCAAAATATATTTTAAAAAATTCAGTATTTAATATGACATATAATTACGGTGGCAAGGATTGCCTTTGCCCAGAAATGGAAAAGCAAATTAATTCCAAGCGAAGGTGAAATAATAAGAAAGGTTATGGACTGTGCTGAAATGGACAAATTAACTAAAGAAATCCAGGGAAAAGAAGAATCAGAATTCTACCAGATATGGGATAAATGCTATAGGTGGATGGAGGAAAGAAACAAGGATCAATGAAGGAAGACAACAAAGCCCAAAAATAGTAGTTAAGGATATGTATCCAAGTGGTTTAAACTTACTAGAGGTAATCAGCCAATGTAGCAGACAGAGGAGTAAGATAAGAGAGTTAAGAATGGTGAAATGCAAATGAAATATAATAGAAGAGGAAACAATGTAAGGTGAGCAAAATCGATTGGCAATTGCTATTAAAAAGAACAGGAAGCTCCTGTTCGTATTGTATTGTGTAAATGTGGTGTACGTCTAGGTTTTGTGTGGGTGTGTATTTTACATGTTTGTAAATAAAATTTAAATAATAATAATAATAATAAAACTACAGGCCATCACGCGGCCCTCCCGAGCTCTGTTTTCGCCAGCAGAGGCACTGTGGCCAGTCCGTCAATGTTTTCTGGGCAACGGATCTGGCCCATGGGCTACGTTTGACACCCCTGGAGTAAATAAGTCTGAGAGTGGAGTGAAGGAATCCATTAAAGATAGCAAAGCTTTCTCTCAGTGGCGGTGGCACGGGTGGGTTCCTGCTGGAGTTACTATCGGTTCGGCGCCCGAAAATTTTTGCTCGTGCATGCACACATTAAAAAAGGGAAAAAAATTACATTTTTTCAATGACGATTGTTTTGTGCAGAACAGAAAATCAAGATGGCGGCGCTAAGGATTGAACCGGTTCTGTCATGTGTCTGGCCGAGTTACTACCTATTGGGCCGAACCGGTAGGAATCCACCTCTGGGCGGTGGAAATCTCTGGGAAATCTCTAATCAACTGGCAAAGTCCAAAGAAGCTGCTTGGATAAGCAGCAAAAACTTTTCAAAAAAAGAGAAAATCCTGTATTTATGATCATCAATTTATAATCATTTTAAAAAACCACGTGTGTTCTAGTATTCATTCGACTGCATTCTGATTTATTTCTCCCTAAAATTAAGTCCACGGAGACCTCCCATCTCAAAGAGGAATATCCGCACCTAAAATTGCCACTCTCATTTTTAAAACACAGTCTAGTGGTGACAGGTAGAGGCATGTTGGGAATCAGGTTGGCTGAGAGGCGGGGTAGGAAAATGGCGACCTAAACCTTGCTTATGGCTTTCCCAGGTATATTTTCCAACTCCACATCCTTTTCCTTATCCCGGGGATCGTAATGATGATAGCCTATGGATTGATCTCCTTGGAGCTCTATCGAGGGATAAAATTTGATGCGAGCAACAGAAAATCTTCTCGAGGTAATCTTGATAACTGAACTGATCCATTTGCTTTTTTTCTTAATAGCTTGGCATCTACAAGCAGAAACAGCGATATGTCTATGTCTCTCTCTCCCCCCCCTCTCTATATATCATATCTATCATCTGTCTGTCTGTCTGTCTATCTATCTTTCTTTCTATCTATCTATCTTTCTATCTATCTATCATCTATCTGTCCGTCCATCCGTCCATCCATCCATCCACTATATCTATCTGTCTGTCTTTATCTGTCTGTCTGTCTGTCTGTCTGTCTGTCTATCTATCTATCTATCTATCTATCTATCTATCTATCTATCTATCTATCTATCTATCTATCTACTGTATCTCTATCTATCTGTCTGTCTGTCTATCTATCTATCTATCTATCTATCTATCTATCTATCTTCTATTTCTAATCTATCTCTTCTATCTATCTATCTATCTCTATATCTGTCTATCTATCTATCTATCTATCTATCTATCTATCTATCTATCTATCTATCTATCTATCTATATCTATCTACTGTATCTCTATTAATCTACTGTATCTATCTATCTATCTATCTTCTATTTCTATTTCTAATCTATCTCTATATCTATCTTTCTTTCTATCTATCTATCTTTCTATCTATCATCTATCCATCTATCTATCTATCTATCTATCTATCTCTCTCTCTCTATCTATCTATCTATCTACTGTATCTCTATCTATCTATCTTCTATTTCTATTTCTATTTCTAATCTATCTCTTCTATCTATCTATCTATCTTTCTCTTTCTTTCTATCTATCTATCTATCATCTATCTATCTATCTATATCTATCTATCTATCTATCTATCTATCTATCTATCTATCTATCTATCTATCTATCTATCATCTATCTATCTAAAAATCTATCTATCTATCTATCATCTATCATCTATCATCTATCTTCTATTTCTAATATCTATCTATCTATCTATCTATCTATCTATCTATCTATCTATCTGTCTATGTCATCTGTCTGTCTGTATCTATCAGTCTGTGTCTGTCTTCTGTCTGTCTGTCTGTCTCTGTTGTCTGTCTGTCTGTATCTATCAGTTTGAGTTCTAGTCCAGCCTTAGGCCCGAAAGCCAGCTGGGTGAGACTTTGGACAAGTCATTCACTCTCAACTCACCTCAATTCACAGGATTGTTATGGTGGGGAAAATAGGAGGAGGAAAGAGTATGGTGTATCTTCGCCACCTTGAGTGATTTGTAAAAATAACGAAGGTGGGGTGCAAATAAGTCAAAATAAAATAAAATTTAAGTTTATTCCAAGAGAATGACATTTTAGGGAACTACATTGGTGCAGGGATTAGAGTGCAGTTCTGCAGTCTACTTCTGCTGATGGTTTGGCAGATCGAATCTCACCAGACTCAAGGTTGACTCAGCCTTCCATCCTTTTGAGGTCAGTAAGACGAGGACCCAGATTGTTGCAGGCAATGTGCTGACTCTGTAAAATGAGGGCTGTAAAGCACCATGAAGCAGTATAATAAAATGACACTTTTTGCCCCTTTTTTTCTTTCTCCAGATAGGAAAAATCTTAACAAGCTTAATTAGATGTCTGGCCATTCAGCCAAAAGCAATTCACACCTCCTAAAATGTAACAAAGCTGAATCAACAAACCAGCCAAGTGCTTGCCTGAAGGAAACCATTGAGAAAACTCAGATAGCCGATAGGAAAAATCCCTGCCTTGCCCTTAAAGAATAGAAATCATGTAGCTATAGGAACTCTCTGCCTTGCCCTTGAGAGGATTATCTCCCCAAAACAGAAACTGGACAAAAGAAGTACCTCTTAAGGCAGTCTACAAATCTTTCGTAGTTGGCTTCTCCCAGGTAGAAGGAACTGGGAAATTTTACTGCAGGATGCTGCAGTAAAAATATTCAAAGCTTTTTTTCAAGCCCTAATGATGTGCTAAGAGTGAAGCGATCTTGGTTTGCCAGAAACGGGGAAGATCGCTTCACTCGTCAGCACCTCGTTAGGGCTGGGGGGGGAAAAAGCTTCCAAAAAGCTACATTCAGAGTATAAGACGCACCCAAATTTCCACCCTCTTTTAGGAGGGGGGAAGGTGTGTCTTATACTCTGAGAAATATGTTTAAGTGCTATTGCTATTGCTAACCCCCGATTGTGAAGGAGAGAGGGGAGACTCCATGGGAAGGATTAGGGTTGAACGAGGCCAAGAGGCCAAATTGCTTTGAACGCTAATGAGTGTTGGTCTCATCAATCCCGCTTCCCACCTGCAGAAAGGAAAGCTAGCGACAGCAACAGAGGCAAATACGACGATGGGGATGGTTGCTACTTGAAGAAGAACAAGAGGAAGCATCAGCACCAGCACCAGCAGCAGACCCCTCTTCGGCAACCTTCGGCCCTCAGCTCCAGCAGCAACAGCCAGAGGATTGAGCGCCCAAGGAGCAGCTCTTCCTCCGTCAGCCTGATGGCCAAGAAGCTAGTCATCCGGATGCTGATTGTGATCGTCATCTTGTTCTTCATCTGTTGGACGCCCATCTTCAGCGTCAACACCTGGAGGGCCTTTGACCCCACCTCTGCTCAGCTCCTCCTCTCGGGAGCTCCCATCTCCTTCATCCATTTGCTCTCCTACACCTCCGCCTGCGTGAATCCGATCGTCTACTGCTTCATGAACAAGCGCTTCCGCCTGGGTTTCCTCGCGACCTTCACTTGCTGCGCCAAGACGCGCCTCCCGGCGGTCCGAGCAGACATGGGAGAGGACGAGGAAGGGAAGACAACCAGAGCGTCCCTCTCCAGGTATTCTTACACCCACATGAACATGGCTGTCCCTCCGTGATTGGCAGACAAGGAGGAGAACATTGTAAGCATGACAACTCCGACCGTCACCTGCATGCATCAAGCCCATCTAAAAATGGTTTGGCGCTTTCGGATTTCCTGCTCAAGCAGGGGGTTGGACTAGAAGATAGATAGATAGATAGATAGATAGATAGATAGATAGATAGATAGATAGATAGATAGATAGATAGATAGATAGATAGATAGATAGATAGATAGATACTTTATTTGTATGCCGCCATTTTCCCTGAGGGGACTCAGGACGGCTCACAATTCAGGGGGAGGGAGGACAAACAAGTTACAAACATAAAACAATACATCATTAAAAAGCACAACAGTCATACGATTCGAGTGGGGTTGAAATCTTTGGCCCCAGGCCTGTCGGGACAGCCAGGACTTAAGGGCTACGCGGAAGGTCTGGAGGGTGGTGAGGGTACGTATCTCCACGGGGAGTTCGTTCCAAAGGGTCGGAGCAGCCATCGAGAAGGCCCTCCTCCGGGTAGTTGCCAGCCGACATTGGCCGGCTGATGGAATTCGGAGGAGGCCTAATCTATGGGATCTTATTGGCCTAGTGGAGGTAATTGGCAGTAGGCGGTCTCTCAAGTACCCAGATCCAATACCATGAAGGGCTTTGTAGGTGACAACTAGCACCTTGAAGCGCACCCGGAGATCAACAGGCAGCCAGTGCAGCTCGCGGAGGATAGGTGTTACGTGGGTGAAACGAGGTGCACCCACGATCGCTCGCGCGGCTGCATTCTGGACCAGCTGAAGTCGCCGAATACTTTTCAAGGGCAGCCCCATGTAGAGCACATTGCAGTATTCCAGCCTGGAGGTCACAAGGACACGAGTGACTGTTGTGAGAGCCTCCCGGTTCAGGTAGGGACGCAACTGGTGCACCAGGCGAACCTGGGCAAATGCCCCCCTGGTCACAGCTGACAAATGGTGTTCAAAAGTCAGCTGTGGGTCCAGGAGGACTCCCAAGTTGCGGACCCTATCTGAGGGGCGTAGTATTTGACCCCCCCAGCCTGAGAGATGGAACACTTGGCCAATTAGTGGGAGGGAAGCACAACAGCCACTCGGTTTTATCTGGGTGGAAGACCTCTAAGGTCCCTTACAACTCTGTTATTCTGTTAGTTATTTCTACAAAGACAGTTGGGAGAGATAGGCCTGGGAGGTGAACAGCATATTCATCCTACAAATCCCCCGTAGAATTCTTCAAAGGCCAGCTCAATAAACCCAGAGCCACATTGCCGTAATCTGTGACAAAATACCCATCAGAGGGAGGGTAAGATTCATCCATACTTTTCTTTCCTAATTAATTTTGTAGCTTGGCTTCAGTGCCTCCAAATTAACTGCGTGAAGATAATGGAAGGCAAACATTTAAAACAAAATGTAATAGCTCTTTGGGAAAGTAGAGAGTTTAATGTTTGGGGAATAAACTATGAAGTCCCCAAGTGCCTCGCCGTAGCTCCCTTTTTTTGACGACAAATTTAATGTAGGTTCGATTCCGAGCGGTGGTGGAACAAGGAACTGATTTGACTGTAATGTTTTATTCTTCTCTAGCCAACAACACCACGCAAGATCTTCTAGGTCAGATCAAGAGAACCCACCATCAACACCCAAGAATAATGCCCTCACCGTTGGCATCGATGCACCAAGAACCAGTGTTCATACATACAGGGAGTCCTCGACTTACGACCATAACAGAGCCCAACATTTCCGTTGTTAAGTGAGCCGTTTGTTAAGTGAGTTTCCCCCCCCCGTGTTATGACTTTTCTTGCCACACTGGTTAAATGAATCAATACAGTGGATAAGCCAGTAACCCGGTTGTTAAGTGAATCAGGCTTCCCCCTTGACTTCACTTGCCAGAAGGTCACAAAAGGGGATCACGTGACACACACACCCTCCCCCCCCGGTCATAAATGCGAACCAATTGCCAAGCGTTTGACTTTTGATCACATGACTATGGGGATGCTGCTGAGGTCTGGTGGGTTTCTGCTGGCTTCGCTAGTGTGCACATGACCTATAAATAGGTCTGCGCATGCGCGGAACATTAAAAATGTGAAAGAATCATGTTGCAGCGACCGGGGAACTGGTTTGGGGGTGTGGAGAGCCTGCCAGACCCACCGGTTCAGTGACCCAGTCATAATTTTCACTACCGGTTCGCCCCACTGGTGCAAACTGGTAGCAACCCACCTCCATTCGTTGTCAGGTTTCCAAAAGCTGCCCTCATTAATTTATGAGCCTTGAGCTAAAGTTCTGTGAAAACTGGCCTAATTGGCTTCCTGCACCATGGCAGGTGGGGCATTTTCACCCTTCCCAGGCTCCGGAGGCTTTCCTCGAGCCTCCAGAGGAGCCAAAACAGCCTCCCCCAGGCTCTGGAGGCTGGAAATGGGCCCATTTTAGAACTACTTCCGGTAGACCCATTTTTCACCCTTCCAGAGCCTCCATGGGGGCCCTGCACTTACCTCGCATCCAAAACCGACCGTGTAGAGGCTCCTTTGAGGGGAGAGGCAGGGTAGGCAGGGTTATCCCTTACAACTACCGGTTCGGTGAACCAAATTAAAATTAACATCTGGTTTGCTCGAACCAATCTGAACCGGCTGAATCCCACCCCTGGTTTTTACTGTCCCAAAGGTGTTTTTCCAAAAGGCAACTGAACTTTCTTGTCATCCCCCCCCCCCCCCCGTGGAAACATCCAGCTGCTTGGCGGAGCATCGGGCAAGCCCCGATCAGCTCAAATACAGATAAGGAGGGCTGGCGGGTGGGCAGGCCCTCTGGAGCACTGTCCCGGAACGGTATCTGGTGCTCCCAGCAGGCACCGGTACGCCCATTCCACGAATGGGCGTACCGGTCGTATCCCACCACTGAGATAAGCCCTATCCCTAAGGTAGATCTAAGAAAATCTAAAATGTTGGAAGGCAAAGATGATGCCTGGCCGCCAAGAAGGGAAGAAATTAGCTAGCTTCCTTAATTAGACCCAAGAAAACATAGCTTTGAATATGTGAAGGACCTCAAATAAGAGTTACACACAGAGGTGGCATTCAGCCGGTTCGGACCGGTTCACTCAAATTGGTAGTGGAAATCGTGGGTGAGCCTGCCCATCTGCCCTGGCTCTATGCCGTCCTATTTAGGCACGTTTTCAAGATGTGAGCATGCGCTCAAGCCGCGTATGCGATCAAAGCGTATGCGCGGAAGGCCGAGCACATGTGGGGACAGGCCCGTACTCCAGGGGTGGGTTTCAACCAGTTTGCGGCGGTCCCTGCGAACCGGTTGGTCGGCAAACCCGGAAGTAAGTAACTTCCGGGAACGGCGAAGGGCCCACCCGCGCTCCCGCGCGCGCTCCTTACCCGGTTTTGATGAGTTCTGCGCTTCCACGCATGCGCAGGACGCATACAGCGCCTGCGTGATCCTCCAGGAGCAGCTGGAGCATCGCACAGATGCTAGTATGCATGTTTGCACCGCGCCCGTGCGCGAGGACGCCGCCGGCCCCGTTCCAACCAAACCGGTTGGAACGGGGCGAGAAACCCACCCCTGCCATACTCCCATTCGTGAGCAGGCAGGAAATGTAAGTGAATGCCACTCCTGGTTACACAACGGAGACTGTGCGAAGTTGAAACTAAGATCTGGAAAGCAGTGGCTATCATAGAAATGTCAGGATAACCACACCTGTAGTTGACTGACACCTATCAATATGCATGTAAAGCAGAGCACGGTCTGTTTTCTTGTTCTCGTACATGATTGTTTTCATTTATACTCCTTCTCCAGTGCTGTCTTGGGGACATTTAGATCATTTTATTTCCTTTCGTGAGCAAGAAGAAAAGGGCATTAGGTGATTGACACTAAATTTGTGTGTGTGTGTGTCCTTTGTCTCCCTGCTATTGGACATCCCACGTTATCACTGTATATTTTTAATGTGCACCTTTCCTACGGTATGATATGCTACAAATACATTTATTAAAAAGATATTTTACCTTGCAGTATGACCTCTTCTTTTCGGTACCAAAGCAGAAACCCTTGTTAACGTTTTTCATGACTATGAGAAAAAGGGTTGAAAGGTAGGATCGCACCTTCTTAAAAACCGTTAACTTCCACTTCTCCTGCCCTTGAGGTCGTTCAAGGTGACGTTTTCTTCAGGCTGAACTCAACTCTTGGTGATGTAACAGACTCATCCCGCTTACCGTTATTTCCTTTGGGTGATTTTTTTTCAGTTTTCTCAAGCTCTGGATGGGAAGTGAAACCTCTTCAAGGGAAAAACAAAGGAAGTCCAGTAACCTCTTGAAAAAGCACCTTTGGGATTACCTAGTCATTTCCCATTCAAGTATTAATCAGGCCTGAAGTTCCTTAGATTTCAAAGAGAGTGAAAGGCAGGTCAAGTGTGTGTGTGTGTGTGTGTGTGTCTGTCTGTCTGTCTCTGTCTCTGTCTCTATCGATCGACCTACCTACCTACCTACCTACCCACCTACTATCTACCTATCATCCATCCATCTATCTATCTATCTATCTATCTATCTATCTATCTATCTATCTATCTATCTATCACCTATCTATTATCTATCTATCTATCTATCTATCTATCTATCTATCTATCTATCTATCTATCTATCTATCTATCTACCTACCTACCTACCTACCTATCTACCTACCTATCTACCTACCTATCATCTATCTATCTATCTATCTATCTATCTATCTATCTATCTATCTATCTATCTATCTATCATCTATCTATCTATCTATCTATCTATCTATCTATCTATCTATCTATCTATCATCTATCTATCTATTATCTATCTATTATCTATCTATCTATCTATCTATCTATCTATCTATCTATCTATTATCTATCTATCTATCTATCTATCTATCTATCTATTATCTATCTATCTATCTATCTATCTATCTATCTATCTATCTACCTACCTACCTACCTACCTACCTACCTACCTACCTACTTACCCACCTACCTACCTAGCTATCTTTCTATCTCAATCAATCATCTGTCTGTCTATCTATGTGTTTGTCTGTCTGTCTATCTATCTATCTATCTATCTATCTATCTATCTATCTATCTATCTATCTATCTATCTATCTATCATCTATCTATCTACCTAGCTAGCTATATCTTTCTACCTCAATCAACTGTCTGTCTGTCTATATGTGTCCGCCTGTCCGCCTGTCCGTCCGTCCGTCCGTCCATCCATCCATCCATCCATCCATCCATCCATCCATCCATCCATCCATCCATCCATCCATCCATCCATCTATCTATCTATCTATCTACCATAGTGACTTTAGGCACCAGGAGACTGGGAGTTCTAGTCCAGCCCTAGGCACGAAAGCCAACTAGGTGACTTTGGGTCAATCACCAGGAGACTGGTCAAGGGTAGCTACAATAACTAAAAAAAATAGATACAGAACAGCAATAACAACTACAACTTATGGAAAGGGATATTACAATAGGTGTGTTTTCATGGGAAGCATAGTTAATATCGATCTTCCTCCTCCTCTTTTAATCCCTTGCGGGGCAGAGTCTGGGCAACTGAATGGAGCTGAATGTTTACTGGCCAGATGCCCTTCCTGACGCCAGTGCGGAGTTTTTTTTCCCCCAGCAAATATATATTCTCATCATGCCCAGAGGGAGAAATATTTGCCTCTACCTAGGATTGAACTAACAGTCTCCGGATTGTGAGGCGAGAGCTCCACCTCTAGGCCACCCCACCACTCAAGCATAGTTAATATCGATCCAAAAGCAAGCTGACATTTGGGACCCTCATTCCCTACTCATCCAACCCAGTCAGAATACCCTGCTTACGGGAGTCTTATACCAATTGTGATTTGGACGTGGCACGACAAAACCGCGGTCCACTAAAGCGCGCCCGATTAATGCGCGTACCTGACGTCATCAGCAGCGCGACAAATACGACCGCGGAGATTTTAAAAAGCGCTTTTAAAGCAAGCCGATTCACGTAAAGGTAAGGGTTAGGGTTAGGGTTAGGGTTAGGGTTACGTTAAGCATTAGGGTTAGGGTTAGGGTTAGGTTAAGGGTTAGCGTTAGGTTTAGCGTTAGGGTTAGGGTTAGGGTTAGGTTAAGGGTTAGGTTTAGGGTTAGGTTTAGGGTTAGGTTTGGGGGGGGTTAGGGTAAGGTTTTCGCGTTAATTTTAAGTTTACCGCTCACAGCGTGATGTTTTCGTCGCGCTGTGATGACGTCAGGTACGCGCTTTTGTCGAGCGCGCTTTACTCTACCACAGTTTTGTGGTGGAACCGATTTGGAATATAGCTGCCTGGGAAACGGTAGTTGACAGTGAATTAGTGAGTTTCCTATCCCAAATTTGACATAATAGCCATCCAGGAAACCTAGTTAACTGAAGAGGACAAACTAGTACAACTTCTGGGCTTTCAGGGATGGGCTCCCCCCACCGAAAAACAAAGAATAAGGGGACGGCCGTCCTGACCTAGTCCTCCCAAGATCACGAAGCACACTCTTCGTCCCAATAAAACCTCCTTTTATTTAGGTTAAAGGGAATTCCTCTCCAGCAAAGTCCCAGCAAGAGATTTCACAATTACAGACCTTCATCAGGCTTGGAGAGCTGCCAGGCCGATATCTTCCAAACGCCACTCTGCAGCAGACAATTACTTGGCAAGAAGTCAGGAACAGATCTTCACTCTAATGAATTGAACTAATGGTCTCCTGCAAACTCCCCTCCCTTTTCGCTCCTCTTTATTCCCTATGGGAGGGGCCATTCACCGTCCACCTGTGCCTTTACTTCTGAGTCGGCCCGTGTTCCTTAGCTCTTCCCTTCTCCTGGCAGCTCTGCGCGTGTGCACACTGGGAACAGGGTCCAGCTGTTCTTCTGCCCCACTCCGAAGGCAGCTGATAACTGTCAGATGGCCCTTACCCCTTCTCTGCCTCTGACGCAGAATACTTGCCTGCTTTCGCCCTACAATCTAATCAGTTACCTGTGCTTGTAAAGGTTGTGAAATAACTCCTTTCTATCTCTTTGATCGGGATAGCGGTGGTTTAGTGGCTAAGACACTGGGCTTTTCGGTCAGAAAGTTGGCGGTTCTGTGGTTCGAAACCCCTGGCGCCGCGTAGCAGAGTGAGCTCCTGTTACTTGTCCCAGCTTCTGCCAACCTAGCAGTTCGAAAGCATGTAAAAATGCAAGTAGAAAAATAGGGACCACCTTTGGTGGGAAGGCAACAGTGTTTCATGCGCATTCGGCGTTTAGTCATGCCGGCTACAGGACCACGGAGACGTCTTCGGCTTTGAAGCAGAGATGAGCACCACCCCCTAGAGTTAGGAACGACTAGCACATATGTGCGAGGGGAACCTTTACCTCAGTGGTGAAATTTATATTTTTTACTACTGGTTCTAAGGGCGTGGCTTGGTGGGTGTGGCAGGGGAAGGATACTGCACAATCCCCATTCCCACCCCACTCTGGGGCCAGCCAGAGGTGGCATTTGCCGGTTCTTCGAACTACTCAAAATTTCTGCTACTGGTTCTCCAGAACCTGTCAGCGTGGCACGACAAAACCGCGCTCGACTAAAGTGCGCCCGATTAAACCGCGTCGCTGACGTCATCAACAGGGCGACAACAGCGAGCGCGGAGAAAGAAGGGCGCTTTAAATAGCGCTTTGAAAGCAAGCTGATTCAAGTTAAGGTAAGGGTTAGGTTTAGGGTTAGGTTTAGGGTTAGGTTTAGGGTTAGGTTAAGGGTTAGGGTTAGGTTTAGGGTTAGGTTAAGGGTTAGGGTTAGGTTAAGGGTTAGGGTTAGGTTTAGGGTTAGGTTAAGGGTTAGGATTAGGTTTAGCGTTAGGTTAAGGGTTAGGTTTAGGGTTAGGGTAAGGGTTAGGTTTAGGGTTAGGTTTAGGATTAGGTTTAGGGGGGTTAGGTTTAGGTTTAGGGGTTAATTTTAGGTTTAGCGTTTACAGCGTGCTTTTTTCTCCGCACTGTTGTCGCGCTGTGATGATGTCAGCTACGCAGTTTCGTCGAGCGGCCTTTAGTCGAACGCGGTTTTGTGGTGGAACCCCTGTCAGAACCTGCTGGATTTCACCCCAGCTTTACCTTATCTCTTTGAAGAAACATTAACCACCTAAACTAAAAAAATACACAAATCTAGATTTAGTTGACTTTTTATGCAACCTGAAATCACCCCCTCAACCGCCCCCCCCCAAAAAAAACAACCTTGTCTCAAAAAGAACATTGGACTTGCCTCTTCAGATGAAGGCGTGTTCTCTTTCGCTCCAGTCTTTCATTCTAAGCCAAGAATTCATAATGTTTGTTTTTAGTTGTCCTTGGCATCTGGCACTGGAGTGGCTACATTTCGGTTTTGTTCTCAGTGAATGTGAGATCTTCCCACCTGGGCTTGCTTTAATCTCTCGGTAGCGGCTAAAAAAGTCCTTTGAAAGTAGAAAGAGGGTTGTCAAATCAATAAATGCATTGCTTTAATTTTTGGATGGACACACCTGTTCCCAAGCACCTGTGCAGTGATGGAACCGATTTCGTTTCTTGCAAACGCGGTTAGGCCATAAACAATTCTTAAAGTTCCAGAGAATTCTTAGATACAGGTTAACAGGGTTGGAAGGGACCTTGTAGGTCATCCAGTCCAACCCCCTGCCTAAGCAGACCCTCCACCATTTCTGAGAGATGGCAAACCCAGTCTCTTCTGGAAAGCTTCCAGGGATGAAGCTCCCACAACTTCTGAAGGCAACTTCTGCTCCATGGGTTGATTGTTCTCACTGTCACAAAAATCCCTCCTTATTTCTAGGTTGAATCTCTCCTTGGTCAGTTTTCATCCATTATTCCTTGCTTGGTCTTCGGGTGCTTTGGAAAATAGCTTGACCCCCTTCCTCTCTATAGCAGCCCCTCAAATATTGGAAGACTGCTATCATGTCTCCCCTGGTCCTTCTCTTCACTAGACTAGATTATTGAAAGGATATAAAGATTCAGTGTAATCTCTGAATGTTAGACTAGTTTCGAATTGCTAGGCTGGCAGAAGCTGGGACAAGTAATGGGGGCTCACTCCATTACATGGTGCTAGGGATTCAAACCGCCAAATTGCCGACATTTCAGATCTACAATCTCAGCCACTGAGCCACAAGCCGACGTTAGAAAGAAATTCAGCAAGAATATTCGAAATTAACTTGGTTTGATAAGCGCACCATGCCTTAGCACAACCTACATATATTGGCAATTGACTCATATTTATGACGCCCCAGGGTCACATGATCCCCTTTTGTGACAGGCAAAGTCCACGGGGCAATCCAAATTCACCGAACGACCTTTTTAGTAACTTCACCTCTGCAGCGATCCCCTTAACAACGGTGGGAAGAAAGGTCGCAAAATGGGGCAAAATTCACTTAGCAACTGCCTCACCTAGCCACAGACATTTTGGGCTCCATTGCGGCCGTAAATCAAAGATTATCCGTTATCTGGCCTTTTGAAACATTCTCTGAGCAAAGCCATGCTTTGCATGCAATGTGTGAACTCCCACAATGTGCCAAGCCATAATTAAGGAAATACACACCGCCACCTTGTGGCTAAGCGGTGGAGTAGCGCTCTTTTATCATATCCTTCTATATGCCGGGGGGGGGGGGGGCACATGGAAAATAGCTTTACGTTAGGCCCAGGGGTCAGCAACCAACGGCTCTGGAACCGCATGTGGCTCTTTCATTCCTCTGCTACGGCTCCCTGTTGCCAGTCAGCTCCACAACTGGTAGGGTCTTTGGTTAGGACAGGTAGAGGAAAAAGCACGCCATTCTAGGAGGAGACTCTATGGTGGGAGAACTGGACTTTCGGTTGGCTCCAGAATTGAATGGGGGGGGGGGCTTCCAAACTTGGTACACATATTACTCTCTGGAAACAAATACTGTTGGGGTAAGACATCCCTAACACCCCTTGGTGTGTATGTTCTGTGTTCTGACCACCCCTCTTCACACACCAAAGCACGCCAAGACAAAGATACTTCAAGGATTTATTAACACAGACTAGACCTTGGCAGCAATCCAGCACAGACCAGACCTTGGCAGCAATCCAGCCTGCCCAAATAGCCACGATAGCCTCTCCAGCTCTAGTAAATACGTTGATTCCTGTGACGAGCGTGTGGAAAGTCATTCCTTTTATAGTCTTGAGAGGAGCCTAATTACCACCAGCTGAGTTCAATTATCTCCTGTAACTGCGTAACTGTTCTTTACGCCTATTAGCCCTCCGTTGCCAGGCATCCAGGACCAACTCCCTTGTCTCCTCCCCACTGCTCCAATGCATGATGTCAGGATCACACTCCCTTGTCTCCTCCCCATTGCTCCAAGGCTTGACTTTGGGAGCACGCTTCCTTTGGCTTTCACTGCTGCTCCAGGCCTCAGGCACCTCCCGGTGGCCAACCAGCCTCCCTGCACTCTGCTTGGAGTCGGAACCCTGTCCAGGGTCCTCCACATCTTGCAGAGCCGACTCATAGGGCCCCTCGCTGTTGGGAGTTTGGTGGCAGCTCCAATGGCTCCTTCTGGGTCACAACAGTTGTTACGATACAGCCTGTTGTGCCTTAAAATGGCTTCTACCATACTGCCATAAAATGGCTTCTACTGTACCGCACAGTGGAGTTGCCATTATTACAGCTTCACAGTACTCCACAAGGGGGCTCCCTCTGGTTAAGGGAGAACAATCCAACATTAGAAATTACGTTTGGTCCGGACATTTCCCCCCCTATAAATAAATACCTGGGCACTAGTTATAAATAAAAGCTGGCAGAGAGCTCAGTCAAATGACGTGTTTTCCCAACATCACCTCGGATCCTCTTCTCAATTTTTCGTAAATATACTTCTTAGCTAACATCCAAATTTTCTCTTGTCATTCTTTCTCATAGTGGATTGATTCTCATCACCTATACACTAAGGGCAAAGCTAATGAATGTATCGTAGAACCAGGGGTGGGATTCAGCCGGATCGGTTCGTGCGAACAGGATGTTAATTTTAATCTGGTTTGCCAAACCGGTAGTTGCAAGGACCTGCCACTCTCCTCCCAGGAGTCTCCGCACAGCCCATTTTGGATGCCAAGTGCAGGACACACGCAGAGGCTCTGGGAGGGCGAAAAACAGGCCTACCGGAAGTACTGGAAGTCTGAAAATGGGCCCGTTTGCGGCCTCTGGAGTCCAGGAGAGGCCATTTTCGCCCTCCCGGAGGCTCAAGGAAACCCTCAGGAGCCTGGGGAGGGCCAAAACACCCCACCCGCCGTGGTGCAGGAAGCCAACTAAGCCACGCACCCATGACAGTGAGAACACTGAAAAGACTTGCGTCCAAAAGTTTTGGGTGCTCCAGCACTGGAGGTTTTTAAGAAGAGACTGGATAGCCAGTTGTCTGATATGGTATAGAGTCTCCTACTTGAACAGGGGGTTTGACTAGAAGACCTCTATGATCCGTTCTAACTCTCTTCTAAGATGCTGAGTAACAGCAAAAGGTTCTTTTTAGACAAGGAAGCATGAAGGCGTTATTTCCAATCTCATAAAGCAAAGCAGATGTGGACATAATTAGTAGCCAGATGGGAGACCACAAGGAAATCTTTGGGATTTATAATCAAGTGAAAAAATATTAAAAATATGCAAAGCCATGATAATTCACTTCTACCGTGATTTGAAAAACGACATGGACAAGTCCAGAAAAATACTAAGAATTACTTGTGAACAACTTTCCTTTCCGGGGAATTCCGTGCCTAATCCAGAAAGTAAAAAATGTAGACCTACTATAATAAAAATGTCTACCAAGAATAAACGTGTTAGCATAGAACGAGGGAAAGGAATCCAGGTAAGAGAACAAGAATCAAGCAAATCGAAGCAGTAACTGTTATAAAATAAGGAAGCCAAGTAGAATAATGAAATGGGAGGAAAGAGACAGACTCTTTACAATATTCCCAGTTCTGAGCCACCGCAGAGGCACAGTGAATGCACGAAAGCCAGCTGGGTGACTTTGGGTCAATCACCGGGAGACTGGGAGTTCTAGTCCAGCCTTAGGCACAAAAGCCAGCTGGGTGACTTTGGGTCAATTGCCAGGAGATTGGGAGTTCCAGTCCAGACTTAGGCACGAAAGCCAGCTGGGTGACTTTGGGTCAATCGCCAGGAGACTGGGAGTTCTAGTCCAGCCCTAGGCACGAAAGCCAGCTGGGTGACTTTGGGTCAATCACCAGGAGACTGGGAGTTCTAGTCCAGCCTTAGGCACAAAAGCCAGCTGGGTGACTTGGGGTCAACCACCAGGAGACGGGGAGTTCTAGTCCAGACTTAGGCACGAAAGCCAGCTGGGTGACTTTGGGTCAATCACCGGGAGATGGAGAGTTCTAGTCCAGACTTAGGCACGAAAGCCAACTGGGTGACTTTGGATCAATCACCAGGAGACTGAGAGTTCTAGTCCAGACTTAGGCACGAAAGCCAACTGGGTAACTTTGGGTCAACCACCAGGAGACGGGGAGTTCTAGTCCAGCCTTAGGCACGAAAGCCAGCTGGGTGACTTTGGGCCAGTCACTCTCTCTCAGCCCAACTCACCTCACAGGATTGTTGTGGTGGGGAAAATAGGAGGGAATATTGTGTATCTTCACCATCTTGAGTGCTTTGTAAAAATAATGAATGTGGGATGCAAATAAGTCAAAATAAAATAAAGTTTAAGTTTATCCCAAGATAATGACATTTTAGGGAACTGCAGTGGCGCAGTGGTTAGAGTGCAGTACTGCAGGCTTCTTCTGCTGCTTGCCGATTGTCTTCAATTCGGCAGATCGAATCTCGCCAGGCTGAAGGTTGACTCATCCTTCCATCCTTCCGAGGTGGGTAAAATGAGGACCCAGATTGTTGGGGCCAATAGGCTGACTCTGTAAACCACTTAGAGAGGGCTGTAAAGCACCATGAAGTGGCATATAAGTCTAAGTGCTATTGCTATTCTGTAGAAGCAATTTATATCAATACGTTTTTGCATAAAGAGATGAGAGCTTTAATTACAGACAGTCCTCAGCTTATTAACAATTGAGCCCAAAATTCCCATTGCTAAGTGAGGCAATCGAGTCGTGCCTCATTTTACGCCCTCTTTTGCCACGGTTAAGTGAACCACTGCAAATTGCCGGGCATCATGTCACCGTGAAGTCAGCCTGGCTTCCCCCGCTGACTTTGCTTGTTGGAAGCCAGAAAAAAGGTTGCAATAATGATCACATAATCCCAGGACTGTCGTTAAGTACATGCCAGTTGCCAACTGCCCAAATTCTGATCACTTGACCATGGGGATGCCAAGACGGTCGTGTGAAAGCCGGTTATAAGGCGTGGGTTTTCCCCCAGTGCCATTGTTAACTTTGAACGAATGGTTATACGCTGAGGACTACCTCCATATCTTTACAACCTCTGACGGTTAGGTTGCATCGTTTACTGAAATGCAGGATCTTTCCATTCACAGAAGTCCTTTAAGATTATCAGGTCTCCTAAAATCTCATGTAAAGGTTCCCCTTGCACATGTGCTAGTCGTTCCCGACTTTAGGGGGCGGTGCTCATCTCCATTTCAAAGCCCAAAGACCCAGCGCTGCCCAAAGACATTTCCGTGGTTATGTGGCCGGCATGACTAAACGCTGAAGACGCATGGAGCGCTGTTACCTTTCCACCAAAGGTGGTTCCTATTTTTCTACTTGCATTTTTTTACGTGCTTTCGAACTGCTAGGTTGGCAGAAGCTGGGACGAGTAACAGGAGCTCACTCCGTTATGCGACGCTATGGATTCGAACCGCCGAACTGCCAACCTTTCTGATCGACAAGCTCAGCGTCTTAGCCACTGAGCCACCACCGAGCCATCTCAGGTACGTCTCCCCAAATTAAATGACCATCGTATTCATGCTCTAAAAACTGCCAGGATTTTCTTTAAAAAATAAATAAATAAATACCTGAACTAGGTTGCCAATTTCCCCCCTCCCCATTTCATACAAAGCTAACTGCACTGGATTTAAATGAGATTAAAAGCAAATCTTTTTTTTCCTCTTATTTAATAAATAATATCAAAAAAGCGAACTAGTCCATATTTACAATATAGGAATTAAAAACAATTTTGTCTAACATCTGCATTTTTTTAAAAAAAATTTATTTTACAAGCGGGAGGAGAGTTTTCAGATCCAGTTTACCAAAGTCCAGATTTTCTCAAGTTCTGGCATGGATTTTGTCTTTCTTCTACTTTGCACCTGGATTGGCTTGTTCCCTGTCAGGAAAATGCAACTTGACTCCTGATACGGAGAAATAACATCAACATTTCAGCAAGTTTCCGATCATTTCAAAACCACTTTTTTTTGGGGGGGGGGGGGAGGATATGACGAATTAAGTCACAGGAAGAGTAACATAACATTTAATTCATTCTTAACAAACTTCAGCAAATCTTTTTTTCCCCCCCTTCTTTAAAAACAAGCAAGTATTCAATGTGCTAATTTACACACCGTACACGTGACAACATACCTCTTATGATGTTTTTTTTTTTTTAATTAATTCCTGCAAACTGCTGTCGGGTTGCAGGCTTTTAATTTATTTATTGACTGACAAAACAGGTCATTTGAGCCGTTTGGGTTTTCTGTTGTTTTTTGTATAAAAAAAATGACAGCGAAGACTTTTTCGGTCTTCTTATTGCTACGAAACTTTACAGGTGCATCATTTGCAAAATAAAAGGTGTTTTGTTTTTTTTTAAAAAGAGGACTGAATGACCAAGTAACACAGACGAACACCAGAAATATGTAATAACTAGAAGCCTGCGAACTGTAGCAAATGGTTATGGGCGATTTCCTAACTGTCCCCGTTATGTTAAGGTTGCTTGGAAGTAAATCCTACGGAGTTCAGAGACGCAGACTTGTCGTTTATACTGCAGCCTATTTACCTATGCAAGCACACACACGGACCATTACTATCTGTAAGGAAAAACTTATCTCTCCTTCTCGGTGCCTAGAGCTCTACGGAGCAGCTGACTGCCCACCAAATTAGACAGCAGACAACTGAACGTAAAGTTTTGCAGGGATTACCGATAGCTACGTATCCCTGCTTGGCCAAGACATCATGTGGACTTGTAATAAAACTACTGTGAATACATCCCTCCACGCTGCGTGGGAATGCTTCCGAGTTAGCACTCAAAAGAGAGGGCTATAGATGTTTCTCTCTTCCTCTTTTCTCCTCTAGATGCAGAGCCATGTGTGAATTATTATTGAACACATGTTGGAGGGCCCAAACAACGTATTGAAACAGTTGTGCCAATTGCAGCTTCAATGGAAGAAAAACACGTAGAGGAGGAGGAGGAGAAAGAGGAGGAGGAGGAAGGAGAGGAGGAGAAGGAAGAGGAGGAAGGAGAGGAGGAGGAGAAGGAAGAGGAGGAAGGAGAGGAGGAGGAGAAGGAAGAGGAGGAAGGAGAGGAGGAGGAAGAGGAGGAGGAGGAAGAGGAGAAGGAGGAGGAGGAAGGAGAGGAAGAGGAGAAGGAGGAGGAGGAAGGAGAGGAGGAGGAGAAGGAAGAGGAGGAAGGAGAGGAGGAGGAAGAGGAGGAAGAGGAGGAGGAAGAGGAGGAGGAGGAGGAAGGAGAGGAGGAGGAAGAGGAGGAAGAGGAGGAGGAGGAAGGAGAGGAGGAGGAAGAGGAGGAAGAGGAGGAGGAGGAAGAGGAGGAGGAAGGAGAAGGAAGAGGAGGAAGGAGGGGAGGAGGAAGAGGAGGAAGAGGAGGAGGAGGAGGAGGAGGAGGAGGAGGAGAAGAAGAATGGAAACCTATTTTTTGGACACAGAGCTTCCACTCAATCCTACAATTACAGCGTTTGCAGAAGAAAAGGTAAAGAACGACACAAAGTAGTAGACAATTCTGATATTCCATCATCTACACAGCTTTCCAAAAGTGGAAGTAAAACAGCAAGATCGATCAGTGAAAATGGGTTATTTCATTCTGCAGTGAAAGCCACCTTAAAGCTCTTTGGTCCAAATTGGACTGCATTGCATGAAAAGGACGCTTATTAGCCGCCTTATTTCGAAACCTTGACAAGTAAGAGGCTATCGACTGAATAAAAAGAAGACAGACCTTTCTTAAAATGCAGCTGCGATGCTCGCAACGTAGCTGCTCCCAGGCAGCACAAAGCAAATTCACTTGTTTTTTTTTAGATTATCAAGAAAAACTTGTTTCCAACAACAATTCAAATTAATTCTCCGCCCCGTTAACAATGGAAGCATCTGGATTGCAATTAGGATTGATTCACGGGTCACAAGACTAGGCAGGACCTCTTTAAAAAGGGGAGGAGGAGAAAAAGGAAAGAAATAAAGGGGGGGGGGCTTCATCAGACATGTAGTTTCATCGTGAGCCTGATGGATTTAATAATATCCACAAACGTATTCTCCCCACCCAGTAGCTACCAGAATTGGAACGGGTGCTGTAAAATGGACTGCCTGGTTCCCAGCTAGTTCCGTCTTTATTCCGCGATAGCTAGCAGGTTAGCCAGTTGATTTGTTAAGAGAAGAGAGGATGATGGCAAGTTTTATTCTTGGGAAACAAATGCAACATGAGCTTATTTGAGGTTGCTGTTCTAAGAACTGAACAAATACTCCGATGACGTAAAGAAATGCAGCTGATAAGAGAGATAAGACTGGCTCAGAAAGTAAAAACTAGGCCACATGAATTCTTCTCAGGGCAACAAGGCTCCGGAGCCTTCCCAAATCTACAACGCCTACAAAGACAATTATTCCTCCAATAAATCTGTAAAAGCTAAGGTTAAAAGATGCTGTGAAAAAATCCACTAATCCTCCCCGCCCCCTTTCTCCACAATGCTCTCATAGTTGTTACAGGTAAGATTAAAAAGAGTAGAGAAGGTTAAGTTTGTCTGTCTTCTACCAGAGTCCTTCAAAAATGCAAAATACCGAATGGTATTCTGCTCAACAAGGGCTGAACAGAACTAAACAGATCAGCTGGCGAGCCAAGTTAATGCTGAACTATGGCGAAGAAATCCAAAAGTTTGCCAAAACGTCAGCCTGTGAAGGCTGAAAGGCTTACAAGCAGTTTTAATCAATTCTGTACGAGACAATTCAGTTCTCTAAGGCTAAGGGAAAACCTAGGATGCCATCAGTTTTTGGATCCTCAAAACAGTTGGCTAAAGGTTTAGTAGCCTATTCCACAAAAAGTGCAGCATTATACTCTTAAGCATACACTACACAAGGGTTTCCTGTGTACATCACAACAAGGAACAACGAAACAGGAAAAATATGCAGGCTCCTGGGAGGAGGCTCAAGCAAGTGATAAGGCCACAATAAATCCTTGCCTTTGGTCATTGCAGAGAACAAGATGAGGCAAGGTGGAGATTGGTTATTATTAGGAACCAAAAATTAACAAGCGTGTTATTTGGAAAGTATTAAATGGAACGGGGAAAAAAAATTGCAAGCAGGGAAGTCTGAGTTGGAAATAAAAGACTAATTTTTCGATAGTGGCACCGAATCGATCAACTGTGCTTAGCAGCTGCAGCCTTCAACTAAACAGCCTTTAATTGGGAGAAAAATCGAATTGTGCGTGGAAATCGTTCATGTACTTTGCAGACAAAGCTTTATATTTAAGAAGTTTAACATCGGTTACTGTACTAAGTCTTCCGTCTATGGAACAATGAAGATTTATAATGAATAAAGGATATCCACCTTTTATGACAGGGGGAAAAAAATGGGACTAAACTCCGATGATCCTAATTCTTTGCTTGCAAATAAATGTATAATTTATTGAATTATCCAAAGGAGGGCAGGATAAAGACAGCACGTGGCAAACTCCTAACCAAGTACCAAAACGGATGCATCTAAGTGCAAGTCAAAGCCCAATTAATGAATTTCAACAACCCACCTACCCCGTTATGGCGTTTTGAGAATCCGCCAATATGTGATGTAAGATCTACGTAACTAGACTCAGCACGCAACCTTCTGGATCATCTACTTATCCATCGAATCCAAGTCACTAGATTTCTAAAACACATAAGTTTGAGGAGACTCCACTCAACGGAAGCTAAAACTCGTGGGATCCTTGAGGCATGTTTTGGAGTTCTTCCGATATTTCTTGCAAACGGCTTCAGTCCCTGGAAAATTTTTGAATACCAAGGAATCGTATCCATAGGGGGATTCCAAAATGATACAAGCAATTACACCGATGTTGGAAATTAACTGACTCTCCCATTAATGCACAGGTTTTAAAATACGTTAGTCGTATGGGGCCCATTGGTAGGGCGGCCTCTCTGCTGTTTAAACCTCAATGACTGTAGAAGAACACGGTTCTTCTAATTTGGTGCTGATTTAACATGCAACCGAGAGACGATTTGAACGTTGCTTTACGTAACTGGGGAGGGAAAAGGGAAGAATAGCCAACTTCAGTGCTTTTGCAATTAGAAATTAAGGGAAGGTGGGGGACAATCTCTTTACATGGCAGGAAGGGGAGGGGGGGGAATACATGGACAATAGTTCATTAAAATGATGTAAGATGGGAGGAGAGCGAGGGTAATTTCTCACAATTCCCAGTATAAAATAAAGGGGAGCACCCAACAATTTGTGACCCATGTTTGAAGTGAATGCTGACGCCTGCTTATGACAGAAAACATGCAGCCGGATAATGTTATTATTGGGAGCAGACTAGTTTTTCTTTTTTTCTTAAAAAAAAAATTCAAATTATGCATATGCACACATACACGCACACATAACTTACAATTAATAGCAAATTATGTACAGGGGTAACCAAAAAAACCCCCAAAAATAAAGCCACCTTGACAAAATCCTGAAAACATTTGTTTTTTCTGAGGCATGTATTGATGGCGGAAAGGGAAAGAACAAAATCCTTTTTTTTAAAACACTCACGTACATTAAACACAAGGGCAGTTCGAATAACTGCACCAGAGGCCACATTTCTAATGTTAAAAACCTCGGGAATCAACGTTATAAATACATTTTTTTTAAAAAAAAAGAGAGAAAGAGAAACACGAAATAAGAACGATGCACAACGATGGGGGGGCGGGGGGGGGAAGGAAGGAGCTCCGGGGTCAACATACGTTGCAAGTATGTATTGCAGGCAAGGCAAGAGGCATTTTTTTTAAAGCTTTTTGCACAAACTTCATATAACTCTTAAAAAAAAATATGCTGGCCTTTACAAGGTTCTACTTGCTGGAAAAAAAAAAATTCAGAATTCAGTTCATAAAAAGTCACAAGACTTCAGGTTTGTTTGTTTTTTTTAAAAAAAATGCGACGGTTCCAGCCACAGACCGCGCAAATATATGGAAGAATATGGTAATTAGATTATACAAGCATGGTCAGGCTTGGGACCCAAATATACTTCAGAGCAAATGCTCAAAGAGGAAGAAAAATAATAATAATAATAATAATAATAATAATAATAATATATAAACTATTTGGTAACAAAAACGTACTATATGTTGTGATACAAAAAGGCATGGTGAAAATGTACCTTTTTCTCTACTAAAGTGTTCCTTGGTCCATAAAAACCATGTTTTGTCCACGTTTTACTAGTTCAATTTGAATCTCAGCCACTTTTGTTTAACTGCAGTCGCGTGTCCATTTTTGAAGAGACAAACTAAAAATAGATATATTTTTTTTCCATAAAGGGGGTTGCTGTCATCCCCCCCCCCCCCGACGCATTTCATTTTTATTGTGGCTTCGAATTGAGATCAGCACTTGTAGGTGATAAAAGTTCATACGGCGACAAAGAGGGGGGGCGGGAGTTGTATTATTTTTTTCTCTTTTTTTTCTTTTCTTTCTCCTTCCCCCTTGGGGGAAACCACGAAAGTTGTTCGGTTTCAGTCTTTGAAGCACTTGAAAAGTTGTGTGGGGTTTTTTTGTGTTTTTGTTTTTAAAAGAAGTTCCCGCACATAGAGCGGTGGGTTAGGAAACCACGGTGGCTGTGGACGACGTGACGCTACTGGGGTTTGTGCTGACATTTGTGTAACCCCCCTCACTGTTTGTGTTCGATTCGCTGGCGGCCAGGAGGCTCGAGTTGGCGCGGAGAATGGCCCCGGCGGCACTGCAGTGCGGTCGGGGGCCGGGCTCTGGGGTGTAGGTGAAGGTAAGGCTGGTGGAGTAAATGATGCCGTCGTTGCGCACTAACGTGACCGGAACCTGGACGGGCTGACGGACCCACCGCCATCCTTCCCGGAAGGCAGAGATATCTGGGACGACACACAGCATGCTCTCGGCACATCTAGGAAAAAAGCGGAAGAAGGCATTAACTTCCCCCCCAGGAAAAAACATCTGCCGTGACATTTCAAATTCGTATAATATTATTTGATTCATTATTTGATTTTCTTCCATTAGTTTTATTTTTTTCGTAGCCGATAGCCCGGCATTGCGTGGGTATTTATTTATAGGGGGAAAATGTCTGGACCAAATGTAATTTCTAAGGTTGGATTTTCCCCCTTCCCAGAGGGAGCCTTGGAGTACTGTGAAGCCATTACCATGGCAATTCCACAGCGCTGTACAGTAGAAGCCATTTTACGGCAGTACAGTAGAAGCCGTATGTATGTATGTTTGATGTTTTCATATTCCTGTAAACCACCTTGAGTCACTGTGTGCGAATAGTTAAATATAAATTTAACAGCTGTGGCATTTGCTTAATGAGTGGTGGGGAAAAAAATGAAAAGCTGTAAAATTGGATGCAAAAACCTGCTCACCAACATGACTTACTACCATAATTCCAGGCACAACTATGATCTTAGGTTGAGGATTACTTGTGTGCAAATTCATGTAATTTTATTATTTTAGTTAGGTAAATGATTGATGAATGTCTTCCCTTTACAGAGTCCCAAGCAAGCATCCAGGAGTTACATCAACATTGCAAAGGTTATACGACACCTGTACATCGTTTCAGCTTCCACATCCCCAAACCAGACACGCAAATTTGGAGTGAAGTTCTGTCCGGTTAGTTCCAGCATTGCTACATCTCCACCACCATTGAGCTTTTGAAAATAAAAGGAAAGATAATGAACTATGTTTATCATGTGAGACAAGCACAAAAATGCAGTGATTCCAGAGAACCCCTATTTCAATTAATGGAGCTTCTTTTTTTTGGAGGGGGGCGGGGAGACAGCTGAATCTTCAGAAGGGAAATTTTCATCCTTATTACCAGTTGAATATTTTAGAAGGCTATCAGCTTCTATCGGCCGTCCCAGGTAGACCAGTGTTCTGACCGAGGCTTCCCAAGAGCATGAGGCAAACTCCTTGTCCCAAAAAAAACCCTTTTATTCTGCTCATTCACAGCCGGCAAAGTCTTTCAAGGGAGGATTTACAGTCACAGACCTTATCTGGCTTGGAGAGCTGCCAGGCCGATATCTGCAAAACTTGACAAGGAGTCTTGGAGAGTCACGAACCAATTAAGCGAACTGATTGTCTCCTGCAAACTCCACTCCCCTTTCGCTCCTCTTTTATTCCCTCTGAGAGGGGCCATTCATCGTCCACCTGTGGCCTTACTCCCAAGACAACCCCTGTTCTTTAGCTGTACCCTTCGTCTGGCAACTCTGCGCATTCGCACACTGGGAACAGGGTTCAGTTGTTCGTCTGCCTCCCCAATGTCTGACTCTGAAGGCAGCTGATAACTGTCAGACGGCTCTGGCCCCCTCTCTGCCTCCGACACAGAGCCCTCATCAGAGCCTTCCCCAGACTCCGGGACTGACCCATCTTCCTCCCCAACCTCCTCACTGTCCGAATCTTCTGTCAGCTCCACTGGCTGCTGGTGGGCCAAACAACCAGATAGGAAACACAACCAAATGAGCTAGCTGTACTTTTTTTGGGGGGTAAAGCTGCAATAATAGAGGGTGGCACAATGGCTCAGCGGTTAAGACGCTGGGATTGCCAGCTGGAAAGGTGGCAGTCTAGGTTCGAGACCTGAGCACCACACGATGGGTGAGCTCCCGTCCTCGCCTCAGCTCTGCAAACCCAGCAGTTTGAAAGCAGGCAAATGCGAGCAGATAAATAGGTACCACTTTGGTGGGAAGGTAACAGCGCTTTGCGACATCATGCTGGCCACATGACTGTGGAAATCTCTTCAGACGGCGCTTGCTCAATAGCCTGGAAACGGAGATGAGCGCCACCTCTGAGAGTCGGCAACAACTAGTAGAGTAAAATCCACAGGGACTCACCTTTTTACTTTTACATTAATAGCAATAGCAATAGCAGTTAGACTTATATACCGCTTCATAGGGCTTTCAGCCCTCTCTAAGCGGTTTACAGAGTCAGCATATCGCCCCCACAGTCTGGGTCCTCATTTCACCCACCTCGGAAGGATGGAAGGCTGAGTCAACCTTGAGCCAGTGAGATTAGAACCGCTGAACTGCAGATAACAGTCAGCTGAAGTGGCCTGCAGTACTGCACCCTAACCACTGCGCCACCTCGGCTCAATAGAATGTTGTTAAGTCTCAAATCGCCTGCTATCTTTTTCACAGCTTGAGTAGTTGAGATTTCCTTTCTGAGTCCCTTTCTCTGCCCATTATTTAGCTGAAGGCTATGCCCTCTCTTATTTGATTGTTTCCTAGCCAGCATCTCTTCCCTTATCCACCCTTCACTTCCAGATCACTCTCATGTACTATTATATCTTTGAAACAAGAAATAAGACTGTTTCTTTCTTTAACTGGAATGACTGCAATACCCAAATAAAATTTTTGCAAAAGACAGAGAAAACTTCATGTTTAACAAATACAAACACCGTGCCATAGATTTGGTTCTCCCGGCGTCTACTTCTAAATTCATAAAGATGCAAGTTTCAACAAATGTTTTCAAAATTCGGGTGACAACCAACCAACCAAATAAATGGCTAATTCTCTGTAATCTCTATTATACACCATGATCAAGCAGGAATAGCTACAAAGAAAATTCTGGCTTACCTGAAGACTTTCTACAACAGGCACAGGTGTTACAGGAGCATGGACGGGTCCCATGCCCTCATAAAATGTATATTCTGCTTTATCTGTGCTAATGATTGTCCACGAAGCTCCATCATTAATCATCTCTTTATTTGGTTCTTTGGGGCAAGGAGTGGCCTTTAAAAAAATAATTGCCAGACACTTGAGAGCGCATAAATAATGCAACAACAGAGGCTTTCAATAAGACATCAGGTCCAAAATGCAGACCATAGCTCTATATGTTCTCTTCAGACTTGCCCTTTTCTGAACAATTGTTCTTAGTTCTCTTCCTATCAAAACCCAGCAACTTCCTTTCCAAGACTACCCTTTGCCCAACTTGCAGTTTCAACTGCAATGCTAAATTATATGGCAGGAAACAAGGAGGAGTGGTCCTCTCTCACATTAAGGTGCTTCTGCAAGTAAAGTATGCAGTACTTTGTTGTTAGCTGCCAAGTCATGACTGACCCATCGCGACCCCAAGGACAACATTCCTCCAGGCCTTCCTGTCCTCTATCATCCTCTGCTTCAGTGACTCCATCCAGCCACCTCATTCTCTGCCATCCTATTCTTCTCTTGCCCTCAATCTTTCCCACCATTAGGCTCTTCTCCAGTAAGTCCTTCCTTCTCATTAGGTGGCCAAAGTATTTGAGTTTCCTCTTCAGGATCTAGCCTTCTAAAGAGCAGTCAGGGTTGATCTCCTCTAGGACTGAACGCTTTGATAGCCTTGCAGTCCAAGGAACTCGCAGGAGTCTTCTCCAGCATCAGAGTTCAAAGGCCTCTTATGCTCCAACTTTCATTGCAACTGGGAAAACCATAGCCTTGATTATATGCACTTTTGTTGGCAGGGTGATGCCTCTGTTTTTTAGTATGCTGTCTAGATTTGCCATAGCTTTCCTCCCCATGAGCAAGCATCTTTTAATATCTTGGCTGCAGTCCCCATCTACGGTGATCTTGGAGCCCAGGAAAATAAAATCTGTTACAACCTCTGATTCTTCCCCATCTATTTGCCATTCAGTATTACAGTCTTACAAATATAAACCCTATTGCCATGTCATGCCATTTTAAGTTATCAAAAGGTTGGAGTAGGTGCTATAGTCCTCATGGCCCTAATTTTTAGACATGCCCACTGTCTAAAAATATCACAAAATAACATAGACTATAGTGGTACATGAAACAACTTACTTGGAATTGGATAATTCTCTCTTGGGAAAGGCACAAGTACATTCGTTCAGTATCTTTAAGGTAGAACGCACACTTATGGAGCTGGGATACTGGATCATCTGCGTCTAGCAAAGCGGTTTGTTTGTCCACTTTCCGTATTATCTGTCAATAAATACAGTTCAATATTTAGAAAGTTTTTTTTTTAAAAAAAAAACATCACCAATAGTATGAATGTATCATTTTGGATGGCTGTTTCCTCATGTATTATCAGTTGGCAATGGATTTCAAAACTGTTGCTAAGGAAGTGTGGTTATTTATTTATTGTTATTATTTATTCATTAAAATGAAACTCGGTCAACTGAACAGTTAAAAATGTATCACAAATATCACTGACTGGCGCTGATGGTTGATACAGGTTGCTGCCAGCATCCTAGGTATCAACCAAGTACATTCTTAAAATGAACGATGTTCCGAGTAGCACAGTTTTTTGCAGCTCCACTGATGTTATTGCAGGAAGCTGCAATTTCTTGATATTTTGTAAAATTCTTGGACATGGTACCAAGTGCCCCGATGACAATGGATATCACTGTCACATGTTTAATCCATAATAGCATAGTTTCAGTGGCCAGATTACAATATTTCGTGATTTTGTCCAGTTCTTTTTCTTCTGAACTCTGGCATCTCCTGGTACAGCAATATCAATAAATTGTATGCTCCAGTTTTCGACAACTGTGATACCTGGGGTGTTGTGTTCCAAATGAAAGTCCCCATTCTCATTTTCGACAACTTCTTCCACTTTATGTTCCCATGGCTTTTTAGATACAGGTAAGTTGTATTTTTTACATAATGACCACTGGATTAATTTAGCAATTCTGTCATGTCTAGCTTTATAATCAATTTGCACAATTTTGCTGTACTCACATAGGAAATGTAAAACAGCTTCAACTTTGTCATTGCAAAGTTGGCAGTTTGGATTGTCATTATAATTATACTACTACTACTACTACTACTTACTACTACTACTGCTATTAATAATAATTTTTGAATGTTTTTTTGATTTTTAAAAAATTTGAATAAATTTTGAATTCATTTTTGAACGTTCAGTTGGTTGAAATTCATGTTTAATGAATAAAGTATATATAATAATAATTGTTATTATTATTAATGTATAGGTGATGTCATATTAGACAGGGATTACAAAGCTATTGCAGAATAGTAGTTTTACTGCCTGTTTGCCAACTCTGATGGGTACATGCTTATGCGCTTCCCAAGATACCCCACAGGAGGGGCAAGCTGGCTTCACACCAGAAAGGAAGACAAGTGGTTCTTTTTGCAGCAGCATCTGAGGCTCCCCTTCTTTCCCTCGGAGCCGCCTCTCAAATGGGCGTTACAACTGGGAAGGTTCAGAACTGGCAGGAATCTGACTGCCTGCACAGAGCACCAACTTGTATCCCCACCGAATTGATACCTATTTATCTACTCACATGGAACACGCTTTAAACTGCAAGGTGGGTAGAAGCTGAGGCAAAGTGACGGGAGCTCACCCAGCCATGAGGTTCACAACAACCAAAATAAATATAAATATGCTGTGTACAATAAAAAATGAAATGAAATAAAATAAAATACACACGTGGCTGGAGAATTATAAAAACGCAGACAAGAAATGGACTCTTTCTCACAACTGGAATCTAGGTTTTGGGACGGAACCAGGTTTTCAAAGCTTAATAAAAAACCAGTAGGATGTGGGTTGTGGGCCAAACTAATCTCAAGAGGGATAATGTTGCAAGAGAGGGTAGCACAGTCTTATCCCTCAAACACTATTCCAAAACCTCTACATTTTAACAAATGGCACCGCCTGCTGCCAATTACCTCCCAAAGACCCATTAGATCACACAGGGTTGGCCTCCTCCGGGTTCCGTCTACTAGCCAATGCCACCTGGCTACTACCTGTGGCAGCTCCGGCTCTCTGGAACGAACTCCCCACAGGGATTCGGACCCTCACCTCTCTCCAGGCCTTCCGAAAAGCCGTCAAAACCTGGCTTTGCCGGCAGGCCTGGGATTGATGAGTTGCGTGATTCTTGCTTATTTTAATTATCTGTATTCTGTTCTATGTTCCCCTTTTCCCCTTTTGAGTTGTTCGCCGCCCTGAGTCCCTCCCGGAGAAGGGCGGCATACAAATAATAAAATTCAATTCAATTTTAAAAAAATACTAATTCAGGACCATATACACTGAAAATGTAAAATGTACCAATCTTGGGAGCGCCATGCCAGTAACCGAACAAACAAGTTTGACCGTCTGGCCATAATGGATATAGCCATCTCGGACTGTGAATTCCTCTCCTTCGGATTCATCATCGTCCACTGAAAAAGGAAAGAAGAGATATATCAGCACGCCAGGCAAACTTGAATCCGTTTCCAAAAGAAAGCATAATGCTACTTGTTTCCCAAACTCAGGGAAGATTACGCAAAAACACAGAGGGGCTTCACTTTTACTCACAGAGATGAATGTAAAATGCTCCCCATTGTTGTGAGCTGGCATGAAAGTTCCCTCCTTCTACGTGCAAATATCTGGTGCTAACTGTTTGGGACCGAAGTCTATTAAACAGTGCCACTTTTGTCCCTGATGCGATGCATACTGCAGGAGAAAAACAAAAACAGAGCCTTTAATATACCAGCTTTAGCCTTAGACAGGAAAGAAGTGCTGGCAGTGAAATGAGTACTTCTAGTAATCTGAAAATGCAAGTTTCTTCCAGCTATTTACACCCAGCTGAGGATATGCATCTTTTCTTTGGTTTGTTTTTATAAAAGGGAATCTCCCGTCCTAGTCAGTCAATAAATAAAAATATAAAAATAGAATAAACTAGTCTAGAATGGTATCCTTTTAGCTGTTTATCTTTAGAGCCTGTTTTACATGGGTCTTGAGTAGAAGTAGCACTCAGCCTTATATACTACTTCACAGTGCTTTTACAGCCCTCTCTAAGTGGTTTACAGAGTCAGCCTCTTGCCCCCAACAATCTGGGTCCTCATTTTACCAACCTTGGAAGGATGGAAGGCTGAGTCAACCTTGAACCTGGTGAGATATGATCTGCCAAATTGCAGGCAGCCAGCAGAAGTAGCCTGCAATACTGCGTTCTAACCATTGCGGCACTGCAGCTCAAGCATTCTTTAGAACAGAGGTATCCAATCTTCACAATTCCCAGAATTCTTCCAGAAGTCTCCTGTGGGATTTCAACTTCAAGAATTCCCTGCACTGGCTGGGGAATTCTCAGAGTCGAAGTTGACAAGTCTTAAAAAGTTGATAAAGTTGGACAACCCTGTTTTGAAATATTGTTACCTCTTTGATCAGGTACCGTATTTTTCGGAGTATAAGACGCTCCGGACTATAAGACGCACCTACCTTTTTGGGGGAGGAAAGCAAGAAAAAAAAATCTGCCTTTGCTTCCCAGCATCTATCTGGTATTCACCTGGCCCATTCACTGCAGCCTGTTTGCCACCGCAGCCCATTTACCATGGTCCATTCGCTGCCGCGGCCTGTTTCCTGCCACCCATTAGCCTTCGCCGTGGCCTGTTCACCGCTGGCGCAACCCATTCGGCACAGCCCATTCGCCACCGCCTAGAACCAGCCGAAAATTCGACACGCGAAGGATGAAGGACGGGGGCCGGCTGGCCTTCAGCAACATTCAGTGTTTAAGACGTGCCACAATTTTCACCCACTAAGTGCATCTTATACTCCGAAAACTACGATAATCTCCAAAATACAACGCACATAATTGTTGCCTCCTTGTCTGTCCAATTACTGAGAATGTTGGAAGCTGAAATCAAAAACTTTCTTTGTTGTAATGCCTGGAAGTTATTTGATAATGGGATTGCTCTACCAAAGGCCACAGTCTTACGAGATGAATGGGAAACTCACAAACTCACAGCACATATGCAAAACATGGACCACAGTCAATGAAGCTCGCCTGCCAATACTTACAGTCTGCATTTTTTAGCGACTGTTTCTTTTTTGAAGGCTTGGAGATGACTTTGATCCGTTTACTAAGGAAAACACCGATATCGTCGCTATTGCCATAGAACATTTTTACGGATAACATGAAGTGCTTTCGCTTGTCAGAGTCTGATATGTACAAAGTTTTAGCTGTGCAATAGTTCTGTGGATAAAAAGAGACAGTAGTTTAGTATTTTCAAATGAAGTGCCGTTAAAGGTAAATTATGCATAGATATACCAATCGGAAGTTTTTAGTACCATGTTTCCCCAAACGTAAGAGAGGATTTTATTTTCTTTTGACCCTCAAAATAAGCACTTGGCCTTATTTTCGGGGAGGTCTTATTATTTTTGAGGTGCAGGAGGCGGCGGTCGTGGTCACCTTATGGCTGCTGCTGTGTTGCAATATTTTCGGGGAGGGCTGAATTTAGGGGGGAGGGCTTATTTCAGCGCATGTGCTCAAAAGCCCAATTGGGCTTATTGTTTGGGGAGGTCTTATTTTTGGAAAAACAGGGTGTGAGACCATCTAATTATTAATTTTTGCGTAAAAGCAGGATAAAAGCCAAAAGATACTCAGTGGCTACGAATGAACAGAGAAGACACAAATTTAATGCATTGGCGCTTTGAACCGATTTATTACTCACACTGACCATGATATATAGGTAACCGGTTCGCAAACTATACACCACATTCAACCCACCTTTCCTTCCAAGTTTAACTGCTGCATCTCTTGGTCACTATTTCCAATCCCAATAAAGGCGCATGGTTGCGACTCTTGCTCGGAACAGCCATCTCGCTCCATTTGTTCTTTTTTTTTCTTCCATCCACTTCCCATAAGGTAGACGCACGGAGGAGGGCAAAAAAATCTGAAGACAAAAGAGCAGAATGTGAAATTCACCTGGAATGTGCATTCCCTTCCAGAGCGAGATCATTGGCATCCAGAGCAAAATTCCATTTTCGAAGGAAAACGCACCAAAAGGAATTCTTAAAGATCCAACTCATCCTGGCCACTTTTTTTTGTTGTTGTTGTTGAACTATTACCATCTGACAGACAGTACAGGATAATAAAAACAAGGACAAATAGGCTGAAAAATAGCTTCTATCCTTGAAGCCTCCGGAGCATGAAAAACCGGCCCTACGGGCAAACCGGAGGTTTGGGAACTGACTTCCGGTTTGCTCGTAGCACCATTTTCCCCCCCTCCCCCCGGGAGCCTTCAGGAAAGCCTCTTGAAGGTTCTGAAGGGCGAAAAATGGACCTATGTAGAAACCGGAAGTTACTTCTGGTTTGCTCATAGGGCTGGTTTTTGCCCTCCGGAGCCTTCAGAGAAGCCTCCTAAACGCCGTCCCTGAAGGCTCTGGAGGGCAAAAATAGAGCCTACCAGAAGTCATCAGTTCCAAACCTCTGGGTTCTCCATAGGTCCATTTTTCGTCCTCCGGAGCCTTCAGGAGGCTTCCCTGAAAGCTCCGGAGGGGGAAAATCGGCCCTACGAACAAACTGGAAGTGACTTCCAGTTTGTCCGTAGGTCTGTTTTTCACCCTCCGGAGGGCATCCGGGAGAGGCTGTTTTCACCCTCCTCACGCTCCTAGAAAGCCTCTGGAGCCTGGGGAGGACGAAAAAACCATGCCAGGGCAGGGGTCGGTGCTGATTGCACGCATATGCGCGTGGGGGCGGGTCATGCACATAGCATTATGGGTGTGGCAAGCCCACGCACGCACTACCTTGTGCTCCCCCCGCTTTTGGCACGGGAGGCAAAAAGGTTCACTTTCATACCTAAGGCAGGACTGGAACTCATGATCTGATGGTTTCCAGCCTGGTGCCTTAACCAGTAGCTCTATTTTGTCGCTGAGCTATTTCCGGTAAATCCAGAAGGGGAAAAATGGAAGATGGAACTTAATTGGCTTCCCAAAGTCAGAAATATACTTACAACTTTTTCAAGTCCTAGTTTTATCCCCAAATCCAATCAGATGTAGGATTTGGTTTTGTTTGCTATTTCTGTGGGCTTTTCTAATAAATGAAAAGATTTCTCTTGTGGTAGATTTGGAATTAGTGGGAAGGTAGTGCCTTTAACCACATGAATATTTACCAACTAGGCCTTTGAGGGTAGACATGTGTTCTTTTAAAAATTAAAATATTTAATCATGACTCATATCTAATAGTTGTTTTTACAACATGTATATTCCCGAGAAGGTTTGTACTGCCTTTTGAAAAATTAGATGCTTATTATATCTTTCAACTCTAGATAATAGACTAAAAAGCAGAGACATCACCCTGCCAACAAAAGTGCATATAGTCAAGGCTATGGTTTTCCCAGTTGCAATGGATGGCTGTGAAAGTTGGACCATAAGGAAGGCTGAGCACCAAAGAATGGAGGCCTTTGAATAATGGTGCTGAAGAAGACTCCTGCGAGTCCCTTGGACTGCAAGGCGATCAAACTGGTCAGTCCTAGAGGAGATCAACCCTGGCTGCTCTTTAGAAGGCCAGATCCTCAAGATGAAACTCAAATACTTTGGCCACCTAATGAGAAGGAAGGACTCCCTGGAGAAGAGCCTAATGCTGGGAAAGATGGAGGGCAAAAGAAGAAGAGGACGACAGAGAAGGAGGTGGCTGGATGGAGTCACCAAAGCAGTCGGCGTGAGCTTAAATGGACTCCGGGGGATAGTAGAGGACAGGAAGGCCTGGAAGTACATTGTCCATGGGGTCGCAATGGGTCAGACACGACTTCACAACTAACATCATCTTTCAACTTATAGATTTTTAAGCTACAAAAATGAGGGGAGACAATTTGAAAGAATATCAGTAAGAATTTAATCTAAAGTACTACAACTGAAGCAGTTTTCCCAATTCCTGTAACCCAGTTTTGCTTAGGGAGACCAAGGAAAGACCCAGGCAAGACCTTTATTGTTACTTTTTTCTGTTGAACACACTGGCGTACATTAAAAAAATGAAATTCTGATGCATATACAATACAGCCACTGTTTTTAAAAAAATCTATTTTGTTGTAATTTATTTGATTGATAAAAATATATGCTTGTTAAGAACTTATTTAAAAATGGCCACTAGATGGTGCTCCACCCAAGGGGTGAATGTAACAAAGACCATTTAAAATAATCCAGAGCAACCTTTGCATTGCAAAATCTTAAAGGTTCCTGAACAGTTACATTTCAGGATTTTTTTAAGCTACAGTCTGTCAACTAATACTGTAGAAATGAAAAAGAACCTTAAAATCAGGTAGCGTATTTTAAATATCTACAACACAAAATCCAGAAATTTTACACAATTCTTTCTAATCTCATTAAAGGTAAAGGTTCCCCTTGCACATATGTGCTAGTCATTCCTGACTCTAGGGGGCGGTGCTCATCTCCGTTTCAAAGCCGAAGAGCCAGCGCTGTCCGAAGATGTCTCTGTGGCCATGTGGCTGGAATGACTAAATGCCAAAGGCACACAGAACACTATTACCTTCCCACCAAAGTGATCCCTATTTTTCTACTTGCATTTTTACATGCTTTCGAACTGCTAGGGACAAGTAACGGGAGCTCACTCCACATTACGCAGCTCTAGGGATTCAAACCACCAAACTGCCGACCTTTCTGATTGACAAGCTCAGCGTCTTAACCACTGAGCCACCGCGTCCCTTATAATCTCATTTACCTTCTTATATTAAAATTGCCCTGCAGGCTTCCGAGGCAGGAATTCTAGGAGTAACAATCTATAACACCCAAATAGAAAAGGATTGTTGAAAGCTGCTTCCCCTGAATAACTTTTTTAAAAAATTTTAATTTTCAATTGCAAAATAGCCCAGTGCATAATTCAAGATACCCGTCGCTACCTTTTTTCGTTTCCGTAGGATTTCTGAGCCACTTTTGCATGAAGTATTAGGACTGTTTGATCGCCGCGCTCCTTTAAATAGTTCCTCATAGCTTCCCTAAGAATTGAAAAATAAAGGCCATCAAGTTCATTAAAAAACAATTTATACAGATATCTTTTAGAGCATCCCAAAGGCTGACATTGCCATGTGTCTGAACTGCATGCAGCTCAGTGGTGGGTTCCGGATCCCGGTGCAACCGGTACGGTGCAACGGGGCCCGGCGTCCACCACATGAACGCGAGCAGAGCGCGCATGCATCCTTACCTCCTGTGACGCTCCGCGACACCTCGACGCTCCAGCTGCTCAGCGGATCGTCGCACAGGTGGCGTAAGCTCCATGCGCGTGCGTGAAAGTGCCAAAGAGCTCAAATACAGGTAAGGAGGCCGTGTGGGCCCTCTGGAGCACTGTACCAGAATGGTACCCAGTGCTCCCGGCAGGCACCGGTACGCCCATATTGGGGCGTACCGCTTGCAACCCACCACTGGTACTGCTGTATCTCTCATCGAGCCTGATAAAGCTATTAGGGCTCCCTTTGCTCCAAATTCTCACCTTGTCATCCCACCCCACTCCACCACTTATGACCATAATTTTGGGCTCAATTACAGTAGTCAGCAAATCAAGGGCTACCTGTAGCGATCAGGTTAATTCCCACCAGTGTCAGTGGACTGGCTACAGTTAAGGGATGTAATATTAAGGAAGGGGTGCTCCACAATTCAATGTAGAGAAAAGTAAAGTCTTACTCTTAGGCAAGAAAAACCAAAATTGCCCATATAGACATGATGAAACCAGACTTCTTATTAACAGTAACTGTGAGAGGGATCATGGAGTCTTAATGGACAACCATTAAATATGAGCCAGCAATGTATGGTGGCAGCCAAAAAAGCCAATGCAATCCTAAATTGCATTAACAGAGGGACAATAGCAAGATTAAGTGAGGTACTGATACCCCTCTATAAAACCTTAGTAAGACCACACCTAGAGTACTGCATCCAGTTTTGGTCACCACACTATTAAAAAGATGTTGAAACTCTAGAAAAAGTACAGAAAAGAGCAACCAGGATGATTAGGGGACTGGAGACTAAAACATATGAAGAACGGTTACAGGAACTGGGCATGGCTAGTCTAGTGAAGAGAAGGACCAGGGGAGACATGATAGCAGTTTTCCAATATTTGAGGGGCTGCCAGAGAGGAAGGGGTCAAGTTATTTTCCAAAGCATCTGAAGGCCAGATAAGGAATAATGGATGGAAATTGATCAAGGAGAGATTCAACCTAGAAATAGCAATAGCAATAGCAATAGCAGTTAGACTTATATACCGCTTCATAGGGCTTTCAGCCCTCTCTAAGCGGTTTACAGAGAGTCAGCATATTGCCCCCAACAACAATCTGGGTTCTCATTTTACCCACCTCGGAAGGATGGAAGGCTGAGTCAACCCTGAGCCGGTGAGATTTGAACAGCCGAACTGCAGAACTGCGGTCAGCTGAAGTAGCCTGCAGTGCTGCATTTAACCACTGCGCCACCTGGGCTCTTTAAGGATAAATTTTCTGACAGTGAGAACAATCAACGATAGAACAGAAGTTGCCTTCAGAAGTTGTGGGGAGCTTCATCACTGGAAGCTTTCAAGAAGAGACTGGACTGTCATGTCAGAAATAGGGTATAGGGTCTCCTGCTTGGGCAGGGGGTTGGACTAGATGAACCTACCAGGTCCCTTCCAACTCTGTTAACCTGTAATCTCTGCAGTAACAGATAGGACGATCCTGGTCTCCACGTTTTCCATAAAGGATCAAAGTAAGGAGTAATATTAGCAGCTTTATGAGGGTGCAGGTGAAGCTGCCTACTCCTGTAGGGAGAACGACGGCACTGAGTTTAAAAGCCAACAGAACGGATTGCCTGCTGTCATAGCAATGAGGGCTTCAGTGATCCCTCTTGCGTTTCCAGAGAGGCAGCGGATATTATAATACACACCACTGGCGAAGAGGCCCACTCTAGGCCTGAACACGAGGCCTGAACCTTACCTGGTGAGCCGCTTAGGTGGAGGTCGCTCACCGAATTTCCTGTAGGAAAAAAGAAAAAAAAAACAAGTCATGAATTACAAAATGGGCATGAGATACAAGCAAAATGGTGCCAGTGTGTGCCAACTTGACTGTGGACTCTCTCTTTTCTCCATTCCTGACCTGTTTTGCCTAAGGCAAAGCCAGGAGGATGGAAGCTAAAATATTTTTCAAAAACTATTCTTTCTCAGAGATCAATTTACCTGATAATAATAAAAGCAAAGATAATAGCAATAAGAATAGGCACCCTTGGGGGGACAAAATATCTAGATCAAGGGTCTCCGACCCTGGCGACTTTAAGACTTGTGGACTTCAACTCCCAGAGTTCCTCAGCCAGTAAAGTTGCCAAGGTTGGAGACCCCTGTTCTAGAGCACCATTCAAACACCATTACCATTGACAAAATCCTCAATTACAAAAGTCAGCTTTACTTGGAATGGCTTAGGTCCAGCTGAAGCCCAAAGATGACACAATGAGATCCAACCAAGTCCAGTTCTTTATTTGCTTACACCTAATAGACAGAATCTTGACAGACTATAGCTAAAACAGCTAACTTAATAAGATATATCCTGGGAGATCCTAGGGTGAGGCTATCCTGAATCTTTCCCACATTTCCTCATCCAGTTCAGGAGTGTGCAGTCACTTCTTTTGGGCGCTCCCTTGGTGAGTGCAGCTTCCTCCCTTGGAAGCACAGAGCTATGGTTAACATTAAACACCTCCCAACACACACAACACACACACTCCTTCTCCACCTGCATAGCTTCCATCCTACAACATTTAATATTATTAAGCACCATCATCTGCCTATCCCAGATCCATAGGAAGAACTCGACTAAATGCCAAATCTAAACATCTGGATGATTGTGGGAGCAACCATAATAAGGTACTATGGTATAGAGCCGTGATGGTGAACCTATGGCATGTGGAGCCATTTGTTAGGGAATGCGAGGTGTTGCCCTGTCAGCTCCAGTGCGCATGCACAGGCTGGCCAACTGACTTCAGCCTTCATTTTTGCCCATTTTTCGCCTTCCAAATGTTTCAGGGAAGCCTCCTGAATCCTCCAGAGTGCTGGGGGGGGGGGAGGCCATTTTTGCCCTCCGCAGGCTCCTAGAAAGCCTTTGGAGCCTGGGGAGGGTGAAAAACGGGTCCATCGCGCGCCAAAAGCAGGAGGAGGGTGGGGAGTCACGTGAGCAATCACTGGTATAGAGGGACATGATGGCTCAGTGACTAAGATGCTGATCTTGTCGATCAGAAGATCGGCAGTTCAGCGGTTCGAATCCCTAGCGCCACATAACAGAGTGAGCTCCCATTACTTGTCCTAGCTTCTGCCAACCTAGCAATTTGAAAGCACGTAAAACATACAAATAGAAAAATAGGGACCACTTTGGTGGGAAGGTAACAGTGTTCCGGGCGCCTTCACCATTTAGTCATGCCGGCCACATGGCCATGGAGACATCTTCGGACAGTGCTGGCTCTCCGGCTTTGAAACAGAGATGAGCACCGTCCCTAGAGCTGGAAACAACTAGCACGCATGTGCAGAGGAACCTATCCCTTTACCTATTGTATAGAGGTGAATGTGTTGGCCTAGAAAATAGAGTGTGTAAGTTATAGTCTCATTTTAGGCATGAAAAACCAGCTGGGTGACTTTGGGGCCTGTCCAACCCACCCCACAGGGTTGTTGTTGTGGGGAAAACAGGAGAAGGATTCTGAAAAAGAAACCTTTATGGGAAGAAGTGGGATAAAAATAAATATTTTTTTAAAAAAATGAACTTAATTAAATCACAATTGGACTTATCATTTTTAAAATGGGTACAGATTAAAAGAAATGGGGGTTGCCAGCTGCCCATCCCTGTTAGACCTCAAACCGTATCGGGTAGTTTCACCCCAAAAGTTCAGCCAAAGCATATTAGAGCTCGGCATAACATACAACTTTCTGTATGGTTTGCCAACGTCTGAAATACATTGTTATGGTTATGAAGAGTAGGATATTACGTAGTATTGCTAAAGATAACTTGCAAGGAAACACAATCCATTTGTCATGCATAAATAACAGAAGATGATTAAAGAAGAAAATCAATAATTATTTCTACAGAAATAACACTCCAGATTTACGTTACAAATGTAAGATGTCTTATTCCCTGATGTCACATAAATACAAAATCGGGAAATGCTTGCAGGTATTTGTTGACTTACAATGTCATTTAGTAACCATTAGAGCGGCACTGAAAAAAGTGACTTATGACTGTTTTTTCACCCTTAGGACCGTTGCATCATTCTCACAATCACGTTTGGCTCATATTTGTAACAGTTGTAGTGTCCTGGGATTATGTGATCGTCTTTTATGGCCTTCTGACAAGCAAAATCAATGGGGAAGCCAGATTCACTTAACAACCAGGTTACTAACAATAACTGCACTGATTCACTTAACAACTGGGGCAAGAAAGGCTGTAAAATGGGGCAAAACTCATTTAACAATTGTCTTGCTTTGCAACAGATTTTTTTTTTGGCACAGCAACAATTGTGCAGGAAATTATAATCTCTTTAGTATACCTGTATATTAATAAATTCATATGCTTCAAATTTAACCCAAGTTTTTTGGGGGGGGACTTTGGTAGATGTTTAAAAAGTAATCAAAATGTGCTTTATTAATTATTGATTTATTCTGAATAAAGCACAACTGGATGGTAGCATCTCCTGGCTGTTTAAAGGAGAAAGCAGCCTCTCCAGCAGCTGAAATAAGAGCTGGCACCCTCGCAATCCTGGGAGTAGGGCTGAGGCTCTGGGGCTGCGGGGGGGGGGGGGGGGGGAGGCAGCATGCCCCACAGGGCCCTCCCCAACCGCCCGGGGCAGTAAACTGTCCCTTGGGGCCGCAGCTGCAGAATTTAGTAATTTAGAGAACCTTTTAAAAATGCCCAATTAAACCAAATGAGACCAAATTGTAATAAAAGTAAATCCTACCATGGGATAATTCTCAACAGTTCTTGGACCAGAAAAGACTGAGAGGAAACTGGGATAGGACTGGAAGGCACCAGTATTTAAGCGTTTACTCTCAGTCTTTGGACCAATCAGGCTTTGAGAATACCCATGTGTGACCATTCCCTCCCCCTCCTCTGGAAAAATACAAGGTAGTCCTCGCTTAGCAACTAAGCTGTGGGTGACGATTGGGTTACGGTGGTGATAAACAAGTAATTCTATGATCAGGCTTCGTGTGTACGACCTTAGCAGGTCTGTAAAGCAAAAGAAAACTGAATTAAGAACATAAAAGTCATGGTTTCCCTTAGCGACTGCTTTGCTTATCGACTGAACTGGCTGTTCTGAACAGGGCTTCCCAAAAAGCATGAAGCAAACTCCTAGTCCCGACAAAAAACCCTTTTATTAATTGACTGTGAATTCTGCTCATTCACAGCCGGCAAAGTCTTTCAAGGGAGAATTTACAGCCACAGACCTTATCTGGCTTGGAGAGCTGACAGGCCGATATCTGCAAACTTTGGCAAAGTGTCTCGGAGAGCCACAAACCAATTAAGCAAACTAACTGTCTCCTGCAAACTTCCATGTACGTTCAAGGACAGGTAAAACTGCCCTTCACAGAACTTTTAAAGGACAGGATTCCCCCCTTTTTTACTACAAACAACTTAAAAGGTTCAAGGTTCTATTTACAACAATGGTTTCGGTACAGAATTAGTACAGAAACTAATCAGAGATTAACCCATCTTGGGTGAAGTCAGTGGAGCAACATAGGAAAGTGCCTCAGATTATCGTAAAAGAGGAACTTCTGAGAAAGTCGCATGTAACTATTACTAATCCTAATTGAAGATTAAAAGGTAAAAACACGGGTGCAAGTTCATCTGGTGACTGCATTTATTCAGTATCTAGCCTTATAGAAATTGTCTCCCACCCCTCCATCTTAGCATTCTAAGTAACAATCTGGAACGTGTCAGGCATTACCTCATTCAAAAATTAATCAGGGTCAAAATTAGCTCTACTTAGCATCCAGATTTAAGGTAAAGGTTCCCTTCATGCATATGTGCTAGTCATTCCCGACTCTAGGGGGCGGTGCTCATCTCCGTTTCAAAGCCAAAGAGCCAGTGCTGCCAGAAGACATCTCCGTGGTCATGTGGCCGGCATGACTAAATGCCGAAGGAACACGGAATGTTGTTACCTTCCCACCAAAGGTGGTTACTATTTTTCTACTTACATTTTTTACCTGCTTTCGAACTGCTAGGTTGGCAGAAGCTGGAACAAGTATTGGAAGCTCACTCAGTTACATGACGCTAGGGATTCGAACTGCCACTGAGTCCAAAGAATAGTAGATATCTAAAAACCAGCAGAGATTTCAGAATTCTATTACTTTTAAAGTACCAGCCAGCCAGTTAAAAAAAAAGTCTGGTTACCTAGAGAAACCAAAGGAATTGTTTATCCTCTTCACTCTATGGTAGGACAGAATGCAAGTGACTTTTAGGTTGCTATATTTCAGAGAGGCACCTTGGATGCCCAGCCAGGTATAAATTGAGGCATCTGAGTATGCAACATAGAAAAATGGTACTATTTAACAATTCAAATGTGTACAGGTAGTCCTTGACTTATGACCACAGCTGAGCCCAAAATTTCTGTTGGCAAGTGAGACATTTGTTAAGTGAGTTTTGCCACATTTTACGAACTTTCTTGCCACAACTGTTAAGTGAATCACTCCAGAATATCCATTCTACATGGGTTTCCTTTCTCCTTTCCTTTCCCTCTTTCTTTCTTTCTTTCTTTCTTTCTTTTCTTTCTCCCTTTCTTTTTCTTCTCTCTCTCCCCTTTTCTTTCTTTCTCTTTCTTTCTTTTCTTTCTTTCTTTCTTTCTCCCTTTTTCTTCTCTCTCCTTTTCTTTCTTCCTCTTTCTTTCTTTCTCTTTCTTTCTTCATACCTTTCTTTTTCCTCTCCCTCTCCTTTTCTTTCTCTCTTTCTTTCTCTTTCTTTCTTCCTTCTTTCATTCCTCTTTCTTTTTCCTCTCTTCCTCCCCTTTTCTTTCTCTCTTTCCTTCCTTCCTTCTTTCTCTTTCTCTCTTTTTTCTCTTTCTTTCTTTCTCTTTCTCTCTTTTTTCTCTTTCTTTCTTTCTTTCTTTCTTTCTTTCTTTTTCAAATTTAAAAAATGCTAACCTTCCTTAAAGAGGGGCTTTGAGCAATGTAGGGGGGGAAAAAAGATTCCTGTTCAAGGAGCATGTGACAACCACGTCTAAGTTGGCCTCTGTCTTTAATGGAAGTTTAGGTTTTTTTAGGTTTAGGTTTAGGTTTAGGTTTTAGGTTTTTCTTTCTTCCAAGTTACTCCTGGACATAAAACCACTGAAGGTCAGCAGACAGAATACTTAACATTGAGTGTTAGCATATAAGTGGGAAGATCAGGTTTCAGTTTCTCTTAAATCATAAGGAAACTGATGGTCTGAGATCAGTCACTAATTTTCAGATGAAAAGACATCACATTAGCATTATTCTTGTAGGCGGGGAAAAACCTATGAATCTAATACATTCTGCCCTGAAATCTTTAAGATGTTTAGCAATTAAAGGAAAGATGTCTTTGCATCATTTTTCTATTAGTATACATCTGATATAAATATAGCAAAAAAATCCTACAATTTTTGCTCGGTGTAGGTGGGAAAAGAATAAGAGCACAAAAACTTCAATATGTATCTCTATGTATGTATGAAAAAAAAACTACATATATATATCTATAGATCTACCTGCACACAGACACAAACAAACTACAGTCTGGTGTTTTCTCCATTAAACTATGCTAACCTTGTAGGATCATGTTCTGACCGAGGCTTCCTGAGAGCATGAAGCAAACTCCTTGTCCCGACAAAAAAACCCTTTATTAATTTGCTGTGAATTCTTCTCATTCACATCCAACAAAGTCTTTCAAGGGAGGATTTTCAGTCACAGGCCTTATCTGGCTTGGAGAGCTGCCAGGCCGATATCTGCAAACTTGGCAAGGAGTCTTGGAGAGGCATGGACCAATTAAGCGGAACTAATTGTCTCCTGCAAACTCTACTCCCCTTTCGCTCCTCTTTTATTCCCTATGGGAGGGGCCATTCGTCATCCACTTGTTGCCTTACTCCCAAGTCGACTCTTGTTCTTTAGCTGTTTCCTTCATCTGGCAACTCTGTGCATGCGCACACTGAGAACACACTCCAGCTGTTCATCTGCGTCACTGATGTCTGACTCTCAAGGCAGCTGATAGCTCTCAAGGCAGCTGTGGCCCCCTCTCTGCCTCCGACACAGAGCCCTCATCGGAGCCTTCCCCAGACTCCAGGACTGGGCCAGGTTCCTCCCCAACCTCCTCACTGTCCGAATCTGCTGCCAGCTCTGCTGGGCCACAACAGATCATGTCAACTCAGTCATTCCATTTAAGTTCAAGGACAGGCAAAACTGCCCTTCACAGAACTTTTAAAGGAAAGGATTTCCCCGCTTTTTACTACAAACAACTTAAGAGGTTCAAGGTTCCATTTACAACAATGGCTTCAGAACATTAATACAATATTCCTAACTTTAGCTGATTTTTTAAAAAAAGCTTACTTCATAGTAGGAAAGCTTTCAGTCTCCCCCCACTGCACCCAAAGTCCAATAATTTCTAATCTTATGTTATTAAAATTAACCATATCTTCTGTGCAATTAATATGAGCTGCTTGTTCCTTGGTATTCATTGTTCAAATGTACAGGCTAGAATTAAGCATACTGTAATAAATTTACAAGTTTACTGGCTAGAATTGTCTCCCCTCATTTTTGTAGCTTAAAAATCTATAAGTCAAAATATGTTGTTAGTTGTGAAGTCGTGTCCGATCCATCATGACCCCATGGACAACGTTCTTCTAGGCCTTCCTGTCCTCTACCATCTTCTGGAGTCCATTGAAGCTCATGCCGACTGCTTCAGTGACTCCATCCAGTGACCTCATTCTCTGTCATCCCCTTCTTCTTTTGCCCTTTAACTTTCCCAACATTAGACTCTTCTCCAGGGAGTCCTTCCTTCTCATGAGGTGGACAAACTATTTGAGTTTCATCTTCAGGATTTGGCCTTCTAAAGATGCCATATTTTTTCTCTCCATAGTACTGCAGTATGCATATTCACATTCATCTTTTCAGTTCTTTCTAAAACAGAATTCTTTTGAAAACTTCAATGGAACAATTAGCCTGGTTTGATCGAATTTTGAATGCTTTGAATAATATTAAACATAATCACTTATCAAAGGCTTGGCTAAGATCAAGTGTAATAATGATATCATAATAGCCAGCATGGTTGAATGCAAAACATTAACTAGAAATTGCACTGTGCAACACAGTTCCTCTTCATATTGCTGTACAACAGTGGTGGGATCCTCTTGATTAACAACCAGTTTGGTGATCACGCGATTTGCACACACGTGCGCAGTTTGAAGAAATCTTCACTTCCGGGTTTCTTCAGAAGAGTAACACAGCTGATTTGCACAGCAATCTGCTCTGCCACACAAATCAGCTGAGAAGATAAAGGTAGGAATATAACGCTGGTGGGCGGGAGGGCCCATCTAATTGCTGGAGCGAACCAGTTCATGTGAACTGGTCCGAACAGGTAAAATCCCACCCCTGCTGTATAGTAACCATAATCTCTACAACTGACTCAAAGATAGCATTCCCCCAAGATGATTGATGTGCAAAATATTAACTTACTTATTGTAGAAAGCTTCTCTTTAAAAATTGAATTACAGAGTCATTAGCTTGGAGACATAAAACAAAAGATACATTCCCCAAGGCTCAGACCGTATAAATCCCATTGAGCATTTCACACACAAATTTCTGCCTTCATTTATTTCCCCCATCCACACAGGTCTCTCACTCCCATTCTCAAAACAATTCAAAAATACATACTGGACAGATGAATAATGTCTCTGACAAAGATACCAAATGAGATCATCCCATAACAAGGAATGTTGTCTTAGACTAAGAAAACCAGGAAAAATGCAGCACAGAGTTCTTGGGGCTCTCTGAGTTTGGCTGACATAGGTTTTGTTGTTGGACTATGGTAGGTAACATCTTCAGCACACAAGGCAAAATGCAGTGTATTGCCACACGGGGGAGCTTACACACCAAAGGAAAAGAGCATGCCAACAAAACCAACTCTTTCAACATATAAAACAGAAATGCAAATATGTTCTTAACTGCAGAAAATCTCACTAAGCTCAACTAATTGTACAGTGCGCTAAGGATAGGAATGATAAAAATATTATTTTCCCAATGATTTTGAATATGTGTTTTGGTGGTATCTTCCAGTAGGCTGGTTGCTTTTGAGAGCTTCCTGTTGCATATATCTAGCAGCAAGTTCTTCAAAATGATATGTGATTCATTACAGGTAAAGGTTCTCCTCGCATGTATGTGCTAGTCGTTCTCGACTCTAGGGGGCAGTGCTCATCTCCGTTTCAAAGCCGGAGAGCCAGTGCTGTCCGAAGACGTCTCTGTGGTCTACATGACTAAATGCCAAAGGAGCATGGAACGCTGTTACCTTCCCATCAAAGGTGGTCTCTATTTTTCTACTTGCATTTTTTACATGTTTTCGAACTGCTAGGTTGACAGAAGCTGGGACAATTAATGGGAGCTCACGCCGTTACACAGTGCTAGGGATTCGAAGCGCCCACCTGCCGACCTTTCTCATTAACAAGCTCAGCGTCTTAGCCACTGAGCCACCGTGTCCCTTTTACTGGCATATTACCAACGTGCAATTATTTATTGTTTTTCAACTTTTGGATTATTTGTTACACTGATACCTCACCATCCTATTTGAAATAAAAACAGTTTACAGAAATTTAAAACCTACAAGATACAGAACAAGTAACCCATCCTTTAGGGATCAAAGTTACATCAGCACTGAAAAATGTGACTTATGATCATTTTTTACACTTATGACTGTTGCGGCATCCCAATGATCACATTCGGATACTTGACAACTGGTTCATATTTATGATGGGGCAGTGTCCCAGTGTCATGTGATCCACCTTTTGTGACCGTCTGACAAGCAAAGTCAAGAGGGAAGCCAGATTCACTTAACAAACACGTTACTAACTTAACTGCAGTGATTCACTTAATAACGGTGGAGAGAAAAGTCGTAAAATGGGGCAAAATTCACTTAACAAACATCTTGCTTAACTACCAGAAATTTTGGGCTCAGCTGTGGTCCTAAGGTGAGGACTACCTGTACATTGAAATGGTTTCTTCCTAAGTGTTATAATGTACTTATGAGAAGAAATATGACTGTTCCTATTATAGGACTTTTTATACATAAATATAACATTGTATGAAGTAGAGTACAATATTAGGGAAGCACCTAATGGGAAACTAAAAATCTCCTGACCTAACGTTTCATCATATTCACAAATTCAACAGACTCCAAATATCCACTTTAATACATAAAGAAGGGTGAAACTTATTTCAGCCATGGGAATTTGAGGGTTACATTGGGCAATCATCCTCCCCCAGTGTAACCCTTCACCACTAAGATTATAGTGGGAGAAAAGGTGTTAGATATGCTGCCCTGAGTTTCTACTAATATACTAATAGTTACAATATAACTCTTAAGAATGAACACATACCAAGACGCACAAAGGTTTTGAAGAGGCTTTTTTTTTTTAAAAGTAGGTAGATGAGTAGAGGAGGAGAGAAATACAGTAGGTAGGTAGGGAGAGAAAGAGTAGTTAGGTAGGTAGGTAGGTAGGTAGGTAAGTAGATAAAGGAATAGAGAGAGAAACATAGTAGGTAGGGAGGGAGAGAGTGTAGGTAGGTAGGTAGGTAGGTAGGTAGGTAGGTAGGTAGGTAGGTAGGTAGGTAGGTAGAGGGATAGAGAGAGAGAAATAGAGAGAGAGAAACACAGTAGATAGGTAGGGAGAGAGAGTGAGTAGGTAGGTTGGTAGATAGAGCTAGAGAGAAAAATAGAGAGAGTAAGTAGGTACGTAGGTAGATAGAGGGGGAAAGAGAGAGAGAAATACAGTAGGTAGGTAGGGAGAGTGAGTAGGTAGGTAGGTAGAGGGATAGAGAGAAAAAGAGTGGAATACAGTAGGTAGGTAGGTAGGTAGGTAGGTAGGTAGGTAGGTAGGTAGGTAGGTAGGCAGGCAGGCAGGCAGGCAGGCAGGCAGGCAGGCAGGCAGGCAGGCAGGCAGGCAGAGAGAGAAAAAGAGAGAGAGAGAGAGAAAGAGAAGGTAGGTAGATGTTTCCAGGTGCATTTATCCATGGGCTGGAGAAGGAAATTGCTGACAATCTGCAGCACCTAAGACTTTGCTTCTGCTGGCATAGCACTTGATCAATCTAATTCTCATTAATCACCTTAAAGAGCTTTCCGAAAGGCAAAAAAAAAAAGTTTTTGCTTTCTGCAACCTCCCAAAAATGGTCCCATTTTTTTTTTAAAAAGGCATGAATAGCCTTGGGGGAGCTTGCAGAGTACTCCGGGGGGGGTGGTGCAAAGACGAGCAAAAAATGGTCTGTTTTTTGCGAAAACGGGCCCATTTTTTGTCAAAAAAAAATTGCGTGCTTAGCCTTATGGTGGCTTATAGAGTGCTCCTGAAGGCTGGGAGGGTAAAAGTGAGCAAAATGAGTGTTTTCCTCATTTCTGCCCTCCCCAGCCCCCAGGAGCTCTCTGAAAGTTTCCTAGAGGCTATGCATGACCATTTTGGTGAAGGAGGGCGGGGCTTCAGGAGACAAAAAATGCTGTATTCGATGTATAAGACGCACCCAGATTTTCAGTCTCTTTTTTGAGATAAAAAAGGAGTGTCTTATACACTGAAAAATACAGTAATTAAATAACCTTATAGTACCATTTATTTTCTTAATAAATAACTCAAGGTGGTAATCATACCTAATAGTACTTCATTCTATTTTTCTCACAACAATCCTGTGAGGTGCATTGGGCTGAGAGAGAGAGAGAGAGAGAGAGAGAGAGGGAGAGAGGGAGAGAGACGGAGAGAGACAGAGAGACAGAGAGAGAGAGAGACAGAGAGACAGAGAGAGAGAGAGAGAGAGAGAGAGAGAGAGAGAGAGAGAGAGAGAGAGAGAGAGAGAGAGAGAGAGAGAGAGAGAGAGACTCGACCAAAGTCCCCCAGCCGACTTTTATGCCTCTGGCAGGACTAGAACTCACCAACTCCTGGTTTCTAGCATTAACCATTAGAACAAACTGACTGTCCAATATAAATAATATCTTAAATATTGAACTACACTGCTTGCATTTACTTAATTTTCTTTTTTCAGCATTGATTTTAGTTGCCTTCTTCTCAGATATTTTTTCCCCACTTGTCGGTCTAGCTTTTCACCCTGGGAATAAATACCATTCAAGTCCTAATCATAATGGACCCTGCTTAGCTTCAGAGATTCAGACCGGGTCTTCAAGATGTCTCCACCGCTTAAATCCTGGTAGCCAATCAGAGGGATTTTTAATGATTTAATGAGAGCTACTAGAATGAGCCTTTAACACGTATAATGAATGATACACAGAAACAACTATATATTTTCAAACTTTGGAGAGAATATATTTCTTGTTTTGGATTGTTATTGCTTATTAGTAACCTATGACTATCACTAAGTGTTGTATCTTATGATTCTTGATTAATATATTCTATGTACACTTAGAGCATATGCACCAGACAAATTATTTGTGTGTCCAATTACACTTGGGCAATAAAAAAATTCTATTCTATTCTATTCTATTCTATTCCATTCCCTCTAACCTCTTGAACTGAATACCATGTTTCCCTGAAAATAAGACCCTGTCTTATAAATTTTTGCCACCAAAAAGGCACCAGGTCTTATTTTTGAGGGGGGGAGGTCATCCACTGATTCACCCCATGTGTGAGCCATCCAGCCTCTTTTTCGCTGTCAAGAGGCCTTCAGGAACTTCTTTGGCTTCAGATAGTTGCAGCTAGGCCTTGCACACCTCGGCCCATTTCTTCTGCAGTCAGCAAGGCTTTTCTGAAGGCCTTTGTAGCTGATAACAGAGCCCCCATTCGATCCTGAGCTCTGTTATCAGCTAGAGGCCTTCAGGAAAGCCTTTATCACTGCAGAAGAAATGGGCCGAAGTGTGCAAGGCCTGGGTGCAACTATCCGAACATAAGTAATAGGGCAACTCCACCCCACCATAGCTTAATTTTTACCCATGCACCGTGGAGTAGGCGGGTCCTACTGTGTTTCCCTGAAAATAAGTCAGGGTTTTATTTTCTTTTAAAACCCCAAATAAGCACTTGGTCTTATTTTCAGGGAGGTCTTATTATTTTTGAGGTGCAGGAGATGGCAAGCATGGTCACCTCATGGCTGCTGCTGTTGCAATATTTTCAGGGACGGCTTATTTTAGCACATGCGCTCAAAAGCCCAATTGGGCTTATTGTCCAGGGAGGTCTTATTTTCAGGGAAACAGGGTAATTAGGGCTTATTTTGGGGGTAGAGATATATTGGGTGCACATGTAAAAATCAAGCTAGGACTTACTTTCTGAGTAGGTCGTATTTTCAGGGAAACACGGTAGCACTAAAATATCCACAAATCAATGTGCCCGCTGAAAGATTATAGTAAAATTGACAAAGTGATAGAGCTGGTTTGGTGTAGTAGTTAAAGCAGGGAGGAGCAGGAAGATATTTATTTATTGATTAGGTCTGTGTCCACCCATCTCATCTAGAGGCGACTCTGGGCAGCTTACAAACATTAAAAGTTGGTAAACATTAAAAAATAAAATATATAATAATAATAACAGAGGAGAGTTAAGTCCACTTTCCATTATGGAAGCTCACTCGATCACTTTCACTTTCTTAGTCCCACTTACTTCACAGGGTTATTATTGGAACTGGAGTGGGGAGCCCTGAATTGTAAATAAAGAAATCACATTTAGGGAATACTACACTCCTGTCAAAGCGTCCAATATAATACAAACCGCAACATTTCACTGACAAAATGTCACTGAAGTATCAAAGCCCATATTCATCAAAAATTAAATTAAGTCTTAAATACTTTTCCTTGTCCCTTTCATCCTGGTTTCTTCAGTGAGGTTATCTAGAACAGGGGTCTCCAACCTTGGCAACTTTAAGCCTGGCAGACTTCAACTCCCAGAATTCCACACTCAGCTTTGCTGGCTGGGGAATTCTGGGAGTTGAAATTCATCAGGCTTAAAATTGCCAAGGTTGATGTCCCTTGATCTAGGAAGTTATCCTATCCTTTCAAGAAAGCCATTGATAAAATAAGTTCTTGAAGGTCTCTTCAGCATTCAGTATCAACAACATACTGAAAATTCATGGAAGAAAACATATTTAAAGGTTACTAAAGGTTTCCATCAAAGATTAATCTGCAACGATCTTTAAAGTGAAGCCATATCACACCATTACAAGTTTAAAGAACATTACAAAAATGGCATTGAGTATTTTTTTTTCTTTAAGCTGAATGCTTGCTTTGGAAAATATTTTACCCCCCCCCCCCCAAAGTTCATTCTAGTCTTTCTGAGTAAGTCTACTTATAATGCCAAATTTTAAATATAATCAATTTGCTAACCATTTCTAATACTTTTATTTAGATCTTTGGTTTGTCCTATCAAAATGTCAATGAGTAACCAATGTGATTCACATACAATTGTTACTGGCATGCAAATACTACAACTAACGAGGGTGACTTAAAATATTTGTAAGAAAGCTCAGCTTGAATGCTAGTAGTTTCTACTAAAGGATGCGGTGGCTCAGTGGCTAAGATGCTGAGCTTGTCGATCAGAAAGGTTGGCAGTTCAAATCCCTAGTGCTGCGGAACGGAGTGAGCTCCTGCTACTTGTCTCAGCTTCTGTCAACCTAGCAGTTTGAAAGCAGGTAAAAATGCAGGTAAAAAAACCACCTTTGGTGGGAAAGTAACAGTGTTCCATGCGCCTTAGGCATTTAGTCACGCCAGCCACATGACCACGGAGACGTCTTCGGACAGTGCTGGCTCTTCGGCTTTGAAACTGCCTCCTAGAGTCGGGAATGACTAGCACATATGTGCGAGAAGAACCTTTACCTTTACCTAGTTTCTAGAAAGACATGCACAGTGACAACCAGGATATCTACTCTCTTTTTTTTAATTAAATAAACTTTAAAAACATTGGACACAGAGCAACCTTTCTAGCTTTGTCATTTCCATACATATTTTAACATAGCAACAAATACAATTTCTACTTATCGTGCATAGCTACATTGATCTTATTAACATTATCCAGTTCCAATTTTACAACAGGATTATCAACTCTTGATACCCAAGACAAGAACGAATCTCAATTTTTTGAGCAAGGGAAGGCTCTAAAGTAAGGAAAGTTTTTGATTTAAGAATACAAGGCTACACAATCACAGGCAATTCCAACTCTCATGAAATTCCCTTTGGAGGAATTAATTTACAAAATCATCTCTTACATCACTTCATGTTAACTTGCCATGTTATGGCATAAATTCTTGTCAATTGGTTTTTGGTTGTTGCTTTTTTAAATGAAAAAAATGCTGCCTGGAAAACCCTAGATTTTCTTTTCTAAGTGCAAACTCCTCTCTTAAAAACACAGACCCCAGCTGTTAACAAAATTATCTCATTTCTTTGCTGCTATGGCCCTGAAAACAGCAAAGCTGCCTACCCATGCAATAAAATATCGCAAAACAATTTCAGAGATATTTATCTTTTGCTAGCTTGTACAACCGTGTTTACGTAGTATCTAGAATAACTACAGAAATTAGCTTATCTATGTATTTTTTAAAAAGCTTTCTTGGCTGTTCACCTGAGGGAAATTGATATAAGGCTCATGTAAGCAATTATGTACATCTACGGCTTCTTAAGAGGCTAAAATGTTATAAAGAGTGCAGTTTTTAAAAATGCTACATTTAATGAAACCTGCTGCAATTGTTTCTTAGAAAAGTGCAAGGAATCTCTTACTGGAGAAGAAAAAATATTTTTCAGATTTAATCTGACAGGCACATACCTTTTTGTTTACAAATCTTAAATTACAATGCACTGGCAGAGAGTAATTAATAGCTTTGCATTTCAACATAAGGGAACATAGCAGAAAATAAGCATCCTTTTTGTTTTCCTTGAAACTTACTAATAACACTAAAGAGGATGTAAACACTTGCGGCCCCTCCCCCATGTCACTGTACATAATGCTTTGAATGCTAGAGAGCAAGAAACCTCACATTGAAATCTCAGTTCAGCTAAAGGCTCACGTCATAAGGTTGCCATGATTCTGAATTGTTTTGTAGAAAGGTTAGATACAAAGATAATATCTTGGATTTATAATCCACATGACACTTTAAGGTTAATCCTTTCCTGCACTATTCTGCCTAGAATGATTCTAGAATAATCAAATCATTAGTGTAAACTGCTTAATAAAATGGGTGCAGGTGTTTAATACTGTCACATAATACACATCAAATTCCATAACTTATTACAAGTTTTGCAACGTCACTAAACTAATCGTGAAATGTTATAAGCCTGTAGGATATGGCTTTCAATCAGAATCCTGAAGATTCTGAGTTTTTTAAAAAAATAAAAACCATGTAACTTTATAATTAGGAAAAACAACTCATTTCTTATCACACACAAGTTTCTGAAAGTGGTGTGTGTGGCAAGGTTAATTTTCATAGGCATGAGCTGATGTTTGGTGTTTCTTCCCTTAAAAAATCTCTCAAATATAGGCATTTCAAATTATTTAGCGAACTGCCCGATTTGTTTTGCGAATGGACATAATACATCCATTTATATCTGTTGTACATTCTGGGTCTAGAGTAATTCAAATCACTGGCAATAAAACCAGACGCTTTCAAATTTCAAATTATTTAGCGAAGTGCCCGATTTGTTTTGCGAATGGACATAATACATCCATTTATATCTGTTGTACATTCTGGGTCTAGAGTAATTCAAATCACTGGCAATAAAACCAGACGCTCTTAAATTATTTGGATTCAGGAAACATGAAACAATGTCTGTGCTATTAAGAAACGGATTTGTCAATCTTGGTCACTTTAAACTGCATGGACTTCAACTCCCAGAATTCTCCAGTTAGCCAGGCTGAGAAATTCTGGGAGTTGAAGTCCACACAGCTTAAAGAGGCCAAGGATAAGAAACAATGAGACAGACTACTTGTTGGCCATCTGTTAAGAACATTGACATTTCTGAATAGTTAAAGGGTGCCTTCACTGATAATTCATGCGCTATGGAATTATGAAAGAGATGTGGCTACGTAAGTTATTTAGGAATATATATCTTTGACTTTTAACTGAAAGATTTCAGAAAGCCATTTCTTTAGGTTTTTTAAAAAAACTTTGTACTGATATAGGGTATTTTTCATTACCGTGTTTCCCCCGAAAATAAGGCAGGGTCTTATTTTCTTTTGACCCCCCAAAATAACCGCTTGGCCTTATTTTTGGAGAGGTCTTATTATTTTTGAGGTGCAGGTGGTGGTGAGCATAGTCACTTCATGGCTGCTGCTGTTGTGTTGCAATATTTTCAGGGAGGGCTTATTTTCAGGGGAAGGCTTATTTTAGCACATGCGCTCAAAAGCCCGATTGGGCTTATTATCTGGGGAGGTCTTATTTTGGGGAAAACTGGGTATAAACTACTCTTATAAAAGATTGCCATTTTGAAAAGCATATAAGAAAAACATTACATAAATATATCATGATAGGCTTTGAGGTTCAAGATATGTTCCAAGTATTTTAAAGATCAGTGTAGGAAATTGCCACAGAAACACTCTGAGCCGCTTTATGTACTATGATGAAGTTTTCTAATTTGTCTAGTCTAAGCTTTTCACTATGATCCCTGCAAATGTTCAGGAGTAGCAACATTCAAAGATCAGAAGTCATCAAATGATTTTTATCTTTCTTAATCTGCCTTCCTAAATATCAAACTGGCAATATTTGTAATGTTCATGCTATCATCATTCCTCAAATGCCGATATTTCATAAGCTCTAACTGCTAGTCTATTTTTCATTTTTTAAATGTTTTTTTCAATTGACTGTTTAATAAAATATTCAGATTCTCTATGAGATTGGCAATATGTAGATTTTCTATGACATATTGGTAATATGCATTCTAATATCTCATTTGCAAAATAAAAAAAATGTACTTAAAGAATTAAAAGATGTCAAAAGCATTGTGTTTTGAAAGCTAATGAAGTCCAACCCACAACTGAAAAAACAAAAAAAGGAACAATTATTAATCTAATATAAATGTATTTGCAAAGATAACTTTTTTTCACTGGGCAAATTCTGTAAATTTATCTTAAAGTGCTTAATTTGAAAAGCATTATGAGCTGCTTTATTCTACCATCAGGCAGTATTCTAAACTCCCATCTTTTCTGCAAAGCTAAGCTTTTCTCCACAATCCCTGCAAATGTTCAGGAATAACATCCAAACACCATTTCATAAGAACCTTAGAAAGCACTAGAACAAAAAACAAAAGTGTTTTTTAAAAAAAATCAATACTTCGCCAGCAATAGGTTTAATTTAACCGTCATGTTTATGGCAACAAATATGGGATTTTCCCAACTCCCAGATATAATTTATTTAAACTGTGATAATTATCCATTAGTTGTGATATCAGTGATTAACAAAACAGCAAATAGTTTATTTTATTATATGTACATCCCAGAAAAGTTGAGATATAACTTCAAAGTCTGTTTTATTTGGTTATCTTAACTTTTGGTACCCAAGGACATGATTTCAAAATAGAAAAAATAAATCCTGACTTTTTTTTTTAAAGAGGAAAAAGTACAAGACCAACGGACAACCATAAATAAAAGAGATACAAATTCTTTTTAATAAAAGTGTTACAAGTAACAAAACTGAGCAAGCAACTATTACTACAGTGGATAACACAGAATCAGCAAGCGATGACAGTTCTAATAAGCAACTACAGCATACTAATTTTTTACAGAATAATATTTATATCACAGAGACAACTTCACATATTTTGAAAAGGTTTGTGAGGAAGACAACTACTATAAGCAGCAAATCATGCTCTCCATCACTGAAATTTAAGTAGTTTCAGGTGATACTGATTGACCCACCCTTTATTTATAACAAGCAATGAGAGCTCTAAATAGAAAACCAAAAATCGAAGCTGGAGGCCCAATCCCCAGCCCTCATCTCAATATATTTTAAGGCTCCAAAGGTTGTATACTACTGGTATTTGCAGAAGCAATAATATTCAGAAAACAAATTGGGGATAAAACATAAAACAAGAGGAGGCAGCCATTTCTGCTTAATATAGGAGAACCCCTACATTTCACAGTGGAACACGTATGTGACCCCAAACTGTCCATGAGGAGTAATCCACCATTATTACATCTGTCAAATTTATTTGAAAACCAATTTCAGGGAAGCAGCTCAGCCCTTAAACAGGTTGCCAACCTGCTGCAGGAAATATGGGGAAACTAACCACGTTATGCAACAAATGTGACCCATTACAGCCAGATAATTATAGGGCTGAAATGACAGCTCTCCCTTCAGAAACTCCCAAGTCTTCCTATTGAAACTCACACCATCTGAGGTGAGTCAGGCCTCTCCTAAACTTTCATTAGTGATGGTTAATAAAGTTTGCCATGGTCCACATGGTCATAGAACAAAACAGAGTAAAACAGTTGGGAAGGAACCTTGAAGGTCATCTAGTCCAGCTCCACCAACCCAAGCAGGAGACACTATACCAGTGGTTCCCAATCTTTTTTTGGCCATGTCCCACCTAAGCATCTCTAAAATACTGATCCCCCCCCCAATATAATTCTTATTTTAGTCAAAAAGTGAACTTTACTTAAGTGGAACCTAAAAGGCCATTAACTTTGTTAATTGCCCCCATTAAAAATCAAATTGCCCCGGCATGAACCACTGCACTACACCAGTGATGGCGAACCTATGACACGCGTGTCAGTGCTGACACGCGTAGCCATTTGGGGTGACACGCACAGGATTTCATGCGATTCATCCCGGCTCCTGCACGGCCGCCGAGGATGAAAGAATCTGTGCTGGAGGAATGGGGGGGCGGGACGTGTGATCTCCCCCGCCCACACTCACTTACTGTATCGCCACCGCCCCTTTCTGAGTGCAGGGGCTGCTGGTAAGGCGTGCGTGCCGTGCGCACACACGTCATCAGCGCGGCGAGGGAGGACCCGCAGGAGAGCAGCGCGGGAACAGTGCGCGCCTCTCTCCAGTCAGGCCGGCACAGAGAGTCTACTCCTGGGACTGTCGGTTACAACCGCACCACAGCAGGGAACAGCGGAGTGCCAACGGGAACTGTGAGCGCCATTAGCAGCAACTATTGGGGTGCCATGGACTTGTAATTGCCCACAATAACTGAGATAAGTGCAGGGGAGGTTGTGTTAGCTTGTTAGGCTAGTTAACCCCTAATTGGCTATCTATAATTCTATCTGCTGTCACTGGCCCACTGATGGAGCACCCAAAAAATAAAAAACAAAGGTTAAGTAAAGGGAGTGGTAGTGGCAGTGGCCGACCCTTTCAAGAGACATGGAGCGAGATGTATGGCATTATAGAAAAAAATGGCAGATCATTTTGTGTTCTATGTACTGAAACGGTAGTAAGCAGAACGTGGAATATAAATAGACATTTTGAAACTAATCATTCCCAGCTCTTGGAAAAAAGTGAGGATGAAAGAAGTTACTAAGCAGGTATGTTAAATAATTTGTTTTTGGTTTATTAAATACAATTATATATTGCAATTATACATTTTTGTAGTTTAAACTATAAATTGCGCAAAATTATGTTTTTGTCGAAGTGACACACAACGCGAGTTATGCTCGATTTTTTGCCGATTTTTGACACACCACGCCAAAAAGGTTGCCCATCACTGCACTACACCATCCAAAGTGAGTCACATCTTCCCTAAACTTTGATTATTGATGGTTAATAAAGTTTACCATGGTATGCATGCTCATTCTAGAACAGAACAGAGGGTTGGGAAGGGATCTTGTAGGTCATCTAGTCCAACCCCACCCCCAAGTGCCTACACCATTTCTGACAGATGCCAGTCTAGTCTCTTCTTGAAAAGCTTCCAGTGCAGCAGGGAAATCGAGGCACCCCCCCAACAGTCCAAACACAACAAATGAGGAGACACAAGCAGAGAAGAAGTCAAACAAACTCCCAAAGGGAAAAAGAAATGGTGTAGGACAAACCACACTTTTTGAGGGGGTGCAAAAACAAAATAATAATAATAATACCCGGAGAATTTTATAAGCTACATCAACAAATTGCAGCTTCCTGCAATAACACCAGCAGAACTGCAAAAAACTACACTACTCGGAGCATGGTACATCTTAAGAGGTTGATACCTAGGACGCTGGCAGCAACGGGTATCAACCATTAGCACCAGTCAATGGTATTTGTGATGCATTTTTGAATGTTCAGCTGACGGACTTTCATGTTTAGTGAATATAGTATATATAATAATAATATAAAAATAATAAATAATAGGCGGCACAAGCCGGTACTCGAAAAAACCGGACCCCAAAGGCTGGCACGGTGCAAGGGATGCTCCCAGTCTTAAGCCTCCCTGAGGGGACGGACGGACGGGACAGCCGCCCCCCTCGTCTCTCTGGAAAGCCGGCCTCCCTCACAGGGTTGGCGTTTCGCAGGAGGAAAGGGCTGCCTCTAAAGCTCAGGGAGGAACCCCTCATAAAACCATACAACAAAAAGGCGGTTTCACGTGTCTACGCCTTCACACGTTCCCGCGGGCGCGCGAGGAGCAGCTCTGCCCTCCTCACCCCAAACCTCCGCGGGCCCGGTCCTCGGGAAACGAGCCACCCCGAACTCCTCAGCCTCCACGAGCCCGAGACGCGGCCTCCCGCCCGCCCGGCCGGTCCTCTGAGGGAAGGAATCCCCCACACCGGGGATGAGGAGGAAGGGGGGGATGTCCCCGAAACAGAAAAGGCCTCGCGCGTCCCCGGCGCCCAAAGCCCCCGGGGGTCTCGCGTGAGGGCAAAGGCGAGGCGACTCCGGAGGGACCGTCCCGCGCAGCCACCACTCCCCCCCCCCCGTACTTACCCTGTCACAACAGGCGCCATCTTCCACAAACTCTCGCCAAAACTCCTACTCTCGCGAGAGGCGGCCCAGGGGGCCTGCCGCGCGCGCGCCTGCGTGAGGGCATACGAGTGCGCGAGCTGCCGCGCGAGCGGGTGCATCCTTCCCCCCTTCCCCTCCCGCGCTTCCACAAAAAAAAAGTGGCCGGCAGGCAATGCGCACGCGCGAGCTTTATTATTATTATTTTTTTTTAAAAAGAAGGGCGGGGCTAAGGGGGGGGAAACAGAGGAGAACGCAGCGTTCGGTCCCGCCCACTCCTTTACTTACAGGGCTTTGCTCTCTGGCTGTCTCTCCCTCTCTCTCTCTCCCTCTCTCTCTCTGTTTCCCCTTCAGGCTGAGGCGCAACAGGCGTGGGAACTGGGCTCCCATGTCTCGCGAGACGAAAGGATTAGCCGGGCGGGAGAGCCAAAGGGATCCCCCTGGTCGCCGATCCGGCGTAGTTACACCGGGGGGGGGGGGAGGTACGGAGGGGGGGGGAGCGGGACGAACCATTCGCCCGCGATTGGAAGGGGGGGCGAAATGCCTGCGTTATGTGCTCTGGAAGAATTTGTGCCGAAAGAAAACGGAGCGCTGCGGGGCGGGACCATTTCGGGGAGAGAAGGGGGTGGTGGTTTAGGCTCCTAACTGAATGTGATTTGAAATAAAAAATAAAAGAGGTTGAAAATAAAAATAGAAGAATAACCACTTGAGGACTGAATCAAAATGAGAAGAATATATAAAATAAAAACAACGACGAAAAGTTTCCACGAACAAGAATGAACTATCAATTTTTTTACTGATCAACAACAACTATTATTATTATTATTATTATTATTATACAATTGTATCGTATTTTTGTAATATGCGTGCAGATCCAAGCAGTGCGACTTTTTGCATTTGACTGATGGTGATTTTGTCAATTTTTAACTGTTTTAAATGTAATTCCAGTGCTTTTGGAATAGCACCCAGTGTGCCAATTACCACTGGAATTACCACTGCTGGTTTGTGCCATAGTCGTTGAATTTCGATTTTCAAGTCCTGGTATTTTGCCATTTTTTTATGTTCCTTCTCGGCGACCCTGCTATCACCTGGTATTGCGATGTCTATGATTGTGACCTTATTTTTCTCAACCAGTGTGATGTCTGGTGTATTATGCGCCAGTATTTTGTCCGTTTGTATACGGAAATCCCACAAGATCTTGACCATCTGATTTTCGGTGACTTTTTCAGGCTGATGTTCCCACCAGTTTGTTGCTGTTTTAATATTATAATTTTTGCACAAATTCCAATGGATCATTTGTGCTACTGAATTGTGCCGCAATTTATAATCAGTCTGCGCGATTTTTTTACAGCAGCTGAGGATGTGATCAACAGTTTCATCAGCTTCTTTGCAAAGTCTGCATTTGGCATCATCAGAGGATTTTTCGATTTTGGCCTTAATGGCATTTGTGCGGATAGCTTGTTCTTGCGCAGCCAGGATTAGTGACTCTGTTTCTTTCTTTAATGTACCTGTTGTTAACCATAACCAAGTTTGTTCACTGTCCACTTTATCTTTTATTTTTTCCAGAAATTGGCCATGCAGTGCTTTGTTCTGCCAACTCTCCATTCTTGATTTTATCACATCTTTTCTGTATTCTTGTTTCGTCTGTTGGGCCTTCAGTAGTTTTTTGTTCTTTACTTCAATTAATAGATGTTCTTGACTTTCTTTTAAATAATCAGCCAGTGCATGTTTTTATAATTTTTGCACAAATTCCAATGGATTCATTTAACCACAGATTGCAAGAAAAGTCCTAGAATGGGGCAAAATTCCCTTAACCAACATCTTGTTTAGCCATGGAAATTTTGAGTTCAATTGTGGTTGTAAGGAGAGGGCTGCCTGTATTCTAGACTTTGGAGAATTTCTGTTGTGGCCTGCCGGCGAAGCTGACAGCACAGTCAGACAGTGAGGAGGTTGGGGAGGAACATGGGCCAGTCCTGGAGGCTGGGGAAGGCTCAGACAAGGGCTCTGCGTCAGAGGCAGAGATGGGGCCAAGGCCCTCTGGCAGTTCTCAGCTGCCTTCGGAGCTAGACAGCAGTGAGGCAGAGGAACAGCTGGAGCCTGTTCCTAGTGCGCGCTTGCACAGAACTGCCAGAAGAAAAGAACAGCTCAGAAACCAGGGTTGACGTGGGAGTAAGGCCACAGGTGAATAGTGAATGTCTCCTCCCATAGGAAATAAAAGAGGAGCGAAAGGGGAGTGGGCTTTTGCAGGAAGCAATTCCTTCGTTTGTTCATTCATTTCAGGAGTGAAAAAATCTGTCCGTGAATCTCAGAGAGACTGTGCCAAATCTTTCCTTGCACAGCACTGCATTTGGCAGCTTTCCAAGCTAGATAAGGTCTGTGGTCATAACTTCACCTTTGAAAGACTGTTTGCCAGGCCTTTGCTGAATGTGAGTGAGAGGAATTCACATTTGTTTAATAAAAGGGGTTTTGTCGGGACCAGGAATCTGTTTCATGCTTTTTGGGGAAGCCTAGGTCTTCAATCTCAACAATTTCAGAGGGCAGGAATGGAAAAACAGCCATTTCTATTGGTTTTGTCCAGTGTGAAAGACTACATCCACCCCTGAATCTGGTCCAATTCAACTGATTTATTGCTAAAAGCGTATGCATAGGAATCTTCTGACTTAATGGTTAGCACTTGCTTAAAGTTAGATAATGAAATTCAAGCGAGGGTGGACTTAATTTGCTACGTAGGGATTCTAGGCTGATCCTTCTTTTGTCTCCTTTTTAAGTCCCCATGTTCTACTACACCTATACAATCACTAGCTTAAAAATAGGTCAGGATAGTACTGCCCACCCCACTTTATGTGGACTCAATGTATTATTGTCCCAGCTAATATTTTGGGTCTCTCCAGGGTGATGGGATTAAGACATGGCCCTCCAGGACATAATAGGATTAAGCCATCTAGCAGTAGGGTTCACTGCATTGCAAAATCTCCTAAGGCCATTGTCTCAGCAAACTTCAACCAAATCTATCTCAGACAAACATGACCCCACGGCAATCTGACAGCAGCCAATAGAATGCCTGTCCTTGCACAGGAACAGAAAGCTCAAGTTCAAAGCCCAAGAGAACACCTTCATTCATGAAAAACAGTTTTCTTAGTTTCTCCTAACTTTGCATTCCATTCCTACAGCACATGGCAGAATCTTCCCTATAATACTTATGCACAAATTCCTTAAAGCAAAGTCATTCTCGGCAAATGATAGTATGTATGCTCTTTCAACTCAGCTAACTATGAATGATCCCTGGATGTCTGCCACATCTGTCTCTAGATGATCATTCCAATGTGCTTCAGATCAGTTCTAATTATTATTATTTTTAAGTTGGAACAGCCCTCTTCTTGAACTTTCAAATAATCGCAACAAAGATCCATGTTCAAAACAGGATTTTATTACTTTCAACAGGTGTGTCAAACTTACTTTTAAATCAGTGTAAATCAGTATCATAGTAGAATTATATTTACAAAACTATACATAGGATATCTGGTGATAGTACACTTCTTTCTTCCTTCCTTCCTTCCTTCCCTTCCCTTCCCCCCTTCTTCTTCTTCTTCTTCTTCTTCTTCTTCTTCTTCTTCTTCTTCTTCTTCTTCTTCTTCTTCTTCATCTTCTTCTTCTTCTTCTTCCCTACAAATGTCTCTCTCTGCGTGTATATGTTCTAGCATAACTCTGAAACACTTCCAGCAATTTCAACCAAACTTGGTACACAGATGACTTACTCTCTGGAAACAAATACTGTGGGGGTAAGGCACCCCTAACACCCCTCCAGGTGTGTGTTCTGTTAAGATACAGCCTGTTGTGCCTTAAAATGGCTTCTACCGTACTACCTTAAAATGACTTTTACTGTACAGCGCTGTGGAGTTGCCATAGTAATGGCTTTACAGTACTCCATAAGAGGGCTCCCTCTGGTAAGGGGGAAAATCCAACATTAGAAATTGCATTCATGGAAGGAGGGATAAATAAATACCCGGGCAGTGCCAGATTATCAGCTAGTATTTTTTTTAATGAACCTCTTGTCCCATTTACCTACTATAAACCTGAGTATGTATATTTTTCCTTAAATGGTGCTTTTAGAAAGAAAAAAGACACAAAAGTAATATCAAAGCTAAGTTACACCAGCAGCTGTTGGAAGATTGGCTCCAACAAAGGATGGTCATCCCAAGACATTCTCAATTTACCTTGCTAACTTGACTTCTCCTACAGATAGTTGAGAGTCGAGAGAAAGGGGCTTATGGATGGGGACAACTATTAGAAAGAAACACTTTTTTATTAAACTCAGAACAATGGTAACTCTGTGGAAGGAATAACCAATGGGGGGGGGAGCCCACAGTGTATCTTATCTTTAACTTTTGTGAATTTGTAAATTACAGTGTTGGCAGAAATATCCTTCTGGGGTTCAGTTCCAAGTGTGGAAAAAGACACTGGAAACATGGAGGCTGCTTGGAAAGATGGTTTAAATGGTGGACAGGACCACATGCCTTGAAGATTGTTGGGAGTATACTCCTAGTGTTGGGTAGGCAATAGAGATTCATATAGAATACCAAATGTTGCTTTAAATGGGTGAATGTACTTATCAGCTGTAATTAACTTTACAATCAGCTGCAATTAACTTTGCAATAAGAGGGAGTCAGGAAAGCTCACTCTCTCTCTCTCTGCTTGTCCTATGCTTGATAACTACTTGCTCGCTTGATGACTGGAACGTGAACTGCGACTGTAAGCAATTGTTTGTCCTTTGAATTGTGTTTTGGACAAATACCTACTATCACTGCTTGTGAAGCTATTAGTAGTAGTAAAGCTACTTGTCTTCACTAGCAGTGTCTGAGACTCTATTCGTGTGTTTCTTCTACTAGCAACGTTCCTTCTCTCTAGCTGTACATTCCGCTGCGCTACTTTCTGTCTCCCAACGGAGATACCCCTAACAAAGATGTTGGGTGAAGAAAAAAAGGGGAGAGATGCTGAGAGTGCCTGGGTTTTATGCCCTCTCTGGGCTTTTGAATTTGAGCTTGTATGTTCCTCTGTTTCTTTCTTACTCATTTAAATTTAGGCAGCTCTTACCTTTAAAGAGCTCTATTGTAGAAAGGGTCAAATACCCAGAATAAGCTTTCCGATTTTGTCTAGTAAATCCTTGGCCCAGATTGGTGAGATATCACCCAGCATCTATGATCTACAACAGCGGTCATCAACTGGTGGTCTGTGAGAAAATTTTGGTGGTCCGCAGAAAAATTATTTGCATTTTTTATATTGCACTAAACCAGGGGTCCTCAAAGTACGGCCCCTGGGCTGGATACATGCAATGTTTGTGTTGCTGCAGAGTCTCCCCTTCGGGGTCTTTCTGTGTGGGTCAGAAGGGGGCAGAAACTCCGACTTGGGGTTTGCTTCAGCCTCCTGGTACGGGGCTTTGGGCGAAGGCTGGAGGGAAGTGCCTCTGGTAGCAAAGAGCCAGAGGGCCTTGTTCCAGTGGGACTGCGTCATGGCCTGGAACTGGCTGACCATCTCAGCCTGCTGAGCCTTCAGGCTCCAGCACCTGCACTCCCACAGGATTTCCTTCTGCTTGGAAAGCCTATGCTTGTAGTCCTCAGTGAGGTGCTTCTGCTGAGCCTCCTCCTCGGTCAGATCCAATTTGAACTGAGTTGTTTTGCCAACTTTTTCTTGTGGTGGCTGCTTAGCTCCAACAACTGCTTCCTGTTGGGGCCGTAAGAAGCCCGGGTGGGCAGGCGAGGAGTGGGTGGAAGGGTAGGCGCAAGTAGAGGATGGTGAGCCCCCCCTTGACGTGAGTGACATCAAGTTTGCCATGGCCACGTAGCCACGCCCACCCAGCTGGTCATTAAGCAGATCATATTAGTGGTCCGCGGGATTTGAAATTATGAATTTATTGGTCCCTGAGGCCCAAAAGGTTGGTGACCCTTGATCTACAGCGAGCCAAAATTAAGGAAGTATACACCACCGCACAAAGGCTTTCTTAGGAAAGACAAATCCCTGTCTTAAAAAAAAATTAAAATTAATAAAGTTAAAGACAATTAAATAGTCTTGGATCCGACTCATTATCCTGCCTATTGGAATTGTTCTCCCTGCATCTAGGGGAATCTTTTATCATATTTTGACATGGTCAAGGGGATCTGTTTCTTCTTCGGTTGAACTGTGCATAAATTAGATTAATGCATCCGGAAGCGTTGACTCTCTCTGCTGAGCACCTGGGCATTGTGAAAGTCTGAGGGGCACAATGACTCACACTTCACAGGATACTGGATAGACAGACTCTCTAAGTCTGGTAATGACAAGGACATTCTAACCACAAGTAGCTCAAGACAGAAAGGTTGATCTCATTACTGTTCCCCCGAGAGAAATTTTCTGCAGAAAAGATTTTTTTTTCTTGTTTCTAAGTTTCTGTCTAATTCAGCACATCCCAACCTCAGCCACTTGACAGCATACTTTTTCTCTTCCAGGATACCTGAAATATAGATAAAGACAATGGTAAAGGTTCCCCTTGCACATATGTGCTAGTCGTTCCCGACTCTAGGGGGTGGTGCTCATTTCCGTTTCAAAGCCGAGGAGCCAGCGCTGTCCGAAGACGTCTCCGTGGTCATGTGGCCGGCATGACTAAACACCAAAGGCGCACGGAACGTTGTTACCTTCCCACCAAAGGTGGTTCCTGTTTTTCTACTTGCATTTTTACATGCTTTCGAACTGCTAGGTTGGCAGAAGCTGGGACAAGTAACGGGAGCTCACTCCATTATGTGGCACTGGGGATTCGAACCGCCAAACTGCTGACCTTTTGGCGTCTTAGCCACTGAGCCACCGTGTCTCAGCCAACTAATATAGATAGTCCACTTATGTAATTAGGTAGTTAGGACTTAGGTAGTCTACCACAAGGACTACCTAATATAGGTAGTCCTTGCTTAACAGTCGAGCCAGCTATCGAGCCAGTTACTACCGGTGCAGCCTTACTGTGCCATACCAGCCAGAACCCACCACTGCCCGGAGGCCAGGGCTAGGGCTGACCCACAAGGTGCTTAGATCGGGCCCATGGGGCCGCCCTGGAAACAGCGAAGAACTGGCTTCTGCTTGGGAGGGAGCTCTGTTGTTGAGGGTTGCAGGAGGCCGTCGCAGTCACAAACAGAGCCCAGCAAGGCCACACGTGCCCCCCCCCCAGGCCAAGCTCCATTTTCATTGGCAGATGATTGCAGGAGGCTGTCGCAGCCAAAAACGGAGCTCGGGAGCCTGTTTTCACTAGCAGAGTGCTTGGGTAATCACAGGCGCTCCCAACACATGTGACATCAAGCTGGCCATGCCCACCATGGCCACGCCCACCAGCCACACACACACACACACACCCCAAGGTCAAATACCATTAAAATCCAAGCAGTCATCAGGTTTCCAGTGTCTTTCTTCCCACTTGGAACTGAACCCAAACGGACTTTTCTTCCAACAATACTTTGTTATTATAATGGGGCGTTTAGTCACGCTTCTGCACTGGATCGGAGCAATCGTTTTTTCCCCCCTGATTTGGTTTTGTTTTTTTAACCATGCTCTCCACTTCTCAGTCGAATCCTTTCAGTTCCCTCTGAAACCAGAGCCAACACAACATCTGCAATCCATTTTCTCTCTTTTCTTCCCCACCCCGTTTTAGAATCTTGCTTCCTTCCTAACATCAGATCTGAACATAGGCAAATCTGTAGAGAGCATCACGATTCTGATCAGCTATGGATCCGGAATGCAGTGGGAAACCCAAGAGGAGGCTGGGCCCTAATTAAGATGACCTCTTAGTTTAGTTTAGTTTAGTTTATCGTCATTGCACCTCGTACAACAAATTTAAGTGCCATCTTCAGTGTACATTATAACTATAAAAATAAAAACAGAAACACACGTCCTTTACTTTCAATACAATTGAATTGAAAACCCCTGATAGTGCATTCATATTGCACTATACTGTAGAATTCAATATGGTTACTGCCCTGGGATAGAAGCTGTTTTTTAGCCTATTTGTTCTTGTTTTTATTGTCCTGTACCGTCTGCCATATGGTAATAGTTCAAAAAAAAGGGAGCCCAGGATGAGATGGATCTTTAAGAATATTTTGATCTTTCTTTCACTGAGCCAAGGCGGCACAGTGGTTAAATGCAGCACTGCAGGCTACTGCTAGATCAGCAGGTCAGCGGTTCAAATCTCACCAGCTCAGGGTTGACTCAGCCTTCCATCCTTCCGAGGTGGGTAAAATGAGGACCCAGATTGTTGGGGGCAATATGCTGACTCTCTGTAAACCGCTTAGAGAGGCCTGAAAGGCCTATGAAGCGGTATATAAGTCTACTGCTATTTCTTAAGGCAGCGGGAGCTATAAAGCTCTTCCAAAGAGGAGAGAGGGCAACCAATGATCTTCTGGGCAATGACGTTGACCCTCTGGAGCGCTGTCCTATCTGCCCCTGTGCAATTGGCAAACCAGACACAGGTGCGGTAAGTTAAAATATTCTCTGTGGTGCAGCGATGGGAGGTCACCAGCAGTTTTTCATTCAGTCGTTGTTTCCTGAGAAGTCTCAGGTAGTATAACAAATTGTTGTTTCCAATTCAGTTTCCAGATCCCGTTTAAGTCAGGATGAGCGACAAGCTTTTAAGCTCGTGTGGAACCAAACTGCCCCGAAACCTTCTTGTTCTGACCTGGCTCCCAAACACAACAAGCCCTTTGTAGTTAACAAAATGTTCCCTTTATTAGGAGCGGCCAGTAGCCGCTCTCTCTCACAGCAGGCTACGCAGTCTCTTAAGTCCGTGGCACGACAAAACCGCGCTCGTCAAAATAGTGGTGATAAAACTGCGTCGCTAAAGCCGTGACGTCATCACCGCGCGTCATCACCGCCACGACAACAGCGCGGTGACAGAAGGGTGCTTTAAAACAGCACGGCGGCAGAAAGCCGATTTAAATTAAGGTAAGGGTTAGGATTAGGTTTAGGGCTTTGCTTTAGGGTTAGGGTTAGGGTTAGGTTTAGGGTTAGGTTAGGCTGAGTGCTTCGGAAGGCGCGGATTTGCCCTCGCGCTTATGTCAGCGCGGTAAGGTCGCATTTGCTTTAGCGATTCGGACGGTGCGGTTTAGCCCTTGCGCTTATGTCTCCGCGGATAAGGGCTTCGCAGTATTGTGGTGGAACCCTTAAGTCCTATAGAAAGTGATGCTCGCTCCCTTTCCCGCTGAACTGGCCTAGCACACCAGGAGTCAGTCAACACACCTGCTTGAAATTAGAACATGGGTCAATGGAATTCAAAGCAGGTTGGACTTGCTTGTGACTACGTAGGGATTCTAGGCTGATCCCTCTTTTGACTCCACCTCCAGGTTCTCCTTTCCTTTCTCCTACAGCAACTACTGTATTTTTCGGGCTATAAGATACACCGGAGTATAAGATACACCTTAGTTTTTGGGGAGGGAAAAAGAAAAAAATATATTCTGCCTTTGCCTACTAGCATCCATAGTATTCATCTGGCTAGCGTCCTGTCAGTGTGTGAGAGAGTTGAGGGCTGTTTGGAAACAAATAGTATTTGCTGTGTGAGCAAGGAGCCTGGGCGTGGCTTGTTCTGTATTAAACCTACATGCTGTGCTGACATCAGAAACTAAAACTGAAAGTGAAACTTCTCTGCTGAACTACCACGTTGGAAAACCTGTTTTTGGTGTTGTATATTTACTTAATGTGTTATATTGTATCTAAAGAGAAGTTATTGAATCCTGCTGAATCAGTTACTTGTGCGTTCTTTCTGATTGTGATGGCTGCTGCACACTCTGACACGTCCTTGCAGCAAATAGCGAACAGCCAGGTCAGCCTCAGCACATTATTTCAGTCTGATTCAGCCTGAACAGCTGATTGGCGGGTGGATCGGCCTCCTGGATTACCCACAATCAGCTGTTCCAGGCGGCAGGCAGGGATCGCCACAGACCATTGCCTCCCCCATGCCTCATGTTTTTGGATACATTCGGTGTATAAGACGCACCCAAATGTTCACCCTCTTTTATGGGGGGGGGAGTGAGCCTTATACTACGAAAAATATGGTATTTAAAAGTGCAAATGGAGAACAGTCCTAGAGGGTTTTGCATAGCCCTGCTCAATTTTTCGTTTTTCTTTCCCCACAATGTAGCTGAGCACACCAATTGAGGATCATGCCTGAAAAACAAATCTGAGCCGAAGGTCTGTGAGGAATTATATCACTTCCTTGTATTTTCTCTAAGGGTAAAAGATTAGCGAATATGAGTCAACCTGGGGCGGGAAAACGAAAAGCTGAACTGTGAAAGAGTTGAGTTGCTTTTTTTCTGTATGTTAAAGCAAAGAGGGACAGCTGAATCTGTAGAGAAGAGTGAAGGCATACTCTTTTTGACCTCATTTTTCCCCCAAGTCCCTCTTCACGTATTTCTATCACTTGTTGCTGTTAATTGTGAACAAGTCTAATGATTAACCCCTGATGCAATGATGTCTAAAAACGTGGCCGAGGATTTTAAGTGGAAAAGGTCTAACTATAATTGTGCGTTTTCAATCATTTGGACTTGGTTGAAATAGTAGACATTCCAAAAGAGGAAGGAAGGAAGGAAGGAAGGAAGGAAGGAAGGAAGGAAGGAAGGAAGGAAGGAAGGGGAGGAGGAGGAGGAGGAGGAGGAGGAGGAGGAGAAGAAGAAGAAGAAGAAGAAGAAGAAGAAGAAGAAGAAGAAGAAGAAGAAGAAGAAGAAGAAGAGAAGGAAGGAGTGTACTATCACCAGATATCCTATGTATAGTTTTGTAAATATAATTCTACTATGATACTGATTTACGCTGATTTAAAAATAAGTTTGACAGACCTGTTGAAAGTAATAAAATCCTGTTTTGAACATGGATCTGTGTTGCGATTATTTGAAAGTTCAAGAAGAGGGCTGTTCCAATTTAAAAAAAATAATAATTTGATGATGATGATTCCAAAGGTTGTTTTAGGTGGCCATCAAAAATCTCCTTCTCCAATAAAGAAAGAAGAGTGTTGTTCTTAGTTGTGAAGTCGTGTCTGATCCATCACGACCACATGGACAATGTTCCTCCAGGCCTTCCTGTCCTCTAACATCCTCTGGAGTCCGTTGAAGCTCACGCCGACTGCTTCAGTGACTCCATCCAGCCACCTCATTCCCTGTCGTCCCCTTCTTCTTTTGCCCTCAATTGTTCCCAGCTCTCCTCCAGGGAGTCCTTCCTTCTCATGAAGTGGCCAAAGCGAGACTGTAGTTGCAGGAAATACCAGCTGGGAAACATTAAATCAGAAGCATGCTACAGTGGACAACTCTAGTGATCTGGAATATTCCCATCATAGTTTGTTCAGCTATTCTCCATTTGAAAGGGGAGAATGAAGAGGATCAGTGGTGGGATTCATCCAGTCCGCATCTATTTGGGGCGAACCGGTTGTTAACTTTCCAAGCAGTTCAGAGAACCAGATGTTGGAATAAATCTCCTTTTGTTTTTTTTTCCACTTTACAGGGCTAATCCTGTAAGGAAGGCAGGAAGGAAACATTCTGGTGTTGCTTCTAGCCTCATCTTTATTGCTCTGCTTACAGAAACTGCCTCTCCGGTTAACCCTCATTACATTGTCACAGCTACGGCGAAGCGCCCATCAACCTGAGTGATGTTGAGTTGGCCATGCCCACATGGTCACATGACCACCAAGCCACACTTACCCAGCCTGGTCATTAGGGCAGAGAACCGTTTGTTAAATTATTTGAATCCCACCACTGAAGAGGATGTACCCAACAGCAGAGGATAGATACAGTAATTCCTAACTAGGACAACTAGACTTCAACTGCAAATCCTATTTGATCTAGAAGTCCCCCCACCCTCCGATCTTGAGCCCTGATCTGGTGGTCCTACCACAATCCCAACATTCAATGCTTTCATCCCCAAAAGAGGAATGAAAGTTGTGGGCTGGCTTTAGGGTAAGATCTTTAGAAGAAGGGATGTGGTGAAGAGTGGCTCAGTGGTTAAGATGCTGAACTTGTTGATCGGCAGTTCAGCAGTTCGAATCCCTAGCTCCACGTAATGGAGTGAGCTCCCGTTACTTGTCCCAGCCTCTGCCAACCTAGCAGTTCAAAAGCACATAAAATAATGCAAGTAGAAAAACAGGGACCACCTTTGATGGGAAGATAACAGCGTTCCGTGCGCCTTCTGCGTTTAGTCATGCCGGCCACATGACCACAGAGACGTCTTCGGACAGCGCTGTCTCTTCGGCTTTGAAACGGAGATGAGCACCGCCCCCTAGAGTTGGGAACGACTAGCACATATGTGTGAGGGGGAACCTTTACCATTAGAAGATATCCAAGGGCTGTTCCCACCAGCAGGACAACTGAACTGCCAAGGTTATGCAGGAAGTTAAAACCCACCCCTCTAGTAGAAAAATGAAATATTGAAACGGCAGAATATTATATTTCCCTGGATAAGAAATGGGGAAAACATGTTTTTTTAGGCAGGAAACGGACTCACTCTTAATAGCCCCCCCTCCTTTGCCAATGGGCCCTTTAAAAAGCCTGAGCTTCTCTACTCTACATAACAAAGGTAGGATTAGCCATCCACAGAAACTCACCGCGGGGCACCTGGGAAGAAGCAATGTTCAACTAAACGTGGACGCAAAGCACAGCCTAAAGAGTTGCCCCTGCATGGCCCCATGGGAGTCTGACAACTAATCAGAACACAAGGTCACGATCAAAGGCCAACGAGGGCATAAAGCCAGGGACTTTCAGCATCTCGCTTTTATTTTTCTTCTTCACCCAACATCTGGAAGCATGTGATCCCCCTTTTCTGTTCAGGAGCTCAAGCCATGTGGTCCCGTCCACCATTAAACCATCTTTCCAAGCAGCCTCCATGTTTCCAGTGTCTTTTCCCCCCACTTGGAACTGAACCCAGATGGGCATTTCTTCCAATAGTTAGAAGCCAAGAGTTAAGACCAATCAACATTGTGATTAAAACAGACTGACCCAGGCAGGAACCAACTGCCACAAGCCACGATCAGATAAGGGGGAAGAAATGTTTAGAGTCGAAACCTGGAATTTAGTTTACTGCAGAGGTCTTGATTGCTTGATAGTGCTTCCTCATCCGGTGGAGCAAAGCATTAGAGAGAGATTTCGAAGGTCTCTCAATAATATGCGCCAATTCGTTGACCAGTTGTTCTCTGATGGTAAAAACAAAATCCTCTCCAAGTACTTCTGAAATGAAAACATGTGGAGAATGTTACCAAACTCCCAAGGCAACTTCACAAATAGCTGAAAGGGCAGAGGAGCGTATATCACAGTTTTGGAAGCGGGGACATTAACTTTCACTTTTGCCCTCATTAAAGGTTCCCCTTGCACATATGTGCTAGTGTCAGCCTCTGCTTTGCTGCTGCTTCTGCTGCCATGAAACAGCGAGGGAGGGCATGGTATTTGGGAAGGGTTTACTAATTGTGCTGGAGGAAGATTCTGGAGTTCTGCTGCCTGTCGGACTACGCATGCCGAGGAGGTTTCCCGCCAAGGCTAACGGCACCGACATTCCGTCTTAGTGATGCCTTTTGAAGTTATCTCACACCTGACACTTAGGAGAATTATGATTGGACTGTAACTGGGATGCCAAGGGGTGGGGAATGGGTTATTCTATATATCAATCGCTTTCGCGCCTAAATGATCAGTCTTCGCTTTGCTACGCCTTTAATCATTTATAATTAGTAAAAGTACACTTGATTTCTACCTATGGAGTCTCGTGGTCTTCTTTCCTAATTACCCAATGAAGAGGTGCTGACAGCTAGTCGTTCCCGACTCTAGGGGTTGGTGCTCATCTCCGTTTCAAAACCGAAGAGCTAGCGCTGTCCGAAGACATCTCCGTGGTCAAGTGACTAAACGCCAAAGACGCACGGAACACTGTTGCCTTCCCACCAAAGATGGTCCTTATTTTTCTACTTGCATTTTTACATGCTTTCGAACTGTTAGGTTGGCAGAAGCTGGGACAAGTAATGGGAGCTCACTCCGTTACGTGGCGCTAGGGATTCAAACCACCCAACTGCCGACCATTCTGATCGACAAGCTCAGTGTCTTAGCCACTGAGCTACCGCATCCCTTTTTTTGTCCTCATTGCTATGGTTCAAATGTAAACCTCTTGAAGAGACATATTACACTCTCAACGCAGCTAAAAGAAGAGTGTTGGGGATGCGGGGGAGACAAATCTGAGACTTTTTCTTTAAGGACATTAACAAGGTTAAGGATTTGGTGATTAAAAAGGGGGCCTACAAGTCTTTGATAATACTTCCAGAAAAGAAAAATATTTTACTCCGTGAAGATAAACTGGAGGGAGTGACATAAACTTAATGAAGTAACTGGAATCAGGATGCATTTTTTCTCTGCTTGGTATGTGCAACTGAAAGAAACTGAAAGTCCAGCACTTTGTTATCTGAAATAAAAGCTGTTCCTTCCTTTATTGGAGAGAATAGAATACGAATAAGCATAGAAATAATAGAAATAGAAATAAATAGGAATAGGAATAGGAATAGGAATAGGAATAGGAATAGGAAAAGGAATAGGAATAGGAATAGGAATAGGAATAGGAATAGGAATAGAATAGAATAGAATAGAATAGAATAGAATAGAATAGAATAGAATAGAATAGAATTCTTTATTGGCTAAGAGTTATTGGACACACAAGGAATTTGTCTTTGGTGCATATGTGTACATTAAAAAAATACATTCATCAAGAACCATAAGATATAACACTTAATGATAGTCATAGGGGTTCCACCACAAAACCACGTTCGACTAAAGCGCGCTCGACGAAACCGCGTAGCTGACGTCATCACAGCGCGACGAAAAAAGCACGCTGTAAACGCTAAAGCTAAAATTAACCCCTAAACCTAAACCTAGCCCCCCTAAACCTAATCCTAAACCTAACCCTAAACCTAACCCTTAACCTAACCCTAAACCTAACCCTAAACCTAACCCTTAACCTAACCCTAAACCTAATCCTAACCCTTAACCTAACCCTAACCCTAACCCTAACCCTAACCCTAAACCTAACCCTAAACCTAACCCTTACCTTAACTTGAATCGGCTTGCTTTCAAAGCGCTATTTAAAGCGCCCTTTTTTCTCACTGTTGTCGCCCTGCTGATGACGTCAGCGACGCGGTTTAATCGGGCGCGCTTTAGTGGAGCGCGGTTTTGTCGTGCCACGAGTCATAGGATACCAAAAAAGCAATCAAATCATACTAAGGAAACTAAATAAAACAATATAAACTGTAAAGATACAAGCAACAAGTTTGTAGTCATAAAGTGAGGTGAGAAAGATAAAAGGAAGAATGAGAAGAAGAAGAATAGGGATAGAGTCTTGGTAAATAGTTTGACAGTGTTGTGAGGATTAGCTGTTTAGCAGAGTGATGGCATTGGGGGCGGGGGGGCCGTCCTTGTGCCTAGTTGTCCTCGTGTGCAGTGCTTTATAGTGTTGTTTTGAAGGTAGAGGTTGAAACAATTTATGTCCAGGATGTGAGGGGGGTCTGTAGAATACTTCACCTCTTTTTGACTCGGTACAGTATTCCTGATTCCTCCTTGTTTGTGCATAAAAATGTGAGTTCAAGAGAAAGATTTATTGCTGAGCCTTGGCTGAAATTCTCCCTTAGCTTTGCAGATGCCTCCCGTGGACTGCATTTCTTGACAAATTCAAGGTTGCTATCACCACTTATGCCATCATTGCAGGAATGCAGAGCTGATCCAGGACAGTAAAGGCAGGATTTATTTCCAGATTTTTATTAATCAAGAAGAATGGGGAAGGTTTTCTTGCAAGTTTTGCTGTCTTGTCCTGAACAAAGAGAACGAAAGACGAAGAATAGAATTCCTAAAATATGTACAGCCTATATTTTATGTATCCTTTAATTCACAAGTTCGACTGGCATTAAGCAGAGAGATTTTGGCCGCTTAAGAAGTTGGCAACATTATCCCTCCTTTATTTGACTATATCCTGCATCATATCATTTTCCCCCTCTAGTAATCAAGACTTAACTGAATCTAACTTAATTCTTTTATTATTATTGTTATTGTTGTTGTTGTTGTTGTTGTTGTTATACAATTGTATCACAGCGGCCAGTTGTTTTGCCGGATTTGGCATTGGTTACTAGTCGGGTCCCACCCAGGGGCCTAGGATGTCGTAACGTATTTTCGTAATATGTGTGCAGATCCAAGCAGTGCGGCTTTTTGCATTTGACTGATGGTGATTTTGTCAATTTTTAACTGTTTTAAATGTAATTCCAGTGCTTTTGGAATAGCACCCAGTGTGCCAATTACCACTGGAATTACCACTGCTGGTTTGTGCCATAGTCGTTGAATTTCAATTTTTAAGTCCTGGTATTTTGTGATTTTTTCATGTTCCTTCTCAGCGACCCTGCTATCACCTGGTATTGCGATGTCTATGATTGTAACCTTGTTTTTCTCAACCAGTGTGATGTCTGGTGTATTATGCGCCAGTATTTTGTCTGTTTGTTTTTGTTGTTATTATTATTATTATTAACCTTTATATAATCCAAAAGGTTTTATATATATATATATATATATATATATATATATATATATATATATATATATATATATATATATATATATATATAATTATATATAAAATATTATTAACCTTTATATAATTATTAACCTTTATATAATCCAAAAGGGTTTCTAATCTTCCTTTCATGGGTGCCATTCGGTATTCATATCCAGTTATTACATCATAACACTACACATTGTATAACGTATTTATATGTATAGGTATAATATAAGGAAATGAGATGTAAATTGTAAACAATGATTTGGGAAGAAGGATAGAAAACTTTGTTATTAAATATTATGGATGTTTAGCTAGAATAGGATATAAGGATTTAGTGTCATTGGAGGATTTTAGAAATAGTAAATGAAAAGCCAGTATGTGGTTATGTATTGAATCTTGGCATATTTTATGATGAAGGATGTTTAAACAATTATAGTCAAATGAAAAGGGAGGTATGATGACGGTAACATGTATAAATATATCTGAGTTAAAATACTTGAGTTAATATGAATTATGGCTGATGACTGTGGAAGAGATGCACGAAAGTCTTTTGTAACCAACTGATTCACTTTCTACAGTATGTAAAAAAGGAAGATTTTATGTGTTGTGTTTGTTTTGAAAATTAAAAATGAAAAACTTTAATAATAAAAAAAGAAGTTGGCAACATGATGTCCTCAATTATATTTTCCAGTAAGCTATTGTTTAATTGGTTTTTTTTTTCCATCACTAGTTGATAACCTGGCGTTGCCCGGGTATTTATAGATAAGGATGATGAAGATGAAGAAGAAGAAGAAGAAAAAGATTAACAAATTTTCTGTGCGCAGCCAGAAATGTGGATAGTCACATATCTGCAATTTTCACTGTTACTGTTCTAGAAGGGTTCCTCCTACTCTTTAGCCAGTGGGAGGTGGGGGAGAGATTGCTCAATTGAGATCTCCAGCCCGTGACTCAAAAATGCTTCTTTTTTTTTCTGGCTGAAACTGGTTTCCTTGCCAGCGTGATTCTGAAGAAAGATGATCTAGTTCACCCTTCCGGGATGATGGGCTATGACAAGCAACCCTTGAAAACTGGAAATGCAATAGGACACCGGGTGAATTCAGTTGGGGGAGTGAAGGGAGTGGATTGCATTAACAGCAGAAAACTAACTGGCTCCCAATCGGAATGCAGGCATAAGTCCAAGACCTGATTTTTAGGCACAGGAATTAATTTTCCCTTAAGAGTCTCTCTTTAAACCAAAGGCTAAACTGCTGTGTAGATATGAGTTCAAAAAGATGATCAGGGAAAATTAAGGCTGCAACTCCAATATACTAAGAGAGCATTAAGAGTTGTTAATTTTACAAAGCTTCTTCTCCGGTAACTTTGTACTGCAAATTAGGGCATACAAAACCTTTGCCAGACCAATCCTCGAATACAGCTCCTCTGCCTACCTGGAATCCACACTGTGTATCAGACATTATAGCGATCGAGCGGGTCCAGAGGTATTTCACGAGAAGAGTCCTCCACTCCTCTGCTCACAATAGAATCCCTTATGCCACCAAGCTCGAAATGTTGGGCTTGGACAACCTGGAACTACGCCGCCTACAGTCTGACCTAAGCGTAGTACACAAAATTGTCTGCTACAACGTCCTACCTGTCAACAACTTCTTCAGCTTCAACCACAATAATACACGGGCAAACAATCAATACAAACTCAAGGTAAACTGTTCCAAACTCAATTGCAGAAAATACGACTTCAGCAACAGAGTGGCCAATGCCTGGGATGCTGTACCTGACTCTGTTGTTACACTCTCAAACCCGCACAGCTTCAACTTTAAACTGTCTACTGTTTAGAACTGGTTCCAGCTCCCTCCCCCCACCCATCCGCACATGATCAAGATGAAGAGCGAGAGGAGGAATTCTGGGAGTTAAAGTCCACAAGTCTTAAAGCTGTCAAGTTTGAACACCCCTGGGGTTTTTTTTTCTTCCAAAGGGTTAGGGGTGCAAGGGTCTTGTAACTTGACAGCTTTAAGACTTGCGTGCTTCAATGCCAGAGTTTCTGAGCCAACATGACTGGAGGAGGAATTTTGGGAGTTGAAGTCCACAAGTCTTAAAGCTGTCAGGTTTGAAGACCCCTAGTTTTTTTTTTCTAAAGGGTTAGGGGTGCAAGGATCTTGTAACTTGACAGCTTTAAGACTTGCATGCTTCAATGCCAGATTTTTTGAATAGCTACTTGGACCGACCTAAGTACTAATTCATAATTCCATATCCGGTCACATGGGCGTCAAGCCACTCCCATCCAGTCACATGGCCGGCAAGCCACTCCCACAAAGCAGGCCACACCTACAGAAGAGGTCTAAAATTTTTTGAAATCCACCACTGGATAGCAGGCACACGTGCCAGCATCCAATAATGCAAAGCGTGCCCCCACATGCACATGCGCGCACAATCCCCCCCAACACTCCCCCTCGCACATGCCGCACTGTTCGCCTCAAAGCTGAGCTTGGTATTTCCTCTGTGGGAGGCCTTTTGGCCTTCCCTAGGCTCCAGGAAAGCCTCCAGAACCTGTGGAGGGTGAAAAATGGATCTAACGGGCCAACCAAAAGTTCGGAAACGATCCTTTTCTGGCTTCTGGAGGGCCTCGGGGGGGGGGGGGCAGAGAAGGCCATTTTCACCTTCCCCAGGCTTTAGGAAAGTCTCCGGAGCCTGCGGAGGGCTACAAAGAGACCCAATAGGCCTACCGGAAGTTCGTTTCTGAAAATCAGTTGGCCGGTGCGCACATGCGCGCTGGAGCCAACAGCTCACGTACCGGCAGATCAGTGGTGGGTTACGACCGGTACATCCTGGTACGGGCATACCGGTGCCTGCCGGGAGTACCGGGTACCGTTCTGGGAAAGCCGCACACGGGCCTCCTGAGCTCCGTTTTTGCTGGCAGAGACACCGCAAGCCGGTTGCTGTCATGAGGGTGGGCAAAGCCAAGCAGATTTTTCATACATTAAAGGGGTATCATGTTCCAGCGTTCACAGTGAAAATAAACAGAGAGTCAGTTTGTTTGGAGAAAAACTTTTATCTCTAAGAAATCGTGATAAGCAGCACTAAATGACTATGAGCCAAAGGTAAGCAAATCCTAGTCAGTTCTAACAAAATTAACCCTGTCACCATATATGTACCATTACCTGGTCCAATTCCATGCCACAAATCCACCCAATTACCCAAATGATACCCTTAATCACCAGCACCAATCACCAGCACCCTCAGCCACCCTCAGACACACCCCCACGCAGTGTCATCATTGCCTCCTTCTGTATTGGCTGCACCTGCACAGAAGAGTTCCTTCAGAGTAGGCAGCTACACCTGCTGCACCTTTAACAGAAGGAATTTGATAGCCCCCTTTTCGAACACAACTAATTAAAAGGCAGGAGATTTTGTGAGTTGAACACGATGAAGTAAGTGGCAGCTCACATAATGTCAGGCGTGAATAACCAGGCGCAATTGTTGAGATCAAAGATTGAGAGAGTTTCTTATTGCTACTTCTCGAATCTAATCACCGAATGGTCAAAGCTAAATTGGCATTAGATAAGGCTCAGTGGAATTTAGGAGCCACTGGGTTTAGCTCTCTTGTGGCAACGTAATGATTCCAAACTGATGACCTGTTTAACTCCGCCTTCCAGCTCAGCTTGCTCTTCTTCTCCTACACAAAAATTTGTGCTGTTTAAGAAACTCGGTTAGTCACTAAAGGTGCCACCACCTTCTTCCTGATTGTTTGCCATCATAGGCTGGCAATTTTCCTCCTAACCATGACATTTAATAGGTGGGTGCTTAAAAACGACGAGGAAAGACTAGAAATGAGCTCTCTCTTCTACCGTTTAACAAATCAGTAATCTGACAGTAATTTCATTAGACCTGGGCTTCCCAAGATCATGAAGCAGACTCCTCATCCCGATAAAACCCCTTTTAGTTACTTTAAAGGGAATTCCTCTCCAGCAAAGTCCCAGCCAGCAGTCTTTCAAGAGATTTCACAACTACAGACCTTTATCAGGCTTGGAGAGCTGCCAGGCTGATATCTTCCAAATGCCACTCTGTAGCAGCAACGGGCAAGAAGTCAGGAACAGATTTTCACTCTATTGAATTGAACTAATTGTCTCCTGCAAACTCCCCTCCCCTTTCGCTCCTCTTTATTCCCTATGGGAGGGGCCATTCACCGTCCACCTTTGGCTTTACTCCCGAGTCAGCCCTTGTTCCTTAGCTGTTCCCTTCTCCTGGCAGCTCTGTGCATGCGCACACTGGGAACAGGCTCCAGCTGTTCTTCTGCCCCACTAATGTCCGAATCTGAAGGCAGCTGAAAACTGTCGGATGGCCCTGGCCCCCTATTTACCTCTGATGCAGAGCCCTCACCGGAGCCTTCCCCAGACTCCAGGACTGGCCCATGTTCCTCCCACACCTCCTCACTGTCTGGGATCTGCTGCTAGATCCACTGGCTGCTATTGGGCCATAACAATGAGGTCCAGCAGATCTGCAGAACTTCAGATGATTTCTGCCTGACTGCCAAGGAGGAAGGCTGAAATGTTCTACATTTCTTTCTTGCCATCCGATGGTAATTTAGTGTCCCAGTCCAGATCTGTTTGCCCACCACAACGTTTAGCAATCTTGTCTATTCATTTAAAGCTTCCTTGCCCAGCTTTTCAATCCAAAAATAATCTCCTCCCAGCCTCCAGAAACCAATGGAGATTTATTGCCATCTATTCCTGTAAAACACTCTGGCAGGCTTGATACTCATTTTTTTCCCCTCTCCGCTTTTCTATTTTATTTGATGGTGGAGCTGATTTGCTGGAGAGCAAGCAACAGAATTCAGCCACTAATTTCCACCACAGGCTTGGTAAGACACACAAAGCCATAACAAACAGCATTACATCTTCTTTTCAACAAAACGTAGGAAATTAGCACCCACCTCTCTCCTAGGAGAATGAAATATTCTAGGAAATATTAAAAAGGCCAAATATTATATTTCCCTGGATGAGAAAAGGAGAAACATGCTTCAAAGACAAAGCAGCTCTCTGCCCCCCCTCCCCTTCAGATCCAGGGTGATGGGATGGAGACATGGCTCTCAGAACATGATAGGATTAGCCCTCTACCAATGGTGGGTGGGTTTCAAAAATTTTTGGAACCTCTTCTGTAGGTGTGGCCTGCTTTCCGGGTCCACTGGTGGAACCTCTTCTAACCAGTTCGGTAGATTTGACGAACCGGTTCTACCGAATAGGTGCGAACTGGTAGGAACCCACCTCTGCCCTCTACCCATCTCACTACATGGCACCTGGGAAGATTACATCACCCAGCAAAGCTCAACCAAGCTTGGGACTCAGGACAGCCTAGAGTTGCCCCTGCATGGCCCCGTGAGAGTCTGAGAACCAATCAAAATACAAGCTCAAATTCAAAAGCCCAGAGTGGGTATAAAACTCAGGAACTCTCAGCATCTCTTCCCTTTTTTTCTTCTTCTTCACCCAACATCTTCAAGGCATGTGATCCTGTCCACCATTAAAACCATCTTTCCAAACAGCCTCCATGTTTCCAGTGTCTTTCTCCCCACTTGGAACTGAACCCAGAAGGGCATTTCTTCCAGTGGTGGGTTTCAAAAATTGTTCGAACCTACTCTGTGGGTGTGGCCTCCTTTGTGGGCGTGGCTTGCCGCCCTTGTGACCGGATATGAAGATGCCGACGACACTTGTCAGAACCACCTTAAATTACCTCACACACAGCACTGGCATGCATAAGAATATGATGTAAACTTGTTTTTTAAAAGGCATCTTTGCTTTGTTTTAAAACAACTTCGACACACGCAATGTTCTGATTGCGCCACAAATGCAGTAGTCATCCTTACCTTTCACATAGGCACTGAGTTTTATAAATATGAGCATGACCGTGTAGAATAATCATATCCAAGGACCAGGGGTGGGTTTCAAAAAAATTTTGGAACCTCTTCTGTAGGTGTGGCCTGCTTTCCGGGTCCACTGGTGGAACCTCTTCTAACCGGTTCGGTAGATTTGACGAACCGGTTCTACCGAATAGGTGCGAACTGGTAGGAACCCACCTCTGATTTCTTCCAACAAGGATAACTTATTTTCAATAACTGCTGCAATGAAAAAAAGCTGCAAGGTTTTAACGCGCACGAATTTTGGGTGGAAACCCTGTATAACAACTTTGTGTTCCACTTCATGCAGTGTGCGGCTGTTCGTTGAATTTGTTCGCACGGCCAAGATGCTCTGACGTTAATCTCCCCAGATGCATATTTCACAGAGAGAAAGAGCTGCATACGGTATACATTAGGATTAAGAATCTAAATTACATGCGTGCAGGATTCTGTAGGCATCTGGCAAAGAAAAAGCTCAAAGAGTTTGGTTGTGCTACAAATACTGACACACATCAAAAAAAGAAAGAAAAGAAAAAGAAACCAGAAACAAAACAGATAAGAGAAAACCGAAGCCAGGAACCATTAGATCAACTTACAGGAAAAGAGTTTTGCTTTCCCCTCTGGGAAATAGAAAGGTACAAGAATAAGCAGAAAAGAAAAACGGAGGCCAAGAATATCTGAGTACGGAGAGGGAAATATAAGCCAAATGTCAGAGACTCGTCCTGCTGAAATGTCACTGTGGGAGTAACAAATGGCAAATTAAAGACTCAATGATTGGCGAGGAGGATTCTGAAGTTTGTTAGATTACATACCCGTTGCCGGTTTTTAATATTGAGGGAGAGGGAATGTGGGAGAACTAGCAGCAGAATTGGAATGAACCAGTGGTGGGATTCATTTTTTTTAAACTACTGGTTCTGTGGGCGTGGCTTTGCGGGCGTGGCAGGGGAAGGATAATGTCCTCAGGCATGCCTCACTCAATATCCAAGAAATAAAAACCCCCAACTCCATTGAATTAGAGAAAAGTTACTTTTACTGGACATGAAATGAAAACAGCGGAAGTGAAGCAAGATCTAAAGCAAAAAAAGTGCGAAGTTGTACATATCAAATGTTTACCCAAAGCCCTTCCCCCCCCCCCAGCTACCCCGGCCTAAATGTCCAATCTCCAACCCCCCCCAGGGTGTCATGTAGGGCGCATCTTCAAGTGGCCTCATTCTTTGCTCTTGCTCTGCTCTCTTACTTTCTTCCGATCTTTTTCCAAGGATCCATCACTAAGGAATGCCTTATCTTTGGTCCTGCTAAAGAGCTTTTCTGGATTGGATCTGTGTTCAGAAAAGTGCCATTTTCCGGGGGTGGGCAGGGGCATCTCTACCTGAATCACTGATCTCTGAGCTGGTGGTCTTTGGAAGATCAAAAGAAAGAAATGTTGCAGTTTGCTTTGCCAAAGACAGATTTTTCATGTCAAAAAGGATTTTTAAAGCACAGGGATCAATGTACATACATGCATGCCAGGGGTGGGTTTCTCGCCCCGTTCCAACTGGTTCGGTTGGAACGGGGCCAGTGGCGTCCTCGTGCACGCGCGCGGTGCACGCATGAGTACTAGCGTCTGTGCGATGCTCCAGCTGCTCCTGGAGGATCGCGCAGGCGCTGTATGTGTCCTGCGCATGCATGGAAGCACAGAACTCGTCAAAACCGGGTAAGGAGCGCAGGCGGGCGGGTCGGCCCTTCGCTGTTCCCAGAAGTTACTTACTTCTGGGTTCACCAACCAACCGGTTCGCGGGGACCGCCACGAACCAGTTGAAACCCACCCCTGATGCATGCATGCATGCATGCATACATGCATACATACATGGCTCTGTGTGTGTGTGTGTTCCAGCATAACTCTGGAATGCCTCCAGCAATTTCAACCAAACTTGGTACACAGATGACTTACTCAGTGGTGGGATTCAAATAATTTAACAATCGGTTCTGTGCCCTAATGATTTCTTCCAAAAACCAGCTCACCAAACTTCTCAGAAAAATAACAACTGGTTCTCCCAAAGTGGTGCAAACTGGCTGAATCCCACCACTGGACTTACTCTCTGGAAAAAAAATACTGTGGGGGTAAGACACCCCTAATACCCTTTGGGGTGTGTGTGTGTGTGTGTGTGTGTTCCAGAAGAACTCTGGAATGCCTGGGCCGCTGAAATGAAAAGGAATGAATTATATCTATAGTGTCAAATCATAGTACTCTTGACAGTGATAGTGTGTGTTTTGGATTCAAGATCTGTTAAGATACAGCCTGTTGTGCCTTAAAACGGCGTGTGCTGTACAGCACAGTGGAGTTGCCATGGTAATGACTTCACAGTACTCCGCAAGGGGGCTCCCTCTGGTAAGGGGGATTGGTTCTTAAAAAGAAACAAAGAAAAAGCAAGGGGGCTCCCTTTGGTAATAGGGATTGGTTCTTACAAAAACCAAGGGGGCTCCCTCTGGTAAGGGGGGTTTGTTCCGGGCAACGCCATGTTATCAGCTAGTTTATCACGAAGAGCAGTGTGCTAACATCTCAAAGAAGGGCTCCCTTCAAAGATCAACCAAATAGTCTAGCCCCGTGATGGCGAACCTATGGCACACCTGCAACAAGTGGTACGCGGAGCCATTTCTGAGGGCAGGTGCGGAGTTGCTCTGTCAGTTCCAGCGCGGGAACAGACTTCTGATTTGTGCATTGGGCTATTTTTCACCCTCCAAGCCTCCGGAGGGCAAAAAACCACCCAACACGCAAACTGGAAGTTCAGGAACTTCTGGTTTTCGTGTTGGACCATTTTTTTGCTCTCCTCAGGCTTCTAAAAAGCCTCTGGAGCCTAGGGAGGGCAAAAAACAGAGCTACCGGGCCAGGGGTGGGTTTCAACCGGTTCGCGGCGGTCCCTGCGAACCGGTTGGTCGCCGAACCCGGGAGTAAGTAACAGTCCTTACCCGGTTTTGACGAGTTCCGCGCGTCCACGCATGCGCAGGACGCATACAGCGCCTGCGCGATCGTCCAGGAGCAGCTGGAGCGTCACGCAGACGCTAGTACGCATGCGTGCACCGCGCGCGTGCACAAGGACGCCGCCGGCCCCGTTCCAACTGAACCGGTTGGAACGGGGCGAGAAACCCACCCCTGTACCGGGCCCACTGGAAGTCGGAAAACGGGTCGTTTCCGGCCTTTGGAGAGCCTCCGGGGGTGGCATTTTTGCCCTTCCCATGCTCATAGAAAGCTGTGTGCACATGTGTGGGACAGTGGGGGGAGGGTTTACATGCGCAGAGGTCACGGAGCGTGGGGGGGCATTAAATTATGGATGTGGGCACGCGTATGATTTTGTGCACCCGAGGCGAAAAAGATTCGCCATCACTGTTTTAGGCAGTATAAAGATTATCTTTGAATTATTAACAGAGGAAATAAGAAAAAAACAATTTAAAGAGCTTGTGTGGAAAACGAACTGTTTCTCTTCAGCTTCATGACAGGGCCTTAATTCAAACCCATCAATTTTCAAGGCTGGGTGCAAATCTGGCTGGAAATTATTGTATACGTTTTCTTGCCATGACCCAGCCTGCCCGCTGTGAGGGAAAGCAAACCATCGTTCCTCTGGAAAACTAATCCGTAATTTTGAAACTCCTTGGAGGTTTCCTTTGAACTTCAACCAAGAAAAACCCTGTCTTATAAATAATGGAATTTGTTGATTGGCTGACAAGAGTGGGTCAATATTAGTTTTGGAGAAATAGGCTGGATGCATTTCCTTGAAGAATTCTGCTGGTCACAGTGCTAAAAATTTCTGTCAGCGTAATTTCTTTTTGTTGGAGCGATGCTAACAGAAAGAATCATTTCCAAAGCTACTTCCAGAATTTAACCTAACATTTGGCCTGCCTCAGTTAAATGTTATTTTACATATTTCTTTCTGGAACACTCTCTCTTTCTTGCCTGCCTTCCAAGGTCGAATCCATCTTTTGCAATTTAGAATTTAACGATAGGCCATTTTCCTTTACCAGAAATGGTAAACTGATTGGATCGCTTCTATTAAAGCCGCGAGCGATGAAGGATCTTACCCGCAAACCGACTGAAAGGAATTGCGGGAATTGGGGTTTTTCTAAATGGAGGGCCATGTGGGCTGAAGAAATATTTAATCACAAAAATCCTCCATTTTCTGCTCAAGTGGTAAACTCCAAAGCGCACCCCCAATTCTATCTACGGTCCATGAGAGCTACCGTATTTTTTCAGACTATAAGACGCACTGGTGTATAAGACGCACCAAGATTTCGAAGAGGTAAGTAAGAAAAAAAAAGGTTTTGTACTTCCCGGCCCCCAGGACCACTCTGCAGGCTTCAACAGGGCTAAAGGAAGGCAAATGCACCTCCATTTTGGTGAAAAATGGGCGGGAAACAGGCCATTCTTTGCCAAAACAAGGGCAGTTTTGCCTTCCCCCAGCCCTGCTGAAGGTTGCAGAGTGCTTCTGGGGGCTGGGGGAAGGCAAAAATGCCTCAGTTTTTGTGAAAAATGGCCCATTTCTTGCAAAAAATGGGATGCAGGGGGCAGGGCTTTGGGAGGCCAAAAATGGCTGTATTCGGTGTATAAGGCGCACCAACATTTCCACGCTCTTTAAGGGGGGGAAGGTGCATCTTATACTCTGAAAAATACAGTAAGTTAAACCACCACAAAGCAAAACAAAACCAAAAAACATCCCTTTAATATTGAGGTGGTTTTGAACAGTCATTTCTTTGGAGACTTCTAAGTCTCTCTAAGTCTTCTAATGATTCTAAGTCTCCGCCCAAACTGATTATTCTTGTTTGAGAATGGGAACAGGATGGTGGTAGGTAGAAGGAAGGATGAAGTCTTCGAAATGACCTCATCTACAGTAGCTGTGAAATTACCATAATGAACAATGCGTGCTGCTCATTAGAAAGTCCAGTGGTAAACACCCTTCTCTTGCAAACTAAAATGCAGCTATAATTTCATGCCCACGAAGAGCAGGTGAAACCTGTTCCCTCTATTTAATCCCCTCTAGATGTTGTAGTTAAACCACCCGTGAAGATGTCTTCTGGTGGAGATCTTGAACCTGGCTCCCAGTTTGTGGGAAAAATAGGGTTCAACCCATTGTTGAATTTTGGATTTTATTTTTTTCTAAGGGAACCTCTATCTTTTGCTGAAGTAGAGGAACAAGATAAAGGCTTTTGACAAGATAATAGATCATAATTAGGGCTTTCCCCAAATTTAGACCTAATTTGTCAGGGGCAAAAAAATTGGGACCGTATCTTAAGTTGCAGTTCAGAAGATTTATTGTTCAAGCTTATATACAAGAATCTAGTCAACGAAAGTTCAATACTTAATAGGTGCTAGATAAGGGTCAACAGAATTCAAGATGGATTAGACCAGGGGTCTCAAACTCAATTTCATTGAGGGCCACATCAGGATTGGGTTTGACCTTGAATGGCCACGTGGTGGATTGGCCGTGGATGTGTCCATGGTGCACGTGACACGGGACCACACATCTGCAGACCCTGCTTCCGGGACTCCGGCTCCAGATTTTGCCTCAAGGTTGACTCCCGAAGCCTTTTCCAGTAGTAGATACAGCCACAAGGCAGTGGAGGTTGGTAATCAGAGTTTCCCTTCTCCTAGAAGATGGTTCTGCCACTTTATCTCCTGTTGGGGAGTAGATCTCTCTTCCGCCTTCGAAACCGTTGACCGTCTTCTCCTGTAACCCTTACGAGGTGCTACCAGCCAGGCCAGTTGGGGCCCTTACGAGGTGCTACCAGCCAGGCCAGTTGGACCAAGGTTTTTTAAGGAGGTGTTACTCCTCCATCACTCACCCTTTGTCCTGGCTTGTGACAGGCAGAGCCTGGCTTTCCAAATGTTGGGCCCAGGACGATGGGTTTAAATAAATGTAGCAGTCATTAAGTAAATGCAGCACTCATGTATCAATGGGCTTTTTTGCTCAGCTAGCATCCTTTCCTTTGACGAGGAAGGATGCTCAAGGATTCCTTCCATACATGGACTGAGAGGACAGGAGCCGTTCTGGGACAACTTCCCTCCTCAACAGTTGATTGACACCTTCCAGGCTTCATTCCAAAATGCTGTGAAAACACACCATTTCCGTACAACTTCTATACAGTGAAACCTATATGTCATCCCCATTAATTAGGGTTGGGTTCATGTAGCTATCTGTTCTTTTAGTGCCATGGCTGATATTTTGTAATTTTAGTGAGTGATTTCATCGATTTATCTGGAGAGTAAACTCCACAAGAGTCAGCTCTGATTATGGCCATGAACAAACTTCGTAAGTAAATAAAACATTGTCTGTATTTTTATGCAACACCCTGATTTCCTGGGCTTGGTTTAAAAGACCGTGGTGTCCCAAACGCCAAGCTACATTACTTTTCCAAGCAATCCCTGGTTAAAACCTAATCAGGTTTAGCATGTTATGCAAATGCTGTGGTTAGGGCTTCAGCCTACTCTGGTTAAGCATGATAGGGTTTCCTAAATGTGGCAGCTATTTCTGAACGGGAGAGAAAATTAGTCAACCCACTGGATTTCCCTTTGTGGTCCTTTTGGCCAGGAGTGTCCAATTATGACAATTTTAAGACTCGTGGACGTCAACACCAAGAATTCCCCATGGCTGAAGGAGGAATTCTGGGAGTTGAAGTTCACAGGTCTTAAAGTTGCTGAGGTTGCATTCTCCTGGCCAAAAAGACCATAGGGGAAGTCCAGTGGATTGACTAGTTTTCTTCACCATAACCCTTCAAAAGTATTGTTGTTTAGAGAGACACTAAGAAATAATGATTTAGGAAATGCATATGTGAGGGTGAAGCAGGGGTGAGATTCAGACTGGTTTGGGAGAATTAGATGCTAATTCTACATAAGGTTCACCGAACTGGTAGTTGTAAGGACTGGCTGGCCCCGCCCGCTCACCCTACTCCTCCCAGGAGTCTCCACATGACCAGGTAAGTGAGGCCCCGCATGGAGCTCTGGAAGGGCAAAAAATGGGCTTTCCAGAAGTTCTGGAAGTCCGGAAATGAGATTGTTTCCGGCCTCCAGAGCCCTCCTGGAGGCTCTAGGAAGTTTTTGCCCTCCCGGAGACTCTAGGAAAGCCTCCAGAGCCTGGGGAGGCCTCCAGGAAGTCTGGAAACAGGCCCGCTGACCGGAAAACCCGCCCCTTGCCATAGTCTCCTCCCGGCAGAAACTCCTCTCAAAATTGTGGTGCCAACTGGTGACAGGGAGCCACAGCAGAGGGATGAAAGAGCCACATGTGGCTCCAGAGCCACGGATTGCTGACCTCTGCACTAGAATGATGTATGTTTTTCAAATAGGACATCTGAAAAGATGTCCCAGTTAGGACCCAGCACCAGTTCTGGAAAGATATGGAGATAGACACAACGTATTTTCAGGACTTCACTGAAATTATTATTTTCATCTCTCCACCAAATGAGATGAGGGGGCTGGAAATAAAGTTTCTTGTGCAACTGGGGCAGTGAGCAAGAAGGGTTGCAGGAATTCTTCCATCCTTCAAAAATTCTCTGTCAAAAATGCTTCCCTAACTGTTCTAATTTGTGCCCCCAGCCAACTTGAGCTTCCAAACTATAAATAAGCTAGTTAGGCTGGGTGGAGATGTAGACCTCGGGGGATTTGTTAAGAACAGCCAAGAATGGAAAGGCTGATGAAGGATTTTTGATCTTACTAGCTAATTCTCCCTTGAAGGACCAAAGGTTCAGAATCCTTGTTTTCCTCTTCATCCAGATCATAGACATTCTCTTCCATAGAAGTTGTCTCGATGTTGAGACGACTGTTCTAGTCAACTAACTACCTTCAAGCATATCTAAGCCTTCATGAAAAATGAAGATGCCCTGTAAACCAAAACTAAAAGTGATGTGATTAAGAAAGGATCCTGACCAGGGCTGAAATTTGTTTGTTTGTTTGTTTGTTTATTGGATTTATAAGCTGCCCTTCTCCCAAAGGACTCAGGGCGGCATAAAACATTTAAAAAAAAAAACATATTACAAGAGTTAAAAAAAATTAGATAGAGTATCCAAAAACGAACACAATTAAGATTAACAATAACATTAAAAAAATTAGATTAAAATTAACAATAATCAATCATTTATTTTATTTTGTTCAGGCCAGGCCGGCTTGCTGGAAAAGCCAACTTTTTAGGGCGCGTCGGAAGGACCGGAGGTCGGGGATTATACGAAGCTCCGGGGGCAGTTCATTCCAGAGGGAAGGCGCTCCCACAGAGAAGGCTCTCCCCCTGGGGGTCGCTAGCCGACACTGTCTGGCCGACGGCACCCTGAGGAGGCCAACTCTGTGGGTTTTGAAATATACACCAACAATAATAGAAAGAGAGAGAGAGAGAGAGGAGAGAATGAAAGGAAGACGGGGGAAAGAAGAAAGAGGTAAGGAGAGGAGGATGGAAGGGAAAGAAAGAGAAGGATAGAGGGTAGGAAGGGGAAGAGTAGAAGGGGGGAGGTAAGGGAAGAAGGAAGGGGAAGGAGAGGAGGAAGGAAGGAAGTAAAGAAGGGAGGGAGAAAAGAAAGGGAAAATAAAGTGGTGTTACAACAGGCGCAAGGGATGGTAAATAAAGCAACCAAAACTATATATTATAACCTATTAAATGAAATAATAAATGTATAAGAATGACAAACGTATAGAAGAAGAATAATTATGTGAATGTATACTTAAAATGGCATGTAAGAGAATAAAAAATAAAAAATTCTGGGGGGGAAAAAAAGAAATTTCTACAGTTAAAACTGCAGACCATTTTAAATCAGTGAAACTACACGCCTCCAGAAGTTGTGGGTGCTCCAACATTGGAGGTTTTCAAGAAGAGATTTGATAACCAGTTGTCTGGAATGGCATAGGATCTCCTGTTTGAGCAGGAGGTTGGACTAGAAGACCTCAAGGTTCCTTACAACTCTGTTATTCTGCTACTAGTAGTAAAATTAAGTTCTCCTTTAAATCTGTGTATCTTTGCTGGCAACACTATGGAAATTGTTTTCCATTGCCTTTTTGAAGTGTTTTTTTTTAAACTTCCCAACCTAAGACAACATTTTAGGATATCCTGAAGATCTGCCACCCAAATATTGACCCAGTTTTACAGACTGACCAGCTGTTCAAGTTTATCAGTCAAAGACAACGAGGCGGGCTAACATACTTGAAATATTTCCACAGAAGTCGGAGATAAGGAGAGAGATTTGCAGGGATTATAAACTAGTGCTGGAAGAAATATCCATCTGCTTCCGTTCCAAGAGAGGAGAAAAGACATTGGAAACACGAAGGCTGATTGGAAAGATGGTTTATTGATGAACAGGACCACCTGGGTTTGAGGTCCTGGGCAGCTGATCACATGGAGTTGAGAATGAGGGTGATTTATACCCTCTCTTGGGCCTTGCCCTTGAGCTTCCTGTTCCTGTGGCAAGAGCATGTATTCTATTGACTGTTGTAGGGGTCATAGCTAACCTTGTAGGTTGTCTGAAAAGTTTGGTTGAACCCTGGAGGGTGATGTCCTTAGGAGACTATGCAATGTAGTGAGCTCTGCTACTAGATAATCCTATTATGCCCTGGAGAGTCATGTCTTAATCCCATCACCCTGGAGCTGAAGGTCTTTTATTTTGTAGATAGGATGGCCCAGTCTTCAATGGGCACCAAATATCTGCTGGCAGCAGGGAGCTGGTTCCTGTCTTTAGAAATATGTTTCTCCTTTAGGGAAAATATAATATTCTGCCTTTTTAAATATTTCTCAAAATATTTCATTCTTCTAGGAGGGGTGAGTTCCTTCAATAAATCAAAATGAATTCCCCCTGCCTTTACAATTTGGCCACGCAAAGTTTATTAATTCTACTCAGCTCATTTTAAGGTGTTTAATGCCCACACTTGTAACCTTAAAAGTACTTTTCAACAGAAATAAACCAACAATTCTCTGCAAGTTCTTTGGCGATGTAGACTATAATCACTGTGTAGTGACTCTAAATATTAAGCCCATGGGCCTCCTAGCAGACATTGCTCCACACCTAATATAATGGTGCATTTCTTTAGATAAATTAACTGCCTTAATTAATCCAAACATCGTCACCTAAACGCATCGGAGTGATAGACATCAGGGAGTCTTCATAATTTCTTATTTTCCTTTCTGCAGGACTTCTTGGCACCGTCACCAAGGAACTCGTACTACACTTCCAGCGAGCAATTTAATATCATAAACTCTGTACTATTAATAAAATTCCAGGTATACGTAGCGTATGCCTTTCAAAGCAATGGCAGATAATTAATCTGTGCAATAGGTGAATATGCAAGCCACATTTCGTCTTGTAGTATTTTTCATTAAAATGAAAACTGAAATGCATCGTACTTCAGAGATGCTCTCTGCCTTTAAGTGGGGGAGTCACACCCTTTTGGTCAAGTTCAAACAGATTGCGTATACCAAAGAAAGCGCCCAAATTTAGTCACATTGAATAAAGTACGAATAACAGCCATGAAAGAAAGTTTTTCTGTGGCTATTCACAAGTTCTGGGATAACCTCTCTCTATATAAAAGCGAAATGCCACTCAAGCAACATCACGAAATCTCCAGAACCATAAAGCCTACAAACTTGAAATTTGGCACATATGTTCCTCTTGGTTTCTAGGTGCTTGTTAAGAAAGGATTTTTCGAAATGACCATCAGATCATTAGTAATTCTTGTACAGCAATTAACATGCTCTGATGCTAAGGAGTTAGACGTTCTACTCCTCCTCCCAACCTGAAAATAACTCTGTTCCAACCGCCACATGGGTGTGGCCAGCTCGTGACTTGCTTCTGTGGGGCAAGCCTGAGAGAAAGAAGGGGATAAGATAGGAGAGGAGAGGCTTTTGTGGAGCAAGCCTGAAAAGAGAAGGGGAGAGGAGAAGCCGATTGTAACTACTCATTAACTTTCAAGCTGTGTGCCAATTTATCAAGCCCAATCACATAGTTTTGTAGCAGAGCACAGGTATTCAGGTAGTTTATAATATTGGTGTATAAATATTTTTATTGCAAAAATGTTATTTTTTGATAAAAGGGGAGGATAATCACACACCGATGGTAAAAGTAGATTTTTTTTCTTTGACCATTAGGTGTTTTTCCTCTTGAGACTCTGCCAATTACTCCAATGATTATAATGTTATCATGGAATCTGCAACCAATCACTTCAAAGACTTAATCCAATTAGTCACAATAAAGATGTTGAGACTCTAGAAAGAGCACAGGGAAGAGTAACAACGATGATAAAGTATATGGAGACTAAACCATATGATGAACAGTTAAGGGAACTGGCTAATCTAGTCTAGTCTAATGAAGAGATGGACAAAAGGTATCATTATATATGTGTGTGTGTGTGTGTGTGTGTGTGTGTGTGTGTGTGTGTGTGTGTGTGTTGTATTTGTGCTGATAAATAAATAAAGGGAGACTAGTATAGATCTATTTCAAGCTATTTAGCTCTCATCAGCAAGCCATACTCTTACTGGGAATCGAACCTGTGCTGTATTGAATCTTAGGCAGATGTGTTAACCACTAAGCTACAGAGTTCGACTCCTTATCAGCCAAGCCAGGGTGAAAGGTATCTCATAGCAAATAGCAAATACCACTCAATCATCACAAAATCTCCAGAACCGTAAAGCCTACAAACTTGAAATTTGACACATATATTCCTCTTGGCTTCTAGGTGCTCGCTAAGAAAGGATTTTTCAAAATGACCATAAAATCATTAGTATTTTTTATGCAGTAATTAACACACTCTGATGCTAAGGAGTTCTACTCCCCCTCCCCACCTGAATGGAACCCTGTTCCAACTGCCAGTTGCCTTATATTAACACGCTCAAATGCTAAGGAGTTAGACATTGTACTCCCCCTCCCCACCTGAAAAGAACTTGGTTCCAACTGCTAGTTGCCTCACATTCCGATACCCCAGTTCAAACTGGCAGACATTCCATTCCTTCACTCAGAAGCAGTCTGGCTCTTTTACAGTACTAAATGTCGGTACCTCACCAAAATGTCTATGCCTTCCACCTATGGAACTGCTTCTGGACTCAAGGCGGCAGGAGCGATATTCCCTTATGTTTCAATCACTGGCCACCACTGAGCCAACAGATTGTGAACCAAATTTTTCCTGCATAGCCCAATCACATAGTTTTGTTGCGAAGCACAGGTATCCAGTTAGTTTTCAATATTTGAGTCTTAACAGAGAAGAAAGGGTTAACCTATTCTGCAAAGCACCTGACAGCAGGACAAGAACTAACCAATGGAAACCTATCAAGGAAAGATCCAACTTAGAATTTAGGAGAAATTTCCTGACAGTTAGAACAATTAATCAGTGATATTTATGTAGCTGCCCGTCTCACCATGATCAACTCTGGGCGGTGCCCGACAGTTCGCTAAACAATAAATGTTAAAGCAAAAATATAAAAATCCATATTAATGAATATAAAAACCATAAACCAAAACCAGACCGTCACCCGTCAAAACCGCGCTCGACAAAAGCGCGTACCTGACGTCATCAGCAGCGTGACGAAAAAAATTAAAAAATAAATACAATTAAAATAAAAATAAAATTAAATCAAGCCGATTCACATAAAGGTAAGGGTTAGGTTTAAGTTAAGGGTTAGGGTTAGGTTTAGGGTTACGTTAAGCATTAGGGTTAGGTTTAGCGTTAGGTTAAGGGTTACCATTAGGTTTAGGGTTAGGTTTAGGGTTAGGTTTAGGGATAGGTTTAGGGTTAGGTTTTGGGGGGGTTAGGGTAAGGTTTTCGCTTTAATTTTAAATTTACCGCTCACATCGCGATGTTTTCATCGCGCTGTGATGACGTCATGTACGCGCTTTTGTCGAGCGCGCAATTGTCTACCGCGGTTTTGTGGTGGAACCAACCAGACAGGAAGCAGCAGGTGACGCTAGGCAACATCACATCAGATACCTGTACAATTAGCACAGGAGCCCCGCCACCCTTCCGCGGACTGTGTGCTCTCTCCACTTCTTTCTCTATACAATGACTGCATCTCAAACGACCCATCTGTTAAACTACTGAAGTTTGCAAATGGTAAACAGTGTTCGGTCATCATTTGAGATAACAATGAAACCGCAACATTCTTTGAAAATCCCTTTTATACCAGCACAAACAGTGTGTGGGATACATTACAGAGCTTTACAAAAGAATACTTTCTTGTTTAAGCTTCACAAAGCTGCCAGCTGATTACATTTGATTTGAAAAGAAAAACTGGCATTTCCTTTTGGCTTTGCTGCCTCTAAAAATAAAATACTTCCAATCGAACCTCTTTCTAGGATTCTCCCCAGCTAATATGATGGATTTCACATCATTCTAATAAGCTAAGGAGACTACAGCAATTCTTAGAATAGAATAGAACAGAATAGAATAGAATAGAATAATGAATGGAGAAAAAATAGAATGGGAATAAAGAATAAAATAGAGAAGAATAGAATAGAGAAGAATAGAATAGAATAGAATAGAATAGAATAATGAATGGAATTGAATGGAGAAAGAAAATAGAATAGGAATAAGGAATAAAATAGAGGGAAGTCGCGACGAGACGACGTGCGATATCAATGCTCTGAGATCGCAGTCGATACTTTTATCACTGGGGGGGGGTCCCAACGGACCTCAACCATCCTGAAGAGATGGTGAATAGGAAGATTACGTCTTGCTGATCTCAGGGATATCGCAAAATCTCCGAAAGAAGCAAGAAAAGATCTTCAAGCCGGTGATAAAAAAAAATCCAGTGTTCCAACATCTTAGGGTTTGCCACAAAGAAGAGGAAGTCAAGCTATTCTCCAAAAGCACCTGAAGGCAGGACAAGAAGAAGTGGATGGAAAGTAATCAAGGACAGAAGCAACCTAGAACCAAGAAGAAATTTCCTGACAGTTAGAATAATTAATCCGTGGAACAACTTGCTTCCAGAAGTTGTGAATGCTCCAACACTCAAAAGTTTTTAAGAAGAGATTGGAGAACCATTTGTCTGAAGTGGTGTAGGTTTTCCTGCCTAAGCAGAGGGTTGGACTAGAAGACCTCCAAGGCCCTTCCAACTCTGTTATTCTATTCTATTCTATTCTATTCTATTCTATTCTATTCTATTCTATGCCATGCCATGCCATGCCATGCCATGCCATGCCATGCCATTTATATTCTTCAATTTGAGTTAACTGACTGGTGAATAAGCTTCTTGATGAGAAGCAAAATGAAGTAAACCAAGAAAGTCCACTTGTCTTTTGGGGGAAAACTACCTTTGGGACATCCCTTATAACCTTCTCTAGGGTGGGGAGAGTTCAAGTCCCACCCATCTTATTTATCATTACCCTGGAATCTAAAGGTCAGTTCTTCGTTGCTATATAGATAGTGCTTTCAGTAGCCCTCTCTCTTCTGTCATTCAGTTTTGATCAGTTTTGCAATCCTTTCTGGGGAACGGTAGTTTACATCTGCGCCATCTGGAGCCATTTAGGATGTCCTCCTGTTACATTCAGAATAGGGGAGATTAAGCATTCCAAACTCTTAATTTATCTGATTTAGCCAGTGTGGTTTTATGGATCCAGGTGATTGCTTCCTTTGCTGAAAAATTCCGTACTCTAATCAATCTTTGTGGGTAACGGTAAGAATGAGGTCTCGTGCTGTGACCCACCAGTTGCCAGTGTGAAACTGGCAGCAGATTCGGGCAGTGAGGAGGTTGGGGAGGAACATGGGCCAATCCTGGAGTCTGGGGAAGGCTCTGATGAGGGCTCTGTGTCGGAGGCAGAGAGGGGGCCAGAGCTATATGCCAGTTATCAGCTGCCTTCAGAGTCAGACATCAGTGAGGCAGATGAACAGCTGGAGTCTGTCCCCAGTGTGTGCATGCACAGAGTTACCAGACGAAGGGAACAGCTAAAGAACAGGGGCCGACTTGGGAATAAGGTTGCAGGTGGATGGTGAATGACCCTCCCAAAGGAACTAAAAGAGGAGCGAAAGGGGAGTGGAGTTTGCAGGAGAAAATTAGTTCGCTTAATTGGTTTGTGACTCTCCGAGACTCCTTGCCAAGTTTTGCAGATATCATCCTGTCAGCTCTCCAAGCCAGATAAGGTCTGTGGCTGTAAATTCTCCCTTGAAAGACTTTGCTGGATGTGAATGAGCAGAATTCACAGCCAATTAATAAAAGGGTTTTTTGTCGGGACCAGGAGTTTGCTTCATGCTCTCGGGAAGCCTCGGTCAGAACACTATGTTTTCTTGAACGGCTTGGTGGAATGGTGAGCTATATATTTAGCGAATCTTCTGACTTCTTAGCTCTTTGCCCAGTATTTGGGGTTTTCCCCATTGCTTTTTTCCAAAAATGCGCCTCCCTCTTAGTCATGAAGCATGAACTTGGGCCAAGCTGGAGTGAAAGCAAAAAAATGAACTCATAAAAAGGCCATTCTTTCCTGTAATTTATAGCACTCAAAGTTGCCTGAGGAAAAATACAAATGTAAATGGTTTCCATATGGCTAAACGCCCCCAAGTGAGAAGTTCTGTACAGTGCACAGGCATTGAATCCGCAATTGTACGAGCAGCTGTCAAGTCCTTTCACACTTTGATTCCACCTATTTATTTTGTTCTTGTGTTACCTTTTGTAGTAGTTGGTCATTTCTGCTGAGCTGCTAGAGGTCTGCTAAGGAGGGGAAAGCAAGAGATATTTTAGGTCATAGAAGGAATCTCTCATGGGGGAAAAAAAAGCTGGAAAATGTAAACAATTACGCCTATGTGTGTAGTGAAAAAAGTACAGTTGTGAAAGATTAAAACATCTATTTTCCCCCCTCACAACTGGCATTTTGAGCGAGGCCAACAGTGGTGGGATTCAATTTTTTTTACTGCCGGTTCTGTGGCCGTGGCTTGGTGGGCATGGTGTGACTTTGTGGGCGTGGCTTTGAGGGCGTGTCAGGAGAAGGATACTGCAAAATCCCCATTCCCTCCCCATCCCACTAACTTGCTTCCCAGCTCCGATCTTCTGCTCAGGGCAACAAAAGAAGATCAGCTGGGAGGCAGTGGGGTGGGGCCAGCCTGTTTGCTGGTTCTCCGAACTACTCAAAATTTCCGCTACCGGTTCTCCAGACCCTGTCAGAACTGGCTGAATTTCACCTTTGGAGGCCAACCTTCTGAAAGATATGATGTTCTTCCCTGTACAGAGGAAGCAAAAATTATTTTAAGAGAAACAAATATTTCTGAATATTTATCTCTACTTACTAGACTGATGTGAACTGATAAAGGGAGTGTGGACAGAGGTCATGCTGGTTGGAAGATGGACCCACTGTCTTGCTGAATTCCAAAGCACCAGAGGACAGAACAAGAAGCAATGGATGGAAGATCATTAAAGGGAGAGCCAATCTAGAATTAAGAAATTCCGGACAACAATTAATCAGTGGAGGAGCTGGCCTCCAGAAGTTGTGGGTGCTCCATCACTAGAGATATTTTAAGAGGAGAGTGATTTGTCCAGAATGGTATAGGGCAGTATTGGCAAACCTTTTCGGCACTGAGTGCCAAAATGGGTGTGCGCGAGCGTGAATGCCCGCGTGCCAGAAACCGGAAGACTAGCTGGTCAGTGCACATGCGCGCGCTGGAAACTTGAAGGGGATCAATGAAGCGCATCCCGCAGCCTGCCACTGAGAACAAGCCAGCGCAACCCCTATTCCCACCACTTCTGCCAAGGGAGTCTGACCGTTTCCTGGCTGGCACCCCTCTTACCCCAGTGCCGGACAGACGTTAGTCTTCACGCAGATGGACAGCTGGTCTTCACATGCGTGGAAGCACTGGAAACCGGAAGAGTAGTTGCCCGGTGCACACGCATGCACCCAGATGATCTTCCAGTTTCCAGCACCCACATGTGCACTGGTCAGCTGATCTTTGCGCGCGCAGACGGGTGCTCTTCCGCTTTCCTGCGCTCCCACGTGTGTGAAGACCAACTGGCCAGCACCCTGGAACCCGGAAGAGCAACGGGCAACAGCTCCCGTGCCCTGAGAGATGGCCTTGTGTGCCACTTCCGTCACACCTGCCATAGATTCACCATCGCAGGTATACAGTTTCTTGTTTGTGCAGGGGATTGGACTAGAAGACCTCCAAGGTCCCTTCCAACTGTTATTTTGTTATATACACCCAGGACATGTGAATGCTTTTTTTCTTTGCAGCTGATACGTAAAAATGTTGAGATCCTGTGTGCAGAGAATTGCAACCGATAAAGAGTCAGGAAGCTAAATCATACGATGAACAATTGAGAGTTGCCTAGTCTAAGAAAGAGAAGGGCTACAGGTGATATGATAGCATCTTCAGAGTTGGGATTCAGCCGGTTCGGGCTGGTTCGGGCGAACCGGTAGTTCTGGCAATCAGTTGGCCCCGCCCATCCACCCCTGCCCTAGCCTGTCCTATGTTTGAAGCCCAGTTGATCAGAGCCGACTGCCACGCCTGAGTTGTTTTACTCACCGGAGCTGCCGAAGAAGGTAAGTTTTAGAGCTGTTTTCAAAGCTGTTGTTACACCGGTTGAATCCCACCACTGAGCATCTTCCAGTATTTGACTGGCTGTCATAGAAAAGAAGGCCTCAACTTAATGACTATAGTGAATCCCCCCGCTGTACTGTTTGCACAATGTTACGGTTTTCCCCGAAGGCCTTTATGGGCAAAAAAAATGAAGCGCGTGTATTTCTAAAGACAGCTAATGATTCATTAAAAACAACTCCCTTAACTATCAAGGAAAAAACATCCCCACAAAACCGTTTATAGAGTCATAAACAACAATAATGCAATGTGGTGCATCCTGATATTGAGTTAGGAATGTGGAGAATGAGGTCCAAGTTCTGTGCGGTGTTTCCGTAGACTACCCGCAAAAGCATTTTTTTTTAAACCTTGGCAGATCACAAAGCATTAACAAGTTTTCAGGTAACCAAAATCAGATGGTTATTTAAAACACACACACACACACACACACACACACACACACACACACACACACACACACAGAGCAAACGAGAAAGGCTAATGAAAACCTGCAGATTCAAGCTTCAGGATTTTTAAACCTGAAGTAAAAGTTTTTCATCTGGAATCGATCTATACCATAAAGCAACACCAGGCATAATTCGTGCCAGAAGATTTTTCAGAACAGGGAAGTTAAGCTGCCCCCCCCCAAAAAAGCCCTTGTTTTTCCCTAGTAGCTACTAACTCCTGCCATTTGGCCACGGAAAAGGAGAACAGGGTGTTTGCAAGAGGAACTTGTGGATAGGAAGCCAGTGCCAGCCTATTAATTCTGAATTCTGAATTAATTCAGAAGTGTCTACAACGTCAGGGGTATTCAGGCACAATAAAAGGGATTGTAATCCATTTTGACAACCGATTAATGTTTACTAGTAGGAACCCAATGGTATTCCTTTTTTTAAAAAAAACTTTTTTTTTGTTATAGAAAGTTTTTTTTTCTTTTTCTTTCCATATACGTTCGCAAACAAGTGTAGCAAGAGAGACCTTGAAGTGGGGCGAAACTCACTTCACTTCACTGTCTTGCTTAGCAAATTTTGGTCGTAAGTCGAGGACTTCCCTGTATAACAACTTTGAGAAATACGTTCAGTCAAACACAAAAGCACCAGGGACCGCTGATCGCAAAGAACATTAGGGAGAAAGGTAAGGGTGGTAAACACACACGCACACGAAAACAATTTGTCACAATTGCACAATGCAGATTTTCCACAGAAAAGGAGCCTCTGCAGTTTTGCAGAAATTTGCAGGCCACCGAGAACTGCTGCTCTGAAAAATAATCTGGCTCAGAAGTAGCATTCTTTCAGTTCCTTCTGCAAGTTTATATAAAAAAAAAACCAAAACCTCTGGATAGGAAAATGGAAGTGAGCAGCCAAATCTTTCGGCACTTTGGCTGAGTCAGAAGCCCCAAAATATACAAAGCAGAGCAAGCGACTGTGGAAATGACCACAATGTTCTCCGAAGTGAATCATCCCAAAACAAATAAAATTAAGACAAGCAAATAAACTTGTGCTTATGGGCATGGCCATGAATTCCGCACAGATCGGTGTGGCAGCTTTTAATGAAAAGGGATAGACAATTCGATTTTTTTGTGTGTGTGTGTGGTTTAAAGCAAGAAAGGATTCCAGTCAGAATTATAAAGGTAAATAAAGATTTCCCTCGCAGAGGCGTGCTAGTCATTCCTGACTCTAGAGGGCGGTGCTCATCTCCCTTTCAAAGCCGAAGAGCCAGCGCTGTCCGAAGACGTCTCTGTGGTCATGTGGCCGGCGTGACTAAACACCTAAGGTGCATGGAACGCTGTTACCTTCCCACCAAAGGTGGTTCCTATTTTTCTACTTGCATTTTACGTGCTTTCGAACTGCTAGGTTGGCAGAAGCTGGGACAAGTAACGGGGTGCTCACTCCGTTACTTGGCACTAGGGATTTGAACTGCTAAACTGCCGATCTTTCTGATCGACAAGCTCAGCATCTTAGCTACTGAGACACTGTGTAACTTGGTCAGAATTACCGTATTTTCCAGAGTATGAGATGCACTTCCCCCCCCCTCCCTAAAAGAGCGTGGAAATGTTGGTGCGTCTTATACACCGAATACAGCAATTTTTGGCCTCCCGAAGCCCCGCCCCCACATCCCATTTTTGCGAAAAACGAGCTGTTTTTCGCAAAAATGAAGGGTTTTTTTGCCTTCCCTCAGCCCTGCTGAAGCCTGCAGAATGTTCCTAGGGGCCGGAGAGGACAAACACATTTTTTTCTTACTTACCTCTTCGAAATCTTGGTGCGTCTTATAAACCGTTGCGTCTTATAGTCCGAAAAATACGGTATACCCCATCTCAATATATATTTTTTTAGAGTGGCGGGTTGTCATGTTGGTATCACCGTGTTTGTAATCCTCGACTTATGACCAGAATCGAGCCTCACCTTTCCGTGGCTACGTGAAACATTTGTTAGGTGTGTGTCGCTCCGTTTTACAACCTTTCTTGCCACGGTTGTTAAGTGAATCACTGCAGTTGGTAACACTTGGTTGGTAAGTGAATCCAGCTACCCCATGGACTTTGCTTGTCAGAAGGTCGCAAAAGGGGATCACGTGACCCCGGGACACTGCAACGGTCATAAATGTGAACCTGTTGGTATGTGCCTGAGTTTGGATCACGTGACCATGGGGATGCTTCAATGGACGTAAGTGTGAAAAATGGTCGCAAGTCCCTTTTCCCCCAATGCCGTTGTAATTTCAAACGGTCACTAAATGAACTGTTGCAAATCCAGGACTACCTGTACCAGACAAATTTGAAGAGCTTGGTGAAGGGTACTATTGGCTTTGTAACCTTTTGAGTATGAGTAAGAAATAGGGTAAGAAATGGAGGTAGGGAGAGATTTTACTTTCCTGGGCTCCAAGATCACCGCAGGTGGGGACTGAAGCCAAGAAATTAAAAGACGCTTGCTCCTGGGGAGGAAAGCTATGGCAAATCTAGACAGCCTGCTAAAAAGCAGAGACATCACCCAGCCAACAAAAGTGCTTATAGTCAACGCTATGGATGGTTGTGAAAGTTGGACCATAAGAAAGGCTGAGCGCCAAAGAATTGAGGCCGTTGAGCTCTGGTGCTGGAGAAGACTCCTGCGAGTCCCTTGGACTGCAAGGCCATCCAACCGGTCAGTCCTAGAGGAGATCAACCTTGACTACTCTTTAGAAGGCCAGATCGTGAAGAGGAAACTCAAAGACTTTGGCCACCTAATGAGAAGGAAGGACTCCCTGGAGAAGAGCCTCATGCTGGGAAAGATGGAGGGCAAAAGAAGAAGGGGACGACAGAGAATGAGGTGGCTGGATGGAGTCACCGAAGCAGTAGGCATGAGCTTAAATAGACTCCAGGGGATGGTAAAGGACAGGAAGGCCTGGAGGAACATTGTCCATGGGGTCGCGATGGGTCGGACATGACTTCACAACAATAAATCTAGATGAAATATTAATAAATACTGCCAGTACACGTGTGGTATACGACATGACAAATAAGAAAGAAAGAGAAAGAGAGAGAGGAAGAGGAAAGAAAGAAAGAAAGAAAGAAAGAAAGAAAGACAGAAAGAAAGAAAGAAAAGAAAGAAAGAAAGAAAGAGGGAGGTGCAGAGGGAGAAAGAATGAAAGAATGAAAGAAAGAAAGAAAGAAAGAAAGAGGGAGGAAGAGAAAGAGAAAGAGAAAGAGAAAGAGAAAGAGAAAGAGAGAAATAGAGAGGGAGAGAGATAGAAAGAAAGAAAAGAATGAAAGAAAGAGAGAGGGAGGTGTAGAGAAAGAAAGAAAGAAAGAAAGAAAGAAAGAAAGAAAGAAAGAAAGAAAGAAAGAAAGAAAGAAAGAAAGAAAGCCAGCCTTAGGGATATTGATCCCGCACCAGATGTGTCATTGAGTCTCATGCTTTTACAATCTGAATAGAACAAACATTGCGTTTAATTAGCTAAACAGTTTTATAAAGTCCTCTGTCCCCCGAGCATATCCATTCATTATAAGATTTAACAGCCTGCCCTCTGCTGTATGAAAAGTGTAGAATAATTATATATGGAGAGAAAGGTGTTAGAGCACTCAACTCTACCTAAGCTGCTTAAGCTCTGTGTTTTGACAAGATATTCAGCATTTCACTATCTTCCCCGTTTTTCTCATCTTTTTCAGAGAATTCAGAAACGTGCCTTGCTTTTTTTTTTAATTGCTCAGAGGAAAGCAAAAGCAGATTTTGAGTGCCAGGTACAAAGACTAAGTGTAGGCATCACTCCACGCATTTTGAGATAGTTTTTGTTATTATAAATGCATACAGTTTAGCATTCTGCGTATATTCATAGATTTAGGATTAGTTTTCTATTTCATTTACAGAGTTTCTCGGCCATCCAGGTGATAGTTATCCCAAATAAGCTTTTTTCCAAAGGACAACTGGATTTTCTTGGCGTTTCCTTTGAAAATGTTTCACTTTTCATCCAAGTGAACAGACGAAATTTCTTGGATGAAGAACAAAATGTTTTCAAACAGGGAAAAAAAACCCCAAGTAAAGTCCAATTGCCTTTTGTGGGGGGAAAAAACAACCCACTTGTCTTTGGAAGTTGTGGAAGCTTCATCACTGGAAGATTTCCAGAAGAGACTGGACTGCCATCTGTTAGGAATGGTGTAGGGCAGGGGTCAGCAAACTGCAGCTCTGGAGCCGCATGTGGCTCTTTCCTCCCTCTGCTGCGGCTCCGTCACCGGTCGGCGCCACAATTTTGAGAGGACCTTCCGCGGGGGGGGGGGGGAAGAGATGCACAGTGCGCCAGGAGAAGACTCTATGACAAGGGGAGGGTTTTTCAGTTGTCCTCACAATTGATAGGGCTTTCAGTTATGACAGGTAGAGGAAAAAGTACGCCACGCTAGGAGGAGACTCTATGGTGGGAGAACTGAACTTCCGGTCAGCTCCAGAAATGAACAGGGGGCTTCCGGTTAGGATCTTTGTGGCTCCCGGTGTTTTCTTTTCTGTGGGAAACGGGTTCAAATGGCTCTTTGAGTGTTTTAAGTTTGCCGACCATTAGTGTAGGGTCTCCTACTTGAGCAGGGGGTTGGACTAGATGACCTACAAGATGCCTTCCAACTCTGTTATTCTGTCTGAAACTTAAACCTTTTCAAAGGAAAGAATCCTTAACATGCCACAAGCTCTGACAGAACTCACGTATGATATATCTATCCATATCTCTCCTATGTATCATGTTATACCTACTTAACATATGTATATGTGTGTGTGATGGTATCATGTTATCATAGGATAGACTCAAGATCATGTGGCGTGTTAATGCATTATTATGCCTTGGTAAGACCACACCTGGAATATTGCATCCAGTTTTGGTTGCCACAATATAAAAAAAGATGTTGAGACTCTAGAAAGAAGAGCAACAAATATTAGAGGATTGGAGGCTAAAACATATGAAGAACGATTCCAGGAATTGAGTAATTTAATGAAAAGACTAGGTGTGACATGATAGCAGTGTTCCAATATCCCAGGGGTTGCCCCAAAGGAGAGTCAAGCTATTCTCCAAAGCACCTGAAGGGCAGGACAAGAAGCAATCGGTGGAAATTAATCGAGAAGAGAAGCAACCTAGAACTAAGGAGAAATTTCCTGACAGTTAGAACAATTAACCACTGGAACGGATTGCCTTCAAACGTTGTGGGTACTCCATCCCTGGAAACTTTTAAGAAGAGATTGGACAGCTACCTGTGTTTCCCCGAAAATAAGACTGGGGTCTTATATTAATTTTTGCTCCAAAAGATGCATTAGGGCTTATTTTCCAGTTAGGTCTCATTTCTGGGGAAATATGGTACTAAATGTGTCTGTCTGGCTGACGAGCTTAATGTGGCTTATTTGGGGGTAAGTGATTATATTCCGAGCATCCTGAAAAAAATCATGCTAGGGTTGATTTTCCAATTGGATCTTATTTTTGGGAAAACACAGTATTTGTCTAGAATGATATAGGGCCTCCTGCTTGTGCAGCCGGTCGGACTAGAAGACTTCCAAGGTGACTTCCAATTCTGTTATTCTGTTTATTCATAGTCTGTTTTAGTTCCTAAAAAATAATAATACTAGTGTCCTATATCCCTTTGTCACCTTATTTTATCTCAAGAGTAATTGCACAGCACAGGATTGGCTCCCTTTTCCTCACATCTGCCTATAGAATGGGATAACTGATGTCTGCCTGAATCCGGAGGATTAAGAGATTAATCATTGTCGGAGTACAACTGGAGAAAAAACACAAAACTACAAGCAATTCAGGAATCAAAGCAAACAAAAGACAAGTTCATTTTCTGTTAAACCGAGGTCAAAACATGTTTGTTTTATCCCTTGGACAGGAAACTAGGAAATGATTCTTTCTCGACTCAGCAACGGAAGACTTAACCATTTTATAAACTAGGCTCACATCTCTCCGAGCAGGGGTCGGCAACCTTAAACACTCAGAGCCACAAAGGTCCTAACCAGAAGCCCCTCCATTCAATTCTGGAGCCAACCAGAAGTGTAGCTCCCCCACCATAGAGTCTCCTACTAGCACAGCATCCTTTTTCCTCTACCTGTCATAAACAATTTTATAAGACATGGGATTTATTTTATCAATGGTTAGATAAAAAACATGGAAACGAAAGATACTAGAGAAAGTTATCAATACAAAAATAGAATGATACTGAATGTAACATAAAGATACGTATATTATGATTGGATAGATTGAAGATGATGTAATGAATTGTTATAATATAAATGAACCCAATATTTAGTATATTTCGTTTAAAATGAAGGAATAGTGATAGTCAAAACAAATGAGATATGATAACAATGTATACAAACATATTCAATTTGATATTATGTGATTTATATAAATTGCAAGTGATGACTATGGAAAGGATGCACAAAAACCTTGTAACCAATCGACACACTATATCTAATGGAAGATGTTTTTATGTTTTATGTCGTTTGTCTGTCCAAAAATTAAAAAAAACCTTTTTTTTAAAAAAAAAAAGAATATCTCATATAGTTGTTCTACACAAATGTGGTTTCACTTGGCTTCAAGTTGATTAGACCAACAATCATTTTGTTTAACTTTATACATCTGTTAAGTATCATTACTTATAACACTGTTTAGATTAAGCATAATGAGTGCATCCTTTACAGCAATTCCAAATGGGCAAAGCAGCCTATTATTTGGAGGTTTAGGGAATTTTACACCCAAAAGCAAAAGATGATTTCTATACTTTTGATACCACGTGATGTTTGAATGCTTGTGAATCACTGCGGTACACATTTTATATACCTGTGATATTTGGGGAAAAAAATAAGTATCACAATAGATATGGAAGCAGTTTTGCAGGCTGACTGCCCACTGCCAGGAGTTTGATTCTGAGTGGCTCAAGGTTGACTCAGCCTTCCGTCCTTCCGAGGTCGGTAAAATGAGGACCCAGATTGTTTGGGGGCAATATGCTGACTCTGTAAACTGCTTAGAGAGGGCTGTAAAGCACTATGGGGTGCTATATCTAAGTGCTATTGCTATATATAGCTGCTTGGTTTTATCTGGTCAATATGTGTGCAGAAAACCAAGACTAGGAATTACTATCTGGATGCTAGAAAGAACCTGCCAGAATACAGGTAGGCATTTTCTACATTTATGTCTCAAAGCCAACTTAAAAAGTAATGGTAAAGGTTCCCCTCGCACATATGTGCCAGTCGTTCCCAACTCTAGGGGGCGGTGCTCATCTCCATTTCAAAGCTGAAGAGCCAGCACTGTCCCAAGATGTCTCTGTGGTCATGTGGCTGGCATGACTAAATGCCGAAGGCACACAGGACACTGTTACCTTCCCATCAAAGGTGGTTCCTACTTTTCTACTTGCATTTTTACATGCTTTCCAACTGCTAGGTTGGCAGAAGCTGGGACAAGTAATGAGTGCGTCACTCGGGATTCGAACCGCTGAACTGCCAACCTGAGCCAGGATGTCCCAGGCAAAGCCAGCCTAGTGACAATTTAAACACAAAATTACTGAAAAATTTCAAATAAAGAAAAACAGTATAAAACTTTACGAAAAAAGATTTTAAAATGTGTAATACACATTTTTTTATTTGTAACAGGAAAACAACAAATATAGCTTCTCTTAATTTAAAAGTTAACTTTAAAAGCCCTGAACTCAAAATGGTAGAGTTTTAATTAGAAATTCAATCCAGTTAAAAATCATCTCTTCTTGGAGCCTGAAATTATAATGTGCTTATCTGGAATATCTTTTTCAGAAATAACTATTATTATTCTCAGTTCATCTTTTCATTTAAAGAACAGTTAAAATACCGAGCAGCGTATCCCATGGTAATTATAAAAAGGTTCTATTTCGCACCATTTTAGAACATGTGTTTTTTAAATAATATACTTTATTAGCATATTTTATACAGACAACGGCTGCATAATCTGTATAGATCAAAATAACATTTATTCTTTCAGTAAAGGAAAAGTCTATTATTCCATTTTCTTAACAGAAATCATTCCGTACAGTTCTCTTTGCCATATCAAGATCAGAGACAATCTTAATGTTTGAAAATCAGCAACTACTATGAGTCTATTTGCATGAATGCAAGCCAACATGCCAACCCCTTTTTCCCCACATTATTTCAGTTGTCGGAAAGGTCTTGGAGCAACATGGATGGCAAAAAGGGAAATCCACACTTCTTCAAGCTCTCACTCAGGGAGAGGTTTTTATTTTCTTCCAAACGGATCAGACCACACTTTTAATCCTACAGGAAAAGATACAATTAGAATGTTTAGAATTATTTCTTTTAATATCAGTATCAATGCAAGGAGATAGTTGTAAACATGCATATACGAAAGGGAAAACCTTCTTAACCCATATAATTTAAATAATAAAACTACCCCCCACCCCAAAAAAGCAACCAGATCTGTTTAAAATTGGAAAATTAATCTGAGGTCAGAGTGATTCAGAAATTGCGTTCCTACAAGTCAGAGGTGATATTCAGACAGTTCTGACTGGTTCTAGCGAATCGGTAGCGGAAATTTTGAGTAGTTCGGAGAACTGATAAATACCACCTCTGGCTGGCTCCACCCCCATCTAGCTGCCTCCCGAGTCCCAGCTGATCGGCTGGGTCTTCTTCTGTTGCCCTGCAAGGGAGAACAGAGCTGGAAAGCTGGTTAGTAGGGTGGGATAGCAATGGAGATTTTACAGTATCTTTCCCCTAGGAGTGGGGAGAGAATGGGGATTTTGCAGTATCCTTCCCCTGCCACGCCCACCAAGCCACACCATGCCCACAGAACCGGTAGCAAAAATGTTGAATCACTGTTACAAGCATACATTAGAATATGTAGTTTTCCTATGAGGGCAATCTTAAGATTCTGGTTAGCCTTCCTCTTTGTGAAATTTTCATCAACTGATCTGTGCACAGTTCTTACACTGTATAACAACGCAGGATAGATTTAACTGTTTTGAGAAATGATCATCCAATACAGGACGAGGGTTGGGGAAGAGAACTGCCTCTGAGACCAAATACCACAGGAAAAGAACAGTAGAAGAAATAACAACTATTCCCTTGACTAATTTAACAGGTTTTCTCGGAAAGAAATTCCACTCTTAAATCTAACTCATTTATTTCGAGATTTAAAGGCTGCCCAACTCTTGACAATGTCATTCTGGGAGGATGTACAATATACAATGATGTAAACAACTAACAACAAACAATATATAAATGTAAGTACCAAAGCTCAAAGCTAAAATATAAAATGACATTTCCCAATTAATAAACCTGTCAATAAACTCATTATCCAATAAACATGTTTAGGAGTGTAGCAGGGGGAAAAAATATCCAGCAATAATCAGTAACTTGGAACACTAATGCACATACTAGTTTCTCAAATAGTTGCTTAATAAATGAGTGTGGGACAAAATATGGCTAAAAAGAAACTTCACAGAGAAACTTGGTTAACCTACAAAAAGTCCTACTTTTCAGTTTTATTTAATAGATCTGAATCCTCACAAATGTTGGTTTGCAGACAATCGAGTCCAATCAGTAACAATACTGATAAACTTCATTAACGTGATGTTACCTAACTAAGTTATAGTAACTAAAATCTTTATCCCCTCTTCTATTTCATCTCAAAAAGGGGAAGAAATTGATTTTCACTTGAATAGAGAAGGTATTTTGGCAAAGAAGTTTATATGTTTGTACGTATCTAAATTGGCACTTTAAACACTCAGAAACAAATAGGTAGCCAGTAGTTCTAAAAATGGCAATACAATAATGTATGGTAAAATACAAAGATGTTGTGCTCATAATTTGAGTGCCAAACGATGCACGAAGCTGCTTTACAACACTTTGAAACAATTGAATCAGGACATAACTAGAGCATGGCTAACTCTGACCCGGTTTTCCCTGTCTTGGAATACTGACAAGCCAGTATAGTTTGTCTACTCCAACTACACTTGGTTTGTCTACTCCAACTACACTTGGGAGTCTATGTCAAATTTAAATGCAAGAGGAAAAACAAAACTTAAAATCCACTTTGCAGATTAATACAAACCGCTGTGTGGCTGGATAGATCCTAATTCTTCAAACAGGGAAAATCAGTTAAGCATAGCACTTCCATTTCTTGGAATATTTTACTTACTGGCCTTCATCCAACCCACTAAAAATAGATTTCATACAGCTGAGTTCACTAATTATCCTCACCAAAGGGTAATCTAATAACTTTCCTGCATGAACCCCAATCGTCTGGATTTGCAAGCCACAAAACTAATCGGATAGGCTGAGCTTGCACAACGAGCCAAGAAAAATGTGGTTGGCTAATTTGTGCAAACACAATTTCAGTAATTTAGCTGACAAGGAAAAGAGCTGGATAATATCACACAGTGGCAGGATTTCACAAACATACCCTACAGAATTACAGAAAGGGAATAAGAAACTGCAAACAGGAGGAACTAAAAGCATTAAAGAGAAAATACAATTAAATCTAGTTATTAACACAACTTGCAGCTCCTTTCCGTATCTTTCTGTCTTGCAAATCATCCTTGTTTTGCCTATGCCCACATTGTTTTGTCCTTCTCACTTGTTTCATTTGAAGATTTTGTCAATTCCACCAATCATGACTTCCTGTCTTGTATCTCCTCTCCACCTATTCACTCTTCTCTTTCTTCATACCTTTATTTTACAATTCATCCCCCACTCTTTCCATATAATCAAACTTCTGCAAACTAAAATCTCAACAACCGTACCCTAAATACAAAAAGGGACTCAGCCAACTGCTGAGTACCTGACCTCTGACCACATCTTTGCGCTGATTTAATCGTACGACAAAAATCTGGATATCTATACTGCATTTCTCCTAATAGAGTCAGTCACCTGTTTCCCACACATTAAGTAATAAACCTCCTGTTGCCATGGCGACAAACCCATGGCACGTGTGCCCAAAGTGGCAAGTGGAGGCATGTCACCTGGCACATGTAGCGTTACCCGTTCCTCTTCTGGGTTTCTGGCGCGCATGCATGTGCGATGATCCGCTAGGCTTCGTGCGTGCGGCAATGCCAGAAAGTGGAAGAGCTGGTCTTCCGTTTTCCAGCATGAGCAAGTTGATCGGCGTGCGTGCCAGTAAGCAGAAGACTTGCTGGCTGGCGCTCATGGGCATGCCGGAAACCAGAAATTCATTTTCTGGCGCGCGCATGCCCCCTGGGCAGCTCCTCTTCCAGGTCGCGGCCCAGATGAGCGCGCACACGAAAAGATTCACCATCACTGTCCTATTGCTTTTGCATTCAATCCTATTTGGGATCAGAATTCCTTTCCTAAGCAAGGCAGTTAAGCTAGTTGCAACTGATTTTATGAGCTTTTTTTTGCCACAGTTGTTAAGTGGGTCACAGCGCCATCCTAAATACATGCCAACTGCTGAGCACCTGACCTCTGACCACATGACTTTGGGAATGTTTTCTACCTATACAGCATTGCCTGCATCCCATCTTCCAGAGAAAGTATGCAGCCTATTGATAATCACCCTTGGGGTGTATGCTATTCCAAGTTCCCCAAAAACCTTAATTTAATTTATTTATATATTACACAGGTAGTCCTTGACTTACAATAGTTCGCTTAGTAAACGTTCAAAGTTACAACGGCACTGAAAAAAGTGAGTTATGACCATTTTTTACACTTACGATGACTGTGGCATTCCCATGATCAAAATTCAGACACTTGGCAACTGATTCAGATTTATGACTGTTGTAGTGCCCCAGGGTCATGTGATTCCCTTTTCTGACAAGTCAATGGGAAGCCAGATTCACTTAACAACCATGTTATCAACAAATGTGGCAAGAAAGGGTGTAAAATAGAGCAAAACTCAACAAATATTTCAATTAACAACAGAACTTCTGGGCTCAAATTGTGATCATAAGTTGAGGAGTACCTGTATTTAGAAACAAGTAAAAGGTAAAGGTTCCCATCGCACATATTTGCTGGTTGTTTCTGACTCTAGGGGGCAGTGCTCATCTCTGTTTCTAAGACGAAGAGCCAGTGCTGTGCGAAGACATCTCTGTGGTCATGTGGCCTGCATGACTCAACACCAGAGGTGCACGGAACGCTGTTACCTTTCCACTAAAGGTGGTTCCTATTTTTCTACTTGCATTTTTACGTGCTTTTGAACTGCTAGGTTGGCAGAAGCTGAGACAAGTAACGGGAGCTCACTCCATTACCCAGTGCTAGGGATTCGAACTGCTGACCTTCTGATCAACAAGCTCAGCGTCTTAGCCACTGAGCCACCACATCCCCATTTAGAAATAAAAGTAGGTAGTAAAAAGCATGATTGACATTTTGCTCCTGGGCATTTTTGTCGGCAAGACTCCATTAGAGAACTCATTCTGATAGTTGCACAGACAACTCTTTCAGTTATTTTAAAAAGCTAAGTACTTTACGCACCAAAGTCAGACTCTACTAGTTTACCAATCGAAAACAATTCAAATAACAATTGTGACTTTGGAGTGTGCCCAAGTATAAACTAGCCATGTTTTAGGCTAATGTGCTGTACAAAGCTAATAGTTAAAGTGCAAAGTATCCTGCAAAACCAGAAAATTGGATTGAATAAAGAAATCAAATTGTGGGCAAAGATTTTGTGAGAATACAATTGATCTGTGCCATCTAAGAGAACCTGAAGTTAAACAGCTGCCACCTGTTTGAGGACTTTGTCTCCAAATGAAGCACTGTATTTTTCAGAGCATAAGATTCTCCGAAGTATAAGACACATCCAAATTTTCACCCTCCTTTGGAGGGGGAGGGGGTTTTATACTCCGAAAAATATAGTACTCGTAAAATAGTGATGGTAGTGTGAGAGTGAGTGTAAGTGTTGCTTCTGAAGCGAAGAACCACTGCTAACAAACAGCTTGAGACAATCTGTCCCTTGAACAATATGAAGAAATACTATGTGCTTCTGGAAGAGCTTTTGAGGGAAACAAATAACAACTGTGTCTGGAAGGAGATATCTTAATATAGAGCAGAGGAGTATTTACATGTTTTACTTCTTTTCAACAAAAGAGGCATAAACTAAGGTCCAATCTGCTTCTGTTTTCCCATTTATATTTCCAAAATTGAGCAGGAGTAAAATATATGGAGGTGACAAACTGTGCACAATTGGGAACAATTTTCTAAGCAGTAGAAGAATGACTCAACCAAGTAGAAACTATCCACTTAAAAATGTATCTCATATCTTCAGGCTGGCATCCAAATTAAACTCCACCGCTTATCTATTTTGGGATAATTATTAAACCATAATATTCCTGAACAGACACGCTTCAATAAGTAATTTAGAGATATACCTGGAGGCTGTACATCTTCTTGGATAATGCCGGCTCGATTTATACTTTGTGCCTTTTCTAATAAATATAAAATACATAAGTAGGTAAAATGCACACTTAGTTGACTTACAGCTGAATATTCTTGAATATGTTAAATGTGGCATTTAAGGCTGTCTCACAACAGCTACTTCTTACCCTTCTGTATCTGTTCCCGGCTCTCAGATCAAAACCCCAATACCACTCTATGCAATTTTCTTAATCTCTTGAATTTATTCCTTACTACAGTTTTACTTTGTTCCTCCATCTTTCCTACATGGCATCTGGCTCCTATCTCCCATCAGACGTTTTTACTGTACAGACTAGGATTTTGCTTATGTAAACGTATATACACACAAGCCCATGTCCCTATATATGCACCTAATAGCATAGTACTCAATATAATACTACTGATAACCACCACCTTACTCAGAACTACCTATATACTCAAGACATTACCTTAACAGCTCTTAGGTTCTTGGTTAGGACTTGAATTGTTTTTACCAGTCCCAGAGTGTAAATCAGATTGAAGATTAAATCAACAACAATTATGAAGGTACTTGGTTGATACCTAGGATGCTGGCAGCAACCCGTATCAACCATTAGCACCAGTCAATGGTATTTGTGATGAATTTTTGAATGTTCAGTTGGCTGAGTTTCCTTTTAAATGAATAAAGTATATAATAATAGTAATAAAGCAGCTTCCTGCTATAACACCAGCGGAACTGCAAAAGACTGCACTACTCAGAACAACATACTTTTAAAGAAGATATTTGGTCGATACCTAGGATGCTGGCAGCACCCCATTTCAACCATTAGCACCAGTCAATGGTATTTCTGATGCACTTTTGAAAGTTCAGTTGACTGAGTTTTATGTTTAATTAATATAATAACAATAATAATTTGATACCTAGGATTATGGCAGCAACCCGTATCAACCATCAGTCCGTCAATGATATTTGTGATGCATTTTTGCATGTTCAATTGACTGAGTTTCATGTTTAATGAAAGTAATAATAAAAATAATTTTTATCAGTCCCAGATTGTGAATGGGAGATTAAACCTATAATAATTATATCAACATCCACTCATCCCAGGTCCTTGATAGGTAGACAAACATGCCAAATCCAATTGCACATCTGTCTGATAAACCATATTTTTATTTTTATTATTAAACTTTTATTCATTAAACATGGAAGTCAACTGAACATGCAAAAATGTATCACAAATACCATTGACTGGTGCTAATGGTTGATACAGCATCCTAGCTATCAACCAAGCTTATTATTTTTATTATTCATTCATTAAACATGGAACTCAGTCAATTGAAATTTAAAAATGTAAAAATGTATCACAAATACCACTGAGTGGCACTAATGGTTGCTACAGGTTACATCATCATCATCATCATTATTATTATCAACTTTATTTATGAACCATGAAGCTCAGCCAATTGAACATTCAAAAATGCATTACAAATACCATCGACTGGTGCTAATAATGGTTGATACGGTTTGCTGCCAGCATCCCAGGTATCAACCAAGTACCTTCTTAAAATATAAGATGTTCCGACTAGCGCAGTTTTTTGCAGTTCCGCTGATGTTATTGCAGGAAGTTGCAATTTCTTGATGTATCTTGTAAAATTCTTGGACATGGTGCCAAGTGCCCCGATGACAATGGGTATCATCATCATCATTATAAAATGATAACTTTTATCTATTTAGTGCATCACCCCTGTAGATGCCATACTCTAAATACATCAATAAAATCCCTAATCATACCCGTTTGTTTGTCCTTATTTTTTTTTAAAAAGGAGAGAGCCGTGTGTTGAGGCTGCCCTCTCAACCGATTATAGAGGACGTCTGCAATTGGGGGGGGGGGGACTAGTCCCCCAACCGCCATTCTTATTGCGGGGGGGGGGCATTGCTGGTTAGCTGCGTTTTTTCAAACGGATTTCAAACGAGGGGAGTTATGGGATGGCTGTGATCATTTGTTTCTTCCGCTGAATAAAGGCGGCCCATTGCCCGCACCTGAGCCCAGCAGGCCAGCTGTGCCCCCCCCCCCTCAAGGCCTCAGCCTCTTCTCCCCTCCCGCCCCCCCAAGGAAAGGCCGGAGCCGGCGAAAGTGGCCGCGGACCCTCCCTTACTGTAGTCCCCCAGGTGGCTCATGGGGTAAAAGTAGATGGGGTAGAGGGTCAGGCCCACCGCAGCAGCGAAGCCGCCGAAGACCAGGACGTAGCGGCCGAGGGGCGCCATTTCTACCCGGCGGGAAGCGGAAACCGGCCGCCCGCTTCTTTCCGCTTCCGGTTTCCTGCGCTCCGCCAGCCGGACGGCGCCCGTATGGCCAAGCGGCGTCCCAGAGCGTCCGCGCCTGACCCCTAGTGGCGGACGCCGGGAAGGAGCAAGGCTCCGCTGGGCTGAACTGCGGGGAGAGACTAATGACATCCGAGTTTCAAAAAAAAAACCTGGCGTTTTTGATCTCAGAAATCAAATGATTTGGTCAGATCCTGAAGCTGGAGGAAAGCCAGGAAGGAGAGCAGACAGAGGAACGGAGGGGCTGCTGCTCGCTGGTTGGGCTGGTTTCTCCTGCCTCAGCAGGGGGTTGGACTAGATGACCTCTAAAGCCCCTTCCAACTCTGGCATTCTGTTATCACTGGGGTTTTTTTTTTTTAAAGAAGAGACTGGACAGCCACTTGTCTGAAATGGTATCAGGTCTCCTGCTTGGTCAGGGGGGTTCGACCAAAAGGCCTCCATGGTCCCTTTCCAACTCTATTCTGATTGATTGGTTCCCTGGGAGATGTCTCCCTGCTGGACTAGGTAACTTCATCAGTGCTGGGAAGGAGGGGGAGTTGCTCTCCTCTTTTAGGGCTGCCAGGGGTTTGTGTGGGGATGATGGTCTTGGTGGTCCTTTGTTTGGGCTGCTTTGGCAGTTTGTTAATGGGGGATGTTGTTGACTTGATTGTTGGTCTGATGTTAACCTTGGAGTTGATCTCTGCTGATCTGGGTGCTGATTAGATTGAATTCACAGCAGACCAACAATCAACTCAACAATGCCCCAATCAAGGAACTGCCAAAGAAGCCATCAGAAAACAGCCCAACCCATTCTACCATATGTGGTGGACGTGCCCCATCAACTTGCCAAAGCAAATGGTCTCTGCTGAAATATCAAACAGGAAACAGAGGAAACCTAAGACAGAGGGGAAAAAAGGGGGGGAAAAAGAAGAAAGGTGAAAAGTTTGCAAAAGGCAGGGTTCTCCTACAAGCTGGTAGGGATCCCTCTGCATATCCTAAACAACAGAGGACCCAGAGGCAGATGAGAGTCTAAAAGACACCCCCCCCCACCCACACACACACCCCCAATCCTTAAGCCAGCCATTACTCTTGAGAAAAGAAACTGATGCACTTACAAAAGGTAGAATCATCTTCTGCCTAGAGTGTTAAAAAAGGCTGTAGAGACATTTGAAAAGTCTGCACGCTCTTCAAACCCTGGTAGCAGTTGGACTCCCCCCCCCACTCCTGTTGTGACATCATCAGCTGGATGACATCATCAGCTGGATGACATCACAACATTCTATTATACAGTCAAGTCTCTCCTGGTCCCCAGTATCAGTGTCTGAAACGAAGTCCTTCTCCAAGGAACTCCATGTAAATATACCCTCTTTAGTTGTGCTTGGTGGCCAGAATATATCTGAGAACGTATCTCCTTCTGAGTCCTTCTACTGGAGAAAAGGAGCTATTTTCTTCAGCTGCTTTTAGGCTACTTCTGGCTGCTTTATTTCCAGATAGGAAACATATCCTTTCCTTCTCTCCTAAGGTGACCAGATTTTCAGATTGGTAAAGAGGGACCCCGGAGAGGGGGAGGGCTTGATTAAAAATTTTATACGGAGCCAACAAAAATTTTCATACAACGCAAAAATAGTATTGTAATGTTTTTTATTTCAACATAACTACAATTTACAAATATAAATTGTAACTGTTGCCAAACTTCAAAATTTTGATCGCGTGACCCTGAGGATGCTGCAACGGTTGCTAAGTGTGAAAAATGGTCGCTTAGTGTGAAAAATGGTCATCAGTTCACTTTTTTCAATGCCATTGTAACTTTGGTCGTTAAGCCCATTATACCACCTTTCTTGCCAGAGTTCTTAAGTGAATAACTGCAGCTGATAAGTTAGTAGCAGAAGTGAATCTGGTTTCCCCATTTGACTTTGTCAAAAGGTGATGATAGGACCCCAGGACACTGAAACCATCATAAATACGAATCTGTTGCCAAACATCAAAATTTTGATCGCGTGACCATGAGGATGCTGCAACGGTCGCTAAGTGTGAAAATGGTCGCTAAGTGTGAAAAATGGTTGTTTTCTAGGCAACTTGACTTCTGACATGGATAAAATGAGCCAAGGTGGCGCAGTGGTTAAATGCAGCACTGCAAGCTACTTCAGCTGACTGCAGTTCTGCAGTTCGGCTGTTCAAATCTCACCGGCTCAGGGTTGACTCAGCCTTCCATCCTTCCGAGGTGGGTAAAATGAGGACCCGGATTGTTGTTGGGGGCGATATGCTGACTATGTAAACCGCTTAGAGAGGGACTGAAAGCCCTATGAAGCGGTATATAAGTCTAACTGCAATAACTGCAAAAAATAGATCAAAGTTGCTCTCAAAGCAGCTTAACTCCTCCTAATTTACTGAGCACAAACAGTGACCTGGATTTAAAGTGTGTCAATGCCCTGGGTACCTTTTCAAGATCAACTGTGCCAGTTACTAAGGAGCAGCACATCATACTATTAATGCAATTATTTAATTGGTAGCTTCTGGTTTACTGCCCTGTGTAGGGCAGCTCAAGTATTTTGGGAGAATCTTGGCCCTGCTGCAAGCTATTATAGGTTTAAAATAAACATATCGTTAAAAACAACAGCAAAAGAGAGAGATAGAGAAACGTGCTTGACTTCTCAATTTTTAAACGTTCACTTTAAAAAGAAACAACACGCACTTCCCATAGAAGTGGCGCCTGCTTCTTATCTTCAGTGTTAAATATGCAAATAGGGAGCGAAGCCCAGCGAAGGTTTCACTCAGGTCCGGAGTTAAATGGCGTATTTGCATAAACCGCCGCTGATTGGTCCATTCGAGCGGCGGGAAAAACAAAGCAACGTCAGTGCCCTTTAAACAAAGAGCAGCCGGGCGAAAGGTTTTTCCACGTGCACAAGAAAGAGCTGGAATGACTTGCCCAGTCCTGCCTCTTCATTCACCCCCAAAGCAACACTCCAGCTTAACATTCATTGGTAATTTTTTTTTTAAATCTGAGTTTATGGTTTCTATGGATGGGGCCGAAATCCTGTGAACAGCAGGTTGGAAGGAATAGCTGAAATCAATGAATAAATAAAAGGTGCTTTTTGACGTCCACTTTTCCTTCCAAAGACAATCCTGATTCCTAACTCGGAGGTGACAGGAAACTGGCTGGTTGAACGTTTTCCCTCTTTTTTCAGGGTATATTAGGTTAATACTCTCCTTATGGTTTCCTGGTGACTTCCTCTTCAATGCAGAACTCAAAATCACTCTAAGTGTGTTTGGTGGTTAGTATTTTATTGACATAAATATTAACATTTTAATTAATAATATAACTATCTTAATGTTAAACTATTGACAGAAGTAAAAGTGCTTCTTGGGGAGACAGCAATATTTTTATAGATGGTTCATAAGCATAACAATGTTAATAGGTGATATATATGGTTTTTTATTTATTTTTTATTTCTGCTAATAAATAAATAAAGGGAGACTAGTATAGATCTATTTCAAGCTATTTAGCTTTCATCAGCTAGGGTATGGCTATATATAGGTATATATATATATATATATATATATAGATAGATAGATAGATAGATAGATAGATAGATAGATAGATAGACAGACAGAGAGAAAGAGAGAGACAGAGAGAGAGAGAGACAGAGAGAGACAGAGAGAGAGACAGAGAGAGAGAGAAAGAGAGAGACAGAGAGAGAGAGAGAGAGACAGAGAGAGACAGAGAGAGAGAGACAGAGAGAGAAAGAGAGAGACAGAGAGAGAGAGAGACAGAGAGAGAGAGAGAGAGACAGAGAGAGAGAGAAAGAGAGAGACAGAGAGAGACAGAGAGAGAGACAGAGAGACAGAGAGAGAGAGAGACAGAGAGAGACAGAGAGAGAGACAGAGAGAGACAGAGACAGAGACAGAGAGAGACAGAGAGAGAGACAGAGAGAGAGAGAAAGAGAGACAGAGAGAGACAGAGAGAGAGACAGAGAGAGACAGAGAGAGAGACAGAGAGAGACAGAGACAGAGACAGAGAGAGACAGAGAGACAGAGAGAGAAATATTTAACCACTATATGGATTAATAATTAATAATGCAAAACTATTCCTGGAATTCTGGATGATTGGTGACATTATGGTCAATTGAAAATATGAATGTATATTATAAATTAATTTTGCCCCATTTTATGACCTTTCCGGCCACAATCCTTAAGTGAATCACTGCCGTTGTTAAATTAGCCACACAAATTGCCTTGCCTTATCAGAAAGTCACAAAAGTTGAATTGCATGACTCTGGGGACACTGCGACCGTCGTAAATGCGAATCAGCGGCCAAGCGTCTGGATTTTGATCGTGTGACCCTGGGAATGCTGTGAGAAATGGTCCCAAGTCCTAAGTCACTAAATAAACTGTCGTTAGTCAAGGACTACCTTACTCCATGCCACCCTGGGTTTCCTTTTCTTTTTGATATCCACTTTCTGCCAAGTCTTTCCAAATTCTTCCACCAGGTGGTGCCATAATCTTACAAATCTTGCCTCGAGACAAGTTCTGTAAAAAAATAACAATCAGAATTTGATTTTGGAATTTCCCGATATATCCGGCATTCATTTTCTTCTGCTCATAAGCTGCTTTCAGCTCCCGGTGATGGATCCAAACTCACTCAGCAGACTTTCTTACATAGGGCAGGACTAGAATTCACAAACTCCTGGAGATTGGTTCAAATGTTACAAAATCCACTTTAATTCCTAAGGTGGAACTCACAAGGGGAGCTCGGCACATGGGCGCAAGGGCCGATCGGGGGTGGACTTCAAATATTTTAGCAAGGGGTTCTCTGCTCGGTTGCTGGGTGGGCGTGTCCACGGTGGGTATGGCCTAGTTGGCCTCCTGCACCACGATGGGGGGGGGGCTCCCCGGGCTCTGGAAGGTTCCTCGAGCCTCCGGGAGGATTAGGTTAAGGGTTAGGTTTAGGGTTAGGGGTTAATTTTAGGTTTAGCGTTTACAGCGTGCTTCTGTCTCCGCGCTGTTGTCGCGCTGTTGATGACGTCAGCTACGCGGTTTCGTCGAGCGCGGTTTAGTCGAACGCGGTTTTGTGGTGGAACCCAACTCAAGGCATGCCCTCTACGACCAGGTGACTTCATATGAGAGGAGTCTGGACATTCTTCATCCAGAGAGATGTGGAGTAAAACTCTGGACTTAAAAGAATATTCTGGCTCTGAATTAGTGGAATAATAACACAGAAATGAGAAACAAGTTAACGTTGTACTCCTTAGAATTTATGAACAGGATCTGTTGTTTTAATTGACAAACAACACAGGGGAAAAAGCATTATACAGGCAGTCCTTGACTCACAACCACAAGCAGAATTGTGGTTGCCCCCAATTTTTGTTGCTAAGTGAAACATTTGCTCAGCGCATTTTGCCCCCCCCCCCATTTTATGAACTTTCCTGCCATGGTGGTTAAGCATACCAGTGCAATGTTGAGTTAATGACACAATGGTTCAATGAGTCTAGTTTCCCTTTCGGTTTTGCTTGTGGAAAGGTCACCAAAGAATAATCACACAATCCCCAGCACACTGCAACTCTCATAAATATGAATCAGTTGGGAAAATAGTCATCACTAACCAGTGGTGGGTTTCAAAAATTGTTCGAACCTACTCTGTGGGCGTGGCCGCCTTTGTGGGAGTGGCTTGCCGCCCATGTGACCGGATGGGGGTGGCTTGCCGCGCATGTGACCGGATATGAAGATGCCGACGACACTTGTCAGAACCACCTTAAATTAGCTCACACACAGCACTGGCATGCATAAGAATATGATGTATACTTGTTTTTTAAAAGGCATCTTTGCTTTGCGTTAAAACAACTTCAACACACGCAATGTTCTGATTGCACCACAAACGCAGTAGTCACCCTTACTTTCACAGAGGCCCTGAGTTTTATAAATATGAGCATGATAGTGTAGAATAATCATATCCAAGGACCAGTGGTGGGTTTCAAAAAAATTTGGAACCTCTTCTGTAGGTGTGGCCTGCTTTCCGGGTCCACTGGTGGAACCTCTTCTAACCGGTTCGGTAGATTTGACGAACCGGTTCTACCGAATAGGTGCGAACTGGTAGGAACCCACCTCTGTCACTAACCCTTTTTTTTAGTGCTGTTGTAACTTTGGTCACTAAGTGAACTCTGGTTGGTTGGTGACTGTTTTCCTGCAATTGTAATCTTCTCGCCAGAAGATTACAATTGTCTCGCAATTGTCTCGCCAAAAAGACAAAAATAAAAATCCCCCAGCCTTTGGGAAAGGGTGAGGATGGCAGTGTTTGCTCTTATTTCTTTTTTTTAGGGAGGAACGTTGCCATTTTCCCCTGGCAAGGTTTCCGAAGAGAAACAATAAAAGTTGACTAGCTGGAGAAGGCATTTCCTTGGGCTCGGTTCCTCCTATTGTCAAACTGTTAACAGAATGGTCCCTTTCTTGTCGCTGCAGATGCCTGGTACGAAATATATTTACGTGTACCAAAACACAAGGGCTTTTCCTACATACGCGTAATGTAAAACAATACATTTCACTCCTTATTACTGCAAATTGCATTTGTGTTCTAATTGTTGTGAACTAAGACGCTGAACTCGTTGATCAGAAAGGTCAGCAGTTTGGCGGTTCGAATCCCTAGCGCCGCGTAACGGAGTGAGCTCCCGTGACTTGTCCCGGCTTCTGCCAACCTAGCAGTTCGAAAGCACATAAAAAAATGCAAGTAGAAAAAACAAGAACCAACTTTGGTGGGAAGGTAACAGAGTTCCGTGCGCCTTCGGCATTTAGTCATGCCAGCCACATGACCATGGAGACGTCTTCGGACAGCGCTGGCTCTTTGGCTTTGAAATGGAGATGAGCACCGCCCCCTAGAGTCGGAAAGGACTAGCACATATGTGCGAGGGAAACCAGTATACATATTTGATTAATAAAGTTTGTACCTATCTATCTGTTTATCTTATTTCTTTCTTTTCTTTTCTTTCTCTTTCTTTCTTTCTTTCTTTCTTTTATCTTTCTCTCTCTCCCCCCTCCCTCTCTGTGTGTGGTGTGTGTGTATGTGTCAATTAAATATACTTTTTTTTCTACAACAGTAGAAAAAGAAAGGAAGAGAGGAGGAGAGGAAGAGGAGGGGAGGAAGATAGAGGTAAGGAGAGGAAGATGGAAGGGAGGAGGAGAGACGGGAGGAAGGGGAAGTGGGATAGGGCAGAGGTAAGGGAAGAAGGAAGGGAAAGGGAGGAGGAAGGAAGAAAATAGAGAAGGGAGGGAGGGAGAAAAGAAAGGGAAAAGAAGGTGGTGTCAAAACAGGCGAGGGATGGCAAACAAAACAAATGGTATGTTATAACCTTGTAAATGGAACGACAAAGGTATAAAATGACAAATGTAAAAAAGAATAACAAATATATATGGAAGTGGAATGGAAGTGTGACCTTCCTCCCATATTTGGGCATACCAGGGGTTGTGACTTTAAATATATACCTTTCACCCTGGCTTGGCTGATAAGGAGTTGAGCCCTGTAGCTCAATGGTTAACACATCTGCCTTAGAGGCAATAGAGCACAGGTTCGATTCCCAGCAAGGGTATGGCTAGCTGATGAGAGCTAGTAGCTTGAAATAGATCTATACTAGTCTCCCTTTATTTATTTATCAGCACAAATATAACACACACAGACACACAGACACACACACACATATATATATATACTTTTTTTTTCACCTATTCATTTGGCATGTAGCCTTGGGAACCACCAATTTTTTCGTGACCTGACTTTTAATTTCCAGCGAAATTTGCCAGTCTACCATTAGCATTTCTGGGCATTTGATAGTGAAGATAAAAATATCTGATGACCTTGATGAATTTTAAACGTTGGGGACTAGACAGACGGGCAAATCCAAAGAGATCCCAGAAGAAAGAGGCACAGCAGTTCTGACTATCTCGCTCCGGGGGGGGTGTGGGGGGTGAGTGGGAAGGTCCTCTAAATGCTTTGGCTCCCTTAACCCTGGGGTGACTTCTTTTGCGCAATCGTTTTCTGCAGAAGTGTCGTGGGTTGGGGTTGAGGGAACCACAAGTGGCAACACCGAAGTTCCGTTATTGCAGCCAGAGGCTGAGCTCGTCCTTCTCAGGGCAGGAGGGCCTCCTTCTCAGGAAGGCAAGCTGAGCTCTCCCCCTCCCAGGCTTCCTTGGCCCAGCTGCCGTTTCTTTGGCCTCCTGCCCTCCATCCCTTTCCACTTCAGTGGCCTCCCTCCAAAGGTGAGACGCTCTTGCTGCTCTCCTCCTTTTCTCTTCTGCTCCTCCTCCTCTTCCTCCCTCTCCTCCTCTCTTCTCCTCTTCCTCCCCCTCCTTCCCTCTCCTCGTTTTCCTCCTCTTCTCTCTTCTCCTCTTCCTTCCTCTCCTCCTCCTTTTCTCCTCTTCTCCTTCTCCTTGTTTCTTCCTCCTCCTTTTCTCTTGTCCTCCTATCTTCTTCTCCTCTTCCTCCCTCTCCTCTTTTTCTCCTCTTCTCCTTCTCTTCCTCCCCATCCTTTCCTCTCCTTCTCCTCCTCCTCTTCTCTTCTCCTCTTCCTCCCTCTCCTCTTCTCCTTCTCTATTATCCTTTTCCCCTCCTTTCCTCTCCTTCTCCTTGTTCCCTCCTCCTCCTTTTCTCTCCTCCTATCCTCTTCTCTTCCTCCCTCTCCTCCTTTTCTCCTCTTCTCCTTCTCTTCCTCCCCTTCCTTTCCTCTCCTCCTTTTCCTCTCCTCTTCCTCCCCCTCCTCCTTTTCTCCTCTTCTCCCTTCTTCTCTTCCTCCCCCTCCTCCTTTTCTTTTCTTCTCTTTCTCCTCCTCCCTTTCCCTCCCCTTCTCCCTTCTTCTCTTCCTCCTCCTCCTCCTCCTTTTCTCTTCTCCTCCTCCTCCTTTCCTCCTCCTCCTTTCTTCCTTGTTTCCTCCTCCCCTTCCCTCTTCTCCTCTTCCTCCCCCTCCTTTCTTCTCCTTCTCTCCTCTCCTCTTCCTCCCTCTCCTCCTTTTCTCCTCTTCTCCTTCTCTTCCTCCTTTTCTCTTCTCCTCCTCCTCCTCCTTTCCTCCCCCTCCTTTCTTCTCCTTCTCCTCCTCCTCTCCCTCCCTCTCCTCCTTTTCTTCTCTTCTCCTTCTCTTCCTCCTCCTTTTCTCTCCTCCTCTCCCTCCCTCTCCTCCTTTTCTTCTCTTCTCCTTCTCTTCCTCCTCCTTTTCTCTCCTCCTCCTCCTCTCCTCTTCCTCCCTCTCCTCCCTTCTTCTCTTTCTCCTCCTCCTCCTCCTCCTCTCCTTCTTGTTTCCTCCTCCCCCTCCCCTTCCTCCTCCTCTTCGCCTGCGAGCAGCCACGGCGAGGCGCGCCGAGAAGGACCAGCGAGCGCTTCGAAGGCGCGGCGCGCCAGCCGCCCAGCCAAAGTTTGGCAGCCTTGGCTTCCTTTCCGTCCGCTGCGAGGCGCGACCTGCTTCTCCCCCAACGAAAGCGAACAACCAGCCCTCGCGGAAAGGCGCTGTTACTCCGGAGAGGGCGAGGTTAACAAGCGCCGTCTCGGAAGCTGCCTCCCCGCCGTCAAGGGGACGGAGGAAGACGGTGGTAGTGGGCGGCGGCGGCGGTGCCGGCAGTAGTCGCGGCTGTTCGGCTCTTTTCCCACCGCGGTGTCGTTTCGTCCTTCGCCCCGCCGGCAGGTTCCGCTTCGTACGGTCAGGTAAGAGGGGGGGAAACCCCAAACCGCTTCTCCCTTTTTTTTGCAAGTCACTTTCGGTGGTTACAGACGGAGCCCCGGTCCGTAAGTCTCCTTGACTTTCCCCGCGCAGGCGGCAGGTGTTTGAACTGCTGGATTGAATGGTTTCTACACCTGGTTGTAAGTCCAAGGGAACAAGCACTAGCTCGCTTGTTGGGCTGTTCTGTACAACTTTACTCTGCGTTAGAATCCCGAACCTTGGACCTTACGGTGCTAAAAGGAAGTGGTAAACACTAAGGCAACAACAACAACAACAACAACAACAACAACAACAACAACAAGCACACATACAAACTGGGTGAAACCAGGATTAATCGCAGTAACTGTGAGAGGGATCTTGGGAGTTTTAGTTGGCAACCAGCTAAATATGAGCCAGAAGTGTGTGGGTGATAGCCAAAAAAAAAGCCACTTGAGACTTTCAAGAAGAGATTGGACTGCCATTTGTCAGAAATGGTGTAGGGTCTCCTGTTTGAGCCGGGGTGGGGGTGGGGTGGACTAGATGACCTAAAAGGTCCCTTCCAACTAAAGGGCGCTCAACGAAAGCGCGTACGTGACGTCATCACAGCGCGACGAAAACAGCACGCTGTGAGTGGTAAAGTTAAAATTAACGCGTAAATCTAACCCTAACCCCCCCAAACCTAACCCTAAACCTAACCCTAAACCTAACCCTAAACCTAACCCTTAACCTAACCCTAAACCTAACCCTTAACCTAACCCTAAACCTAACCCTAAACCTAACCCTTAACGCTAAACCTAACGCTAACCCTTAACCTAACCCTAAACTTAACCCTAACACTTAACGTAACCCTAACCCTAACCCTAAACCTAACCCTTACCTTTACGTGAATCGGCTTGCTTTAAAAGCGCTTTTTAAAGCGCCCTTTTTTCTCCGCGGTCGTATTTGTCGCGCTGCTGATGACATCACGTACGCGCTTTAATCGGGCGTGCTTTAGTGGACCGTGGTTTTGTCGTGCCACGCTTTCCAACTCTGCATTAACAGAGGGATACAATCAAAATCAAGTGAAGTACTAATGCCACTCTATAAAGCCTTTGTAAAGAAGACCACACCTAAAATATTGCATCCAGTTTTGGCCACCACACTATAAGTTTGTGGAGACTGTAGATTCTAGAAAGAGTGCAGAGAAGAGCAACCAGGATGATTAGGGGACCGGAGACTAAAACATATGAAGAACGGTTGCAGGAACTGGGCCTGGCTAGTCTAGTCAAGAGAAGGACCAGGGGAGACATGATAGCAGTCTTCCCATATTTGAAAGGCTGCCACAGAGAGGAAGGGGGTCAAGCTATTTCCCAAGGCACCTGAAGGGCAGACAAGGAATAATGGATGGAAACTGATCAAGGAGAAATTCAATCTAGAAATGAGGAGGAATTTTCGGACAGAACAATCAACCCATGGGACAGAAGGTTGTGGGAGTTCCATCACTTGAGACTTTCAAGAAGAGATTGGACTGCCATTTGTCTGAAATGGTGTAGGGTCTCCTGTTTGGGCCGGATGGGGGTGGGGGGTGGACTAGATGACCTAAAAGGTCCCTTCCAACTCTTGTTAATCTGTTAAACCTGTTGAACCGTACTAGTAATTGGCAGCTGGGGGGAGGAGGGGAATTCTTTAAACTTCACGGCCCAGAAAGTCTTCATGGGAATATCTTGGAAGGATCCTACCGAATCTTTGGAATTGGAGCTTTCCCAAGACTTGGTATAGATAGTCCTTGACTTACAACAGTTCCCATAGTGACCGTTCAAATTTACAAAGGCACTGAAGAAAGGGACTTACGGCCATTTTTTCAGAAAGGTCGGCAGCACGGCCGTTCGAATCCCTAGCGCTGCGTAATGGAGTGAGCTCCCGTTACTTGTCCCAGCTTCTGCCAACCTAGCAGTTCGAAAGCACATAAAAATGCGAGTAGAAAAATAGGAACCACCTTTGGTGGGAAGGGAACAGCGTTCTATGCGCCTTCGGCATTTAGTCATGCCGGCCACATGACCACGAATATGTCTTCGGACAGCGCTGGCTCTTCGGCTTTGAAACGGAGATGAGCACCGCCCCCTAGAGTCGGGAACGAATAGCACACATGTGCGAGGGGAACCTTTACCTAACAACCTTTCGCAACATTCTGCATGGTTCCTGTGATCTCAAAATTCAGATGCTTGGCAACTGGTTCAGACATATGGCGGTTGCTGTGTCCTGGGGGGGTCATAGGTGATCCCGTCTTGCGACCTTCGGACAAGCAAAGTCAGTGGGGAAGCCAGGCTCCCTTCGCAATCAGGTGACTAACTTTATCAACTGCAGTGCTTCACTTAACAACCGGGGCAAGAAAGGTCGTAAAAAAGGGGGCAGAACTCACTTAACAAAAGGTCTCACTTAACGGCAGAAATGTTGGCCTTGGTTGTGGTCTTTAGGACGAGGACTGCCTTGTATGGCATGCTCTTTACAGTTGTCAGCAGCCTTTTGATGAATATGGTGCCCGACTTGGGTGAAAACTCTAGTTTTCCAGCTACTTGAATTCACAACGTTGAATTTACAACTAAGTTCTGTATGTTTCTTGCACCAGAATGTGTCAACAGACAATCTAGAAATAGTGACAATGCAGGGTCTACTATAGGCTTTCTCTCTGGTCGTGTAAGAACTCGGCTGATGGGAATTGCAATGAAGCATACTGGGAGTAACTGGGTTCGGACGTTGGGCTGGAACTGGGGAAACTAATTTTAAGTATCCACTTCCAGTCAGAAGGGAGCAATAACTACATGTAACTCTTGACTTACAACCAGTGGTAAAATTCATTTTTTTTTTACTCTCGGTTCTATGGGCGTGGCTTGGTGGGCGTGGCAAGGGAGGGATACCGCAAAATCCCCATTCCCTCCCGATCAGCTGGGACTCGGGAGACAGAGAATAGATGGGGCGGGGCCAGCCAGAGGTGGTATTTGCCGGTTCTTCGAACTACCCAAAATTTCCGCTACTGGTTTTCCAGAACCTGTGAGAACCTGCTGAATTTCAATCCTGCTTACAACATTCATTTAATGACCGCTCAAAGTTTCAGTGGCATTGAAAAAAAGTGACTTATGACCATTCTCCACACCTACAACCATCGCAGCATCTCCATGGTCAATCTAAATTCAGATGTTTGACAACTGACTCATATTTATGACGGTTGCAGTGCCCCGGGGGCATGGGATCAGCTTTTGCGACCTTCTGACAAGCAAACTCAAGCGAGGTTCATTGAACAACCATGTCACCAACTTAACAACTGCAGTGATTCACTTAATGACCGTAGCAAGAAAGGTCGTGAAATGGGGCAAAATTTGCTTACCAATTGTCTCGTTTAGCTATAGAAATTTTGGCCTCGGTTGTCGTCGTAAGTCGAGGACTAACTGTATTTATTTCACAGGGCTTTCGTTAAGATAACTTGGAAAGGAAATTCAACAGCATGTTTTCCACCGTGAATTACTTGAAATAAAGATAGCATTTATGTGTGTCTGCACCAGGATAAAAATGTTCCTTCCTTCAGTGACTTTCGGAATTGATATTTGAATGACTTAAGGGGTTGATTAAGAGGAGATAAATACTGAAAACTGTTTTGAAAAACATTTTCACACCTAGATTCCAGAGAAGATATATACCATATTTTTCAGAGTATAAGACGCACAGGAGTATAAGACGCACCAAGGTTTTGAAGAGGCAAATTAAAAAAAAAAAGTTTTTGCACTCTGCAAACTTCCCAAAAATGGCCCGTTTTTTTCCAAAAACAAGCCCCCCCCCCAAATGGCATGAATAGCCTTTAGGGGGCTTGCAGAGTGCTGGGGGGGGGGGAATGAGCAAAAAACGGCCCATTTTTCGTAAAAACAAAAGGGCCTGGATAGCCTTTAGGAAGCTTATAGAGTGCTCCTGGGGGCTGGGGGGGGGGGTACAATTGAGGAAAAAAAGGGCCATTTTTTTGCTCATTTCTGCTCTCCCCAGCCCCCAGGAGCTCTCTAAAAGCTTCCTACAAGCTATGCACAACCATTTTGGTGAAGGGACGGAGTTTTGGAAGACAGGTTGATTTTGAAGAGGTAAATTTTTTGAGGGAAAAGGGTGCATCTTATACTCCAAAAAATACGGTAGATCAGAAATCTTTTTTTAAAAAAAAATACCTTATTTAGGACTATAAGATATACCGTAGTATAAGACACACCATGATTTTGAAGAGGTAAATTTTTTGAAAAAGTGTTTGCACTCTGCATGCCTCCCAAACCCTCTGCACAAAAAAAGGGGGGGGCATTCAGAGCTTTAGGAGACTTGTAGAGTGCTCCTGGAGGTTGGGGGGGGGGGAAATGAGCAAAAAATGGACCATATTTTGCAAAAAAAAGGCATGCAGAATTTGGGAGGCTTGTAGAATGCTAGTGGGGACTGGTGGGGGGGGGGAGCAAAAACAGCCTCTACTTTGCAGCCTGTACAATACTTTGCAAGTTTCTCAAACCCTCTGCGTGTCCATTTTTGCAAAGGGGGTGGAGTTTCGGTAGGGCAAAAAATGCTGTATTAAGTTGATAAGACGCACCCAGATTTTCACCCTCTTTTTTGGGGGGGGGGGAAGGTTAGTCTTATACTCTGAAAAATACAGTAGTTGATGTGGATGAAATTGGGGTTTTTTTTAAGCTATTGTTAAGATCCTTCTTGCTTTTATTCATAGAGTTGCTGAACCTTTTTCTAAAGCTCAACTTCAATTTAACGGCCTTACGATAAAAGATGAACTGGCTAAGGATTTCCCGTAATCACCCTGCTAGGTGAAACTATACATTTTAAATTAATGCCCAGGCAATTATTACAAACATGTTGTTTTTTTTATTAGTAAAAGAAAAATACAACAGCCAATAGATTGCAAAAGACAATACAACATCCACCACTGTTTTGCTTTACATTTGACTACGTTTCGAGACTTTTCCATAATAACAAGATCGTTATGGACATCAAAAGTTAGGCATCTTCTTCCCTCCCTCCCTCTTTCCTTCCCTCGTTTCTTCTCTCCCACTCCCCTTCCTTCCCTCCCTCCTTCTCTCCTTCCCTCCTTCCTTCCCTCCTTTCTTTTCTCCTTTTCTCCTTCCCTTCCCCCTCCCTTTCCTCCTTCCTTCCCCCCTTCCTTCTCTCATACATTCCCTCCTTCCTTCCCTCCTTCCCTCCTTCCTTTCTTTTCTCTTAGATTCCCTCCTTTCTTCCCTCCTTCCTTCCTTCCTTTCTTCTCTCCTTCTCTCCTTCCTTCCTTCCCTCCTTCCCTCCTTACTTCCCTCCTTTCTTTTCTCCTTTTCTCCTTCCCTTCCCCCTCCCTTTCCTCCTTCCTTCCCCCCTTCCTTCTCTCATACATTCCCTCCTTCCTTCCCTCCTTCCCTCCTTCCTTTCTTTTCTCTTAGATTCCCTCCTTTCTTCCCTCCTTCCTTCCTTCCTTCCTTTCTTCTCTCCTTCTCTCCTTCCTTCCTTCCCTCCTTCCCTCCTTACTTCCCTCCCTGCTTCCCTCCCTCCTTCCTATTACAAACATGTTGATGATTCATTTCTCTGATTACAACAGGGGTGTCAAACTCAAGGCGTGGGGGGGCCGGATCCGGCTTGCGGGGTGTTTAGACCTGGCCCGCAAGGCTGCCCTTGAAATAGCGAATTACTGGCCCGCAGTGTCTCTGCCAGCGAAAACCGAGCCCGTGAGGGTTAGGGTGCCCCCACCAAGTTCTATTTTCACTGTTGCAGGAGGCCGTTGCAGCTGAAAACAGAGCTCGGGAGCCCGTTTTCGCTGGCAGAGCCCTTGGGCGAGCATAGGCACCCCCAACACAAGTGATGTCATGCTGGCCATGCCCCCCCCCCCCGCTTCCCAAGGTCAAACACAACCCTGATGTGGCCCTGAATGAATTCAAGTTTGACGCACCTGGATTACAAGAAACATGGTTTCAATATTACTATGAGTCAGCCAGTACCTGCTGACCTCGTAGCCTAAATGTGAAAGTTTTGGACTACTAAGAAAGCTGATGAATCTCAAACTTTGTCCTGAAATAGCCAGCAAGGATATTCTATAATAATAGATAGCCTGCACTCAGATGTATAGATTGACAACAGGAAGTTCAGTTAACAACGAGGAACGAGGCCGTGTCTTAATAGTGACGCTCTGTTTATACTCACATTGTTTGCCATCAGAGGCCATGTTTATATGTCACACTTACTCATAATTGATTTATCTGTGATTTCTTTAGCTCAGTTTTCCAGGTAGATATGGACATTGTTTCCCCAACATAAAACTGGTGGGTTGTTACTTATTAATTATTTTATTTAACCTGGCTATTCATTTAACAACTCTGGTTGGCTCCCAGAGTTAAAATAAGCCAGCATGGATTTATTTTTCATGTTCAAAACTTTTATTACGGGCAGTCCTCAACTTAAAACCACAACTGAGCCCAGAATTTCATGTAGCTAAGCAAGGCCGTTGTGAAGCGAACCGTGTTATGACCTCTCTTGCCGCAGTTTTGAGTGAGACACTGCGGTTGTTAAGTTAGTGACGCAGTTGTTAAGTGAATCTGGTTTCCCCGTTGCCTTTGCTTTTGCAAACGGTCAGGGCCGGATTTAGATGAAAAGAGGCCCTAGGCTATTCCACTTATGAGGCCCTTTCACCTCCCATTTTTAAGTTTGTAAATTACATGAGAGACAATAAAATACATCATTACTGTGATATATATCAATATATATCAATATATATAGCTGGCCTCCCGACGGAGGGCGGCTCTGCTCTGCGGCAAAGGCAGCGAGGCCAGCCGCCTCCCCTGCTGCGCTCAGCTGCCCGGCTCGGCCCCCTCACCCTCACCTGCCTGGCCGCTGGTGGGCTCCGCGTCGACGGGGCGGCTACTGGGAGCGGCCGCGCCTCTCGCCCGACCGCCGGTGCCGGGAACGTGGGCGGGCTCCCCAACTGCCGCGGCGCTGGAACGATCTTAACCAATACATTTTTATGTTTGTTTATTAGTCATATGCGTAGAATTTCTCCTTATTTTCGGTTCAGTGTTTTAGTGTTCACTGTTTTTAGAATAGTGTAATTTTAATTTTGCTAACAATTTGAATGTAGGCCCCTCTTGATCTTGAGGCCCTAGGCTGAAGCCTAGTTAGCCTCTAGGGAAATCCGGCCCTGCAAACGGTTGCAAAAGGAGATCACATGACCCCAGGGCATTGCAACCGTCATAAATGTGAGACAGTTGTCACGTGTCTGAATTTTATCCTATGGCCGTGTGGATGTTCCAGTGCTATTGTAACTTTGCACAGTCACTAAATGAAACTGTTGGGAATTGGGGACTACCTGTAGTTTATCAGAATATAAAATACAAAAAGAAAATGCATACAATGTGAACTAGGGGAGGGGAAAATGGAAAAAGAGAGGATGTGGGGGTAGAAAGGGAAAAGAAAAAGAGGTGTTGACCAGACCCTTTTTAGCACAGGAAATAATAACATTACAACCTCAACTTTTTACTTTTATGCAATAGTATCAGGGGTGAAATTCAGCAGATTCCGAGAACCAGTAATAGAAATTTTGAGTAATGCGGAGAAGCGGCAAATGCCACCTCTGGCTGGCCCCAGAGTGGAGAGGGAGTGGAGATTTTGCAGTATCCTTCCCCTGCCATGGCCGCCAAGCCACAGCCACAGAACCGGTAGTAAAAAAATTGAATTTCACCACTGCAGTAATTACACACACACACACACACACACACACCATTTGTACAGTGGTGGAATTCAAATAATTTAACAACGGGTTCTCTGCCCTAATGACCAGCTGAGTAGGTGTGGCTTGGTGGTCATGTGACTGGGTGGGCGTGGCCAACTCAGCGTCACTCAGGTTGATGGGCGCTTCGCCGTAGCTGTTGCAATGTAATAAGGGTTAACCGGAGAGGCAGTTTCTGTAAGCAGGGCAATAAAGATTAGGCTAGAAACAACACCAGAATGTTTCCTTCCTGCCTTCCTTACAGGATTAGCCCTGTAAAATGGGAAAAAGCAAAAGGAGATTTCTTCCAACAACTGGTTCTCTGAACTGCTTAGAAAGTTAACAACCGGTTCTCCCCAAATAGATGCGAACTGGCTGAATCTCACCATTGTGTTTGCATAACAACAAAACTCTCTAATCGGCCCAACCAAAGTCAAAGTTTCATTTTTCTATCACACGCACAGAAGCAGTTTCCAAACAAAAACGAAATTGGATAAATTCCTTTCTTTGAATAAAGGAACAGTTTAACCCAGGGGTCCCCAACCCCCCAGGCTGTGACCTACTTCCAGGCTGCAAAGGGTTGAGAACCGGGCCGCAGAAACGGTGGGTGATGTGTGTTCATGCGGTCGCCCACGCCTTCCGCGGCCTGGTTCCAAATGGCTCACACCCATATTGCTTCAATATGAACCAGCAGTGTGCTACAACTGCCCGAATAGTCAACACACACCTAGGCTGCATCAACAGAGGGAAGTGACAGTTCCACTCTATGTAGCGTTAGTGATGCTAAACATGGAATACTGCTTCTCGTTCTGGTCGCAACAATATAAATAAAGACGTTGAGGTTTAAGAAGGATGCAGAGAAGAGCAACAGAGATGATAAGAAATCTGGCAGCTCAATTGTATAATGAATGGCTAAAGAAACGTATCGTATTTTTCGGAGTATAAGACGCACCGAGGTTTTGAAGAGGCAATTTTTTTTTAAAAAAGTAGGTAGATAGAGGGATAGAGAGGGAGAGAAAGAGAGAGCAATACAGTAGGTAGGTAGGGAGAGAGAGGGAGTAGTTAGGCGGGTAGATAAAGGGAGAGAGAGAGAGAGAGAAATAGAGAGAGAGAGATACAGTAGGTAGGTAGGAAGAGAGAGAGAGTGTAGATAGGTAGGTAGAGGGATAGCGAGAGAGAAATAGAAAGAGATAGATAGAGAGAAATACAGTAGATAGGTAGGGAGAGAGAAAGGTAGGTAGGTAGATAGGTGGGTAGGTAGATAAAGGTATAGAAGAGAGAGAGAAATAGAGAGAGAGAGAAATAGAGTAGGTAGGTAGGGAGAGAGAGTGTGTAAGTAAGTAGATAAAGGGAGGGAGGGAGAAATAGAGAGAGAAATACAGTAGGTAGGTAGGTAGGGAGAGAGTTAGGGTTAGGGTTAGGGTTAGAGAGGGAGAGAGTAGTTAGGTAGGTAGATAAAGGGGGAGAGAGAGAGAAATACAGTAGGGAGGGAGGGAGAGAGAGAGAGTGTGTGTAGGTATGTAGGTAGGTAGGTAGAGGGATAGAGGGATAGAGAGAGAGAGAAATACAGTAGATAGGTAGGTGTTTCTGCTGGCACAGCACTTGATCAATGTAATTGTCATCAATCAGTTAAAGAGCTTTCCAAAAGGAAAAAAAAAGTTTTTGCATTCTGCAAACCTCACGAAACGGCCCGTTTTTCATGAAAACGGGCCCGTGTTTTTTTTTCTTCAAAAAAATGGCATCAATAGCCTTCCGGGGGCTTACAGAGTGCTCCGGGGGGGGGGGGGGGAAACGAGCAAAAAAATGCATGCATAGCCCCATGGAGACTTATTAGAGTGCTGCTGGGGGGGGATAGCCTGGTTTTTTTTGCTCATTTCTGCCCTCCCCAGCGCCCAGGAACTCTCTGAAAGCTTCCATAAGGTTCTGCACAGCCATTTTGGTGAAGGGGGTGGGGCTTTGGGAGGCAGAAATGCTGTATTCGATGTATAAGATGCACCCAGAGTTTACCCAGAGTATAAGATGCAGTCTCTTTTTTGAGGGAAAAAGGTCCATCTTATACTCCGAAAAATACGGTAAGTTCTACCACGGCCACCAAGCCACAGCCACAGAACCGGTAGTAAAAAAAATTGAATTTCACCACTGCAGTAATTACACACACACACACAGACACACACGCCATTTGTACAGTGGTGGATTTCTGTATAAATCTAGGAGCGATATGGCAGCTGTCCTACAATACAGACTGTGAAGGGCTGTCAGAGGGAAGAGGGCATCAATTTATTCTTCTAAGGTGTTGTGGCCAGCCAGCGGCCAGCAGAGCTGGCAGCAGAGTCGGACAGTGAGGAGGTTGGGAGGAACATTGGTCAGTCCTGGAGGCTGGCGAAGGCTCAGATGAGGGCTCTGCATCGGAGACAGAGACGGGGCCAAGGCCATCTGGCAGTGATCAAGTGACTACAGAGCTAGACAGCAATGAGGCAGAAGAACAACTGGAGCCTGTTCCCAGTGTGCGCATGCGCAGAGCTGCAAGAAGAAAAGAACAATTTAGAAATCAGGGTGGACTTGGGAGTAAAGTCACAGGTGAACAGTGAATGGCCCCTCCCATAGGAAATAAAAGAGGAGCGAAAGGGCAGTGGGCTTTTGCGGGAAACAATCTGTTCGTTTGGTCGTTAGATTCATTTCAGGAGTGTGAAGATCTGTCCGTGAATCTCAGAGACTCTGTGCCCGCTTTTTCCTTGCACAGCACCTCATTTGGAAAATATTTACATGGCAGCTTTCCAAGATAGATAAGGTCTGTAGTCATAAATATTCCTTTGAAGCACCGTTTGCCAAGCTTTGCTGAATGTGAATGAGAGGAATCCACATTCCTTTAATAAAAGGGGTTTTGTCGGGGACCAGGACTCTGCCTCGTGCTCTTTGGGGGAAGCCCAGGTCAGAACATAAGGGCAGGATAAGAAACAAAAGGTGGAAGCTTGTTAAAGAAAGATCCAACCTGGAACAAATGAGAAATTTCCTGAGTACAATTAATCACGAAATTAATTTCGTGAGTACAATTAATCGGTGGAACGGCTTGCCTCCTGGCTGGAGGTTTTCAAGAAAAGATTGGACAATCATTTGCCCAGGATGGTATAAAGATTTTCCTGCCTTAGGGCATTGGACTAGAAGAAAGCCAAGATCTCTCTCGGTTCTAAGAGTCTATGGTATAACACAACGATAATAAATGATAGCAAAAGCAACTGTGGGAATAGTTATTTTTTCCATAACAAAGCAACAGTGGAAAATCAATCAATCCACACAGACAGCCAGTGTAGTCTGATGAGGTAAGTCATTGTTCTGTATTTTTTAAAAGCTAAAGAACTGTGTAGAATACATACACCATAGACACTGGTGTGTTTATATAACACACAAAGCTAAAGCATTATTTTAGGAGCATTGGGGGTGATCCCTACCAGTTGTGGTTTATTTAAAGCTAGAATAGAATAGCAGAGTTGGAAGGGACCTTGAAGGTCTTCTAGTCCAACCTCTTGCCTAGGCAGGAAAACCCTTCACCGCTTCAGACAAATGGTTATCCAACATCGCCTTAAAAACTTCCAGTGTTGGAGCATTCACAACTTCTGGAGGCAAGTTGTTCCATGGATTAATTCTTCTAACTGTCAGGAAATTTCTCCTTCGTTCTAAGATGCTTCTCTCCTTGATTAGTTTCCACCCCTTGCTTCTTGTTCTACCTTCAGGTGCTTTGGAGAATAGTTTGACTTCCTCTTCTTTGTGGCAGCCCCTGAGATATTGGAACATTGCTATCATGTCTCCCCTGGTCCTTCTGTTCATTAAACTAGACCTACCTAGTTCCTGCAAAAAAATTTTTTTTAATAAGCTATGGTTGAACTATGGCAGCAGGATATGTAATCCAAATGTCTGATATCGGGTGTCTTCAGGACTTAATGAAGAAGGATTTAGTCTTCTCCCCTGGCCTTCTGTTTGGAAAATGTGATTCTGCTCTGTATTCCTATCATATGAACTTCGTAGATCAGGGGTCTCCAACCTTGGCAACTTTAAGACTTGTGGACTTCAATTTCTGGGAGTTGGAAGTCCACAAGTCTTAAAGTTGCCAAGGTTGAAGAAGACCCCTGCTCTAAGAAGACAGGGGTCATCTTCAACCTTGGCAACTTTAAGACTTGTGGACTTCAATTTCTGGGAGTTGGAAGTCCACAAGTCTTAAAATTGCCAAGGTTGAAGAAGACCCCTGCTCTAAGAAGACAGGGGTCATCTTCAACCTTGGCAACTTTAAGACTTGTGGACTTCCAACTCCCAGAAATACCAAACTATGGAATTCTTAGAGGAAACTAAATTATGCCTGTTTGCAGAGCTAGTCCTGGATCCAAGTTCATTGCTGTTCGCCAGAGAGTAGGTCATTTCGTTGGATGGAGATCAAGTGGTTGAAGTGAAGTTGTGCCTTGCATGTTGTTTGTGGGCCTTGCCCCTTTAACACGGTTTGGATTCCTTCATCATTACAAAATAACCTTGCAGATAAATCCAGGAAAATGACTGGAGTTTTTTGTTGGGGTACTAATTTGGTTGCCTGTTCAAAATTCTTAGATACTGCTGGCAGTTTGTTCCATGCCTGGAAACAGAAGTCCAACATACCTCAAGAAAAGCAGGCTGGTGTAAGTTTTAATTAACAGCCACCAATTATGAAATTTACCTCAGGTGCCAGAGAACCTCTGTGCTCTGGATTTCATTAGAACGATGGTTCTCAACCTATTCTTTATCATGGACCCCCCTTTAAATACCTTTTGTGACCATGAACCATGGCCAGGAATTAACTCAAGATTTAAATAACAACATTCCTTCAAGCCTTCACGGACCCAGTGTGACAAGATTGCATCCCCACCCCAAGAGTCTGCAGACCACAGGTTGAGAACAGCTGTATTAGAGGGTTCTAGATAGACTCTAATGCAACTGACCAGGATCTGATAAAGAACTGGCAGCAGATTCGGACAGTGAGGAGGTTGGGGAGGAACATGGGCCAGTCCTGGAGCCAGGGGAAGGCTCTGATGAGGGCTCTGCGTCAGAGGCAGAGATGAGGCCAGACCCCTATGCCACTTATCAGATGCCTTCAGAGTCAGACATCAGTGAGGCAGACAAACAGCTGGAGCCTGTTCCCAGTGTGTGCATGCGCAGAGTGGCCAGACGAAGGGAACAGCTAAAGACTTGGGAGTAAGGCCACAGATGGACGATGAATGGCCCCTCCCAGAGGGAATAAAAGAGGAGCGAAAGGGGAGTGGAGTTTGCAGGAGACCATTAGTTCGTTTAATTGGTCTGTGACTCTCAGGGGCTCCTTGCCAAGTTGTGCAGATATCTGCCTGTCGGCTCTCCAAGCCAGATAAGGTCTGTGACTGTAAATCCTCCCTGGAAAAACTTTGCTGTTATGTGAATGAGCAGAATTCCCAATTAATAAAAGGGGTTTTTTGTGGGGACCAGAAGTTTGCTTCATGCTCTTGGGAAGCCTAGATCAGAACAAGATGCAAGCCTTCCATCCCATCTCCACCACGAGGCATTTGAAGGTCTCCCGTCTCATTTACTACCACGGCAACAAGTAAGCGATGGTGAAGGCAGGCTGAAGAAACCCGTGTTTCCAGAAAAGCTGAATAATGTGTGAGCCAAAGGTAGAAAGACTGTGATTTAAACAAGAGGGGGAAGTTTCTGCGGAGTATGCCTTCTGGAAAACATTGGTATTTTCCTCTTGCGCAATCATAGATTGCCCTTATGGCTTTGTGTATATGTGTGATTTAGGATACACAAGGTGGGGTGCATCAAATGTGTTCTGGACAAAATGGCAGCATTTCAACTTGCTGTCTATTTATTTGATTTCCCCCCCTCCCTTCTTTATTATTTTATAAGTAATTCAAGGTGGCGAACATGCATTCTCTCCCTCTCCTATTTTCCCTGCAACCTCAACCCTGTGAGGTGGATTGGATTGAGAGAGAGAGACTGAGAGGGAGTGGCTGGCTCCCTCCTTCCCTCCCTCCCTCCCTGCCACATCTACTTTCCTCACCACTTTCTTTCTGGTCCAAATCTTGTCCCATTTGTTCAATTTTTGGAAAGTTATCTGCAAATAAAAAATGGAAGGAGGCTTTCCTTTCCAATATGCCACTAGATTAAAAAAAGGGTTTTTTTTAAAAAAAAAAACCACAAATAACAAAACGATAATGCAGACAGAGCATTCTCTGTTTTTAAAATTTTATTTTAAACACATAAACACATCAACAAAAACAAACACATGACTTAAGACAACATAGGAACGTGAGGTTCCATCATATATCATACAGCAGTTCCGTATCGGTTTCTTTGCAGTTAGTGTTTTCCCTTCTATACATTTCTATCTTGCATTCATGGTGTCCAGGGGTGGGTTTCAACCGGTTCACGGTAGTCCCTGCGAACCGGTTGGTCGCTGAACCCGGAAGTAAGTAACTTCCGGGAACGGCGAAGGGCGCGCCCGCCCACCTGCGGTCCTTACCCAGTTTTGACGAGTTCTGCGTTTCCACGCATGCGCAGGACGCATACAGCGCCTGCGCGATCGTCCAGGAGCAGCTGGAGCGTCGCGCAGATGCTAGTACGCATGCGTGCACCGTGCGCGTGCACAAGAATGCCGCCGGCCCGGTTCCAACCAAACCGGTTGGAACGGGGCGAGAAACCCACCCCTGATGGTGTCCTTATTCGTTATCCATTTTTATGTACTATTCTATATTTATTTATTCTTAGCTATTTATAACCAAATATTGTTTACCTATATTGTGCTATATATTCTTACTATCATTTATTCTCTTACATACAAATCTAGGTATACATGGTTATTCTTTTTCTTTGCCAATCTTATACTATTGTTATTCCATTTAAAAGATTATAAGGTACAGTTTGGATTGTTTTGTTTACCATCCCTAGCGCCTGTTATGACACCACCTTATTTTCTCTTCTTTTCTTTTCTCTCTCCCTTCCTTCTCTACTTCCTTCCTTCCTCCTCTCCTTCCCCTTTTTTCTTCCCTTACCTCTCCCCTACTCTTCCCCTCTCTCTTCCCCTTCCTACCCTCTCTCCTTCTCTTTCTCTCCCTTCCTCCCTCCTCTCCCTTCTCATCACAGCTGTTTTCATGGTAGCTGGGGGAACAAGTCACTGTTAATTAAAAAAAAAACGTTTTGACACTTAAGCAATCGGAAATGCTGACATGCCAACCTCATATATCTTTAATGGTTTTCACACTTCTCCCCCGCCCCCTTGTATATCACACCGTTGGATTGTTGCAAAAAAGGAGACACTAATGCAAACAAATAATTCTTGAGATTCTTTTCATATAGGTCTATTTCCATGTAAAATTCTGTCTTTGGTGCTATTTTAATATGCCAAATTGCATGCCAACTTAAATATTGCTATAATGGCAACTTTTTTCATCTTGGGAAGAAAAAGGCTGAAGGTTTGCCTTATCCAGTCGTGTCTGACTCTAGTGGGCGTTGCTCATGTCTGTTTCTTATGCAAGGCAGCCACATTATCTGAAGATGATATTCCCATGGTCTTGTGACCAGCATGGCTTATGCCAAGGCGCATAGAGTGCTGTTACCTTCCCACTGATGTGGTACCTATTGATGTACTTGCATTTGCATGCTTTTGAACTGCTAGGTGGATAGGATCTGGGGCAAGTAACAGGAACTCACCCTGTTGCATGATGCTCGAGTCTCAAACCAGAGCTGTCAGTTTTTCAGCTGACAAGGAGAATGTCTTTAACCACTGAGCCATCACAAAAAAAAAAGTCATGCTTTGAAGAAGTCCATTCTAAAAGGTACATATGACATAATGTTGCTGGAGGAGCCTTCCTTCCTTCCTTCCTTCCTTCCTTCCTTCCTTCCTTCCTTCCTTCCTTCCTTCCTTCCCTACCTACTTACTTAATTAGACATGATGGTTATAGAGCCTTTGGGTAGAGTATCCTATGACTGTTTGGGACATCGTCTTCCTGATGAAACAGGTTGAATGTTTAGGAATTCTCCTGCTACCCTGAGAAATTGGTTGTAATGACACCTACATATAACATAATGTTGCTGGAGGAGCCTGCCTGCCTGCCTGCCTGCCTTCCTGCCTTCCTTCCTGCCTTCCCTACCTACCTATCTACTGACCTACCCTTTTGCTTACTTACTTACTTAACTAACTAACTAACTAACTAACTAACTAGACATGTTGGTTATAGAGACTTTTGAGTAGGGTATCCTATGATTGTTGGGGACTTCCTTCCTTACCTACCTACCTATTTGCTTACTTAACTAACTAACTAACTAACTAACTAACTAACTAACTAACTAACTAACTACCTAACTAGACATGATGGTTATAGAGACTTTTGAGTAGGGTATCCTATGATTGTTGGGGACTTCCTTCCTTCCTTCCTTACCTACCTACCTATTTGCTTACTTAACTAACTAACTAACTAACTAACTAACTAACTAACTAACTAACTAACTAACTAACTAACTAACTAACTACCTAACTAGACATGATGGTTATAGAGACTTTTGAGTAGGGTATCCTATGATTGTTGGGGACTTCCTTCCTTACCTACCTACCTATTTGCTTACTTAACTAACTAACTAACTAACTAACTAACTAACTAACTAACTAACTAACTACCTAACTAGACATGATGGTTATAGAGACTTTTGAGTAGGGTATCCTATGATTGTTGGGGACTTCCTTCCTTCCTTCCTTACCTACCTACCTATTTGCTTACTTAACTAACTAACTAACTAACTAACTAACTAACTAACTAACTAACTAACTAACTAACTAACTAATTACCTAACTAGACATGATGGTTATAGAGACTTTTGAGTAGGGTATCCTATGATTGTTGGGGACTTCCTTCCTTCCTTCCTTCCTTCCTTCCCTACCTACCTATTTGCTTACTTAACTAACTAACTAACTAACTAACTAATTACCTAACTAGACATGATGGTTATAGAGACTTTTGAGTAGGGTATCCTATGATTGTTGGGGACATCCTTCCTTCCTTACCTACCTACCTACCTACCTACCTACCTATTTGTTTACTTAACTAACTAACTAACTAGATATGATGGCTATAGAGTCTTTTGGGTAGGGTATCCTATGATTGTTGGGGACATCCTTCCTTCCTTCCTTCCTTCCTTCCTTCCTTCCTTCCTTCCTTCCTTCCTTACCTACCTACCTACCTACCTACCTACCTATCTATTTGCTTACTTAACTAACTAACTAACTAACTAACTAACTAACTAACTAACTAACTAACTAACTAACTAAACATGATAGCTATAGAGTCTTTTGGGTAGGGTATCCTATGATTGTTGTGGACATAATCCTCCTGATGAAACAGGTTGAATGTTTAGGATTTCTCCTGCTACCTTGAAAAATTAGTTGTGGTGACACCTAAACGGGCCTTGTCAGTTGTGGTTTTAACATGCTCCACAATTTCCTTAATGGGGAGGGTAAAGTGTCAATTGAGACATAACCAGTGTCAGTGAAAACAATTCAAGGGCATAAGTAGGAAACAACATAAAAAGTGCAGCTTTATGTTTCTTTAGAGATGTGGGAAAGACATGGCATTATTTAGTCTATTTTAGTGGCTCTTCTTAATCCAATTTCAGATATTATATTTATATACAAGGAGAGTTTCACCAATTTTCCTCTCCGCCTGCCACACGGAAGAGAGTGTGAGCGAAGAAAAAGGAACAGCATCATCTCTCATTTCATTTTAGTATTTATTATTTCCTACGAGACATTGGTACTAGGTGCATTTCTTAAACTTTTTGTCGTGATGGACTTCTAAATAAGCATTCAGAAAATGCTAGGACCACTGACTTAATCGCATACGTTTTTAATCTTCCAGAGAATCTCAGTTTACATTTTCAATATGTACAACAATGATTATTATTAATATTTAACTGCGCCTTCTTATCTCTTTTTTTCTCTTTTAAAGGTCTTTCCATTAGATTTTGTACTCAAAATATTTTAGCCAAAATTATTTTCCACTTGAATGATTGTATGCATTTCCTGCTTTATAATAAGAACTCTAGCTTTATGGCATTAGTTGACAAAATTTCAGCACATAATGCTTGAGAAGACTGTGTGGGAGTTGTGGAGTGGATCGCCAGCCCAATGAAATTACAGTTTTAGATACTCATCGGTGTATTTCCTGTTCACACAAGTTTTGCTTGCTTACATAAGATATCGGTTCCACTTGGCAGAGCAGATAAAATAATAATGCCGTTAACTCTAAAAGTAATCACACTTGCAACCTCTTCCTCATTGTCCTAGACCAGGCACATCAAACTCAAGGCCTGGGGCCCGGATCCAGCCTCCGGGGTACATAGATCTGGCCCATGGGGCCACCTAGGAAACAGCAAAGAACCAGCCAGCAGTGGTTCTTCCACAGCTCCATTTTAGGCTGCCTAAAATGGGAGCTCCATTTTCACTGGCAGAGGATTGCAGGACGCTGTCACAGCCGAAAATGGAGCTCGGGAGCCGTTTTTGCTGGCAGAGCTCTCGTACCACCACAGGCGCCCCCAACAGGAGTGTCGTCAAGCTGGCCACACCCACCCTGGCCATGCCGATCCCAGCCCCCCAAGGTCAAACACAACCCTGATGTGGCCCTCAAAGAAATCCAGTTTGACACCCTTGTACTAGACTGAAGTTGCTGTTTGCATCTTCGTGCTGTTTGTACTTTTCCATTAATTGATTTTCAGTCACAATCCACTTTTGTGAACCAAGTGAGGACAATCCAGCATCCTCAATAAAAGGCAAAAGGAACTTGAAGAAAGATAAAAACCTGAGCGTGAAAAATAGCTATGTAAGCTGGTATTTAATCTATGTAAACTGGTATGCAAACTATGTGTGCCGTGTCTGCATTGCCTACAGGAAGGGCTCCTGGCAAGGGATAGGCTGCACCTCTCAAGAACCAGGAAAAATGTACTCAGAAAATGAGTGGCTCAGCTTATCCGAAGAGCTTTAAACTAAAACTGGGGGGGGGGGGGGTTTGACCAATTTTTAGGACCAAAACCCAAGCATAAATTCCAAGGCATCCAATCGAACAAGAAGGTAAGGAGTGATGGGAAGGAAGAAAACCTCAGATATAAAGCAGGAGAGGTAGAAAGTAGTGGTGAAATTAAAAAAAATATACTACTGGTTCAGTGGGCGTGGTTTGGTGGGTGTGGCTTGGTGGGCATGGCAGGGGAAGGATACTGCAAAATTTCCATTCCCTCCTCACTCCAGGGGAAGGATACTGCAAAATTTCCATTCCCTCCTCACTCCAGGGGAAGGATACTGCAAAATCTCCATTCTCTCCCCACTCCTGGGGAAGGATGCTGCAAAATCTCTATTCCCAGCCCACTCCAGGGGAAGGATACTGCAAAATCTCCATTCCCACCCCACTCCAGGGGAAGGATACTGCAAAATCTCCATACCCTCCCCACTCCAGGGGAAGGTTACTGCAAAATCTCCATTCCCTCCTCACTCCAGGGGAAGGATACTGCAAAATTTCCATTCCCTCCTCACTCCAGGGGAAGGATACTGCAAAATCTCCATTCCCTTTCCTTCGTTGTAGCACAGACAATATTTTATAGACATTTATTCCTTGAAATGTCTTTGTCATTTAATAGCACAAATACATCAAAGCAAGTAAAGTAGAAATGATGCCCCCAAAATACCCTGTTTTGCTGTTTTCTAGTGCAATTACAGCCAAGACAAAACCTTTTCCATGTTCACTTTAAGAGATCCAAGAATATTTTACATGTTGAGCCATCACATAAAATTTTATTTTGGATTATTAGGCTGCTAAACCACTGATGTCCGTCTTCAATTATGCTTCCTCTGCCTACCACAGGCTGTTTCCTCTTTCTCACAGTCACACGATACACGAGCGGTTTTTCCCCTCTTCCTCAAAAGTTGTTTCCCCCCCCTGTCTCGTATGTCTTTTTTTCCCCCCTATATGTGTGTGATCGCTGTTCATCTTGGCTTCGATTCCCTTGGGCTTCTCATCTTCTAACCTCCGTGCAACATTTCTGATGGCTTTGTGGGACAGAAGGATCATTGCACAAGGCCTGTTTTCTAGGGAATAGCCCTTATTTCCAAGAGCTTTTAGTTTGTGATTCAGTTGTGAACCTCAGATGCTGGGGTGGTTCAGGCACCAATGGAGGAAGAAAAGGATCAAGAGAAAGGTAGTTTCCATGTATCTTGTTTTCTAATCTGCCCCACTCTGCTAACTTTGTATTTCTATAAAAATTCTGCTGTTTTCTCTTTACTTTTATTTTTTTTTAAATTATTTTAAACACATAAGCACATCAACAAAAACAAACACATAACTTAAAAACAACGTAGGAACAATAAGTTCCATCGTATATCATACCGCAGTTCCGAATCTGTTTCTTCGCAGTTAGTGTTTTTCCTACTATACGTTTCTATCTTTTCATTCATAATCTCCTTATTCGTTATCCATTTTTATGTACGTTTCTTTATTTATTTAAACTTAGCTACGTATGACCAAATATTATTTACCTGTATTATGCTTTATATTTTTACTCTCATTTATTCTCTTACATACTGTTTATAGATATACATTCACATAATTATTCTTTTTCTTTGCCATTCTTATATTATTATTATTATTCCATTTGGAAAGTTATAAGGTATAGTTTAAAATGCTTTGTTTACCATCCTTCGCACCTGCTAAGGCACCAACTCATTTTCTCTTTCTTTTCTTTTCTCCCTCCCTTCCTTCTCTACTTCCTTCCTTCCTCGTCTCCGTCCCCTTCTTCCTTCCCTTACCTCTTCCCTACTTCTATCCTTTTTCTTCCCCTTCCTGCCTTCTCTCCTTCTCTTTCTTTCTCTTCCTCCCTCCTCTTCTTCTTTTTCTCTCCCTTCTGCCCACCTTCTCTTTACTTTTAAGTAATGGATGTTTGGCTAAAGTGGAGATTTATGAGAGTATTGCCTGTATAATTAGATTGGTACAACTTGTTGGTGGAGGGAATATTTTCTGGAGAACAAGAGTTGTGATTCTTTTGTTGTTCCTTCTCAGGGTCATTCTTTTTGCTTGGAAGACTGTGTTTGACTCATAAGGGCACATTCAGACAGAGAGCTGAATGTGCTTTCCTTTATTTTATGCAGTGGCACAATTTGCTTTGTCCACATAAAAGGAAAAGGTTCCCCTCGCACATGTGTGCTAGTCGTTCCTGACTCTAGGGGGCAGTGCTCATCTCCGTTTCAAAGCCGAAGAGCCAGTGCTGTCCGAAGAGGTCTCCATGGTCATGACTAAACACCGAAGGTGCATGGAACGCTGTTACCTTCCCACCAAAGGTGGCCCCTATTTTTCTACTCGGATTTTTTACGTGCTTTCGAACTGCTAGGTTGGCAGAAGCCGGGACAAGTAACGGAGGCTCACCCTGTTACGCGGCGCTAGGGATTTGAACCACTGAACTGCCAACCTTCTGGTAGACAAGCTCAGTGTCTTAGCCACTGAGCCACCGTGTCCCTTTTGTCTACGTACTCAGAACCAGGGGTGAAATTCAGCAGGTTCTGACAAGTTCTGGAGACCCGTTAGTGGAAATTTTAAGTAGTTTGGAGAACCGGCAAATACCATCTCTGGCTGGCCCCAGAGTGGGGAGGGAATGGAGTTTTTGCAATATCCTTCCTCCAGGAGTGGGGAGGGAATGGGAATTTTGCAGTATCCTTCCCCTGTCACACCCACCAAGCAAAGACCACAGAATCGGTAGTCTATTTTTTTTTTTTTTAATTTCACCACTGCTCAGGACTATATGCGATCTCAACTCTGCCTTGGTGTTGAGGACAGTGAATGCTACTATCCTAACAGATTGGTAAGGTGCAATAATTGATGGGTTTCTATGCCAGCAGGAAAGCAGCCACCAATCACTCCCTCAACGTGGATGGCTTTAGCAGGGGAAGGAGGCAAATCTTGATGGACAAGAGTGATGGGTTTTGCAACAGCAATAGCAGCTAGACTTATAATATCGCTCCATGGTGTCTTACAGCACTCTCTGAGCTGCCCACAAATGTCAGCATATCGCCCCAAACAATCTGGGGCCTCATTTTACCGATCTCAGAAGGCTGGAAAGCTGAGTCAACCTTGAGCTGATCAGGATCAAACTGGCTGCGGGCAGAGTTTGCCTGCAATACTGCATTTTAACCACTGTGCCACCACGGCGCCTTTAGCCATCTAAGTTGGTTGAGTTGAGTACTGGCCTAGTGATCCTGGTGTAACCTGCCTGTCAGATTTGTGTAGAAAGAAAGACATGTTGACTGTAGCATTGTCCTGCCGTGAGTGTAGCCTGTAGATTGGAAGTTCGCAAGCAGTTGTATGCTGGAGCTATGAGCCGAGGTGGCACAGTGGTTAAATGCAGCACTGCAGGCTACTTCAGCTGACTGCAGTTCTGCAGTTCGGCTGTTCAAATCTCACCGGCTCAGGGTTGACTCAGCCTTCCTTCCGAGGTGGGTAAAATGAGGACCCGGATTGTTGTTGGGGGCGATATGCTGACTCTGTAAACCGCTTAGAGAGGGCTGAAAGCCCTATGAAGTGGTATATAAGTCTAACTGCTATTGCTATTGCTATTATAAATTTCTCAATGTGAGTGGCAGAGATCATACTTGATTGGAGAGGTTGCAAATCAAGAGTCAGGAGATGGATGCACTTTGCCTTTAAGTCAAAGCGGGTTGACAAAGAGAATGAAGAAGCAGAGAAGTCCAGGGGCGCGCAGAGTCCAGTTCAGAAGCATCGCCAGAGATTCAATGTACCAAGGCCAAAAAAATGGAGATATTGTTTCCCCAAAGGGGAGAAAGAGCCTGGAGGCTTTTCTTACACCAGCCAGTTGTTGGCAGGGTTTTTATTAGGGCTTTCCCATCAATTCTTCTTGAGGAGACAAGCTGACCACTTGTGTTCTGCATGTCTTAGTTGCTGGTGAGTTTTTGGATCAACATTAGCTGTCTCTTTCTCTGACTTACCATATTTTTCGGACTATAAGACGCACCAGTGTATAAGACTCACCAAGATTTCCAAGAGGTAAGTAAGAAAAAAAGTTTTTGTCCTCCCCGGCCCCCAGGAGCACTCTGCAGGCTTCAGCAAGGCTGGGGGAAGACAAAAATGCCCCTGTTTTTGCAAAAAATGGGCAGAAAATGGGCCTTTGAGGCTTCCTCCATGTGAGTAGAGTTCACTTTTTGAGTAAAGGAAGAATTATATGTCACAGAGGGAAACATCAGGATTTTAGAGATGATTAGGTGGGGCATGGCCAAAAATTAAGTTGGGAACCATAGACTACCGCTTCATAGTGCTTTACAGCCTTTTCTAAGTGGCTTACAGAGTCACCATATTGCCGCGTACAATCTGGGTCCTCATATTACCAACCTCGGAAGGATGGACAGCTGAGTCAACCTTGAGCCGGTCAGGATTGAACTCCTGGCAGTGAGCAGAGAGCCTGCAATACTGCCTTCTAACCACTGCACCATCATGGCTCTTAAACTAATATTATCTTCCTTTACAAATCCTAATTTGCAGAAGAGCATCAAATTGAGATCCTGACTCCAGGCATCGCAGTCAGCTTTTGAGTTTGGGTTGCTAAGGGTCAGAGATGGTGCACCTTTTTCTAAAGGTCTTCCAAAACTGTGTGCATATACTGTCCACCCACCTGTGCATGCACGCACCACCACCATCCCACCTGTGCATAGGTGCAAGACACACAAACCCCACGCGCATGCGCACGCACACACCATTGGGGGAGGTTTTGCCCTCCCCAGGCTCCGGAAACTTTCCTGAAGCTTGGGGAGGGTGAAAATGGCCTCCCCCAGCTGTCCCCGGCCCAAACTTCCAGTTTTTCGCCCTCCCCAGGCTTCAGGAAAACCTCCAGAGCCTGGAGAGGGCGAAAAATGGCTCAACGGCCCAACTGGAAGTTCGGGAATGAACTTCTGGTTGGGCCGTTGGGCCTGTTTTTCACCCTCCCCAGGCTCCGGTGGCTTTGTTGAAGCCTGGGGAGGATGAAAACAGCTTCTCCCAGCCTCCAGAAGGCCAAAAAATCAGCTGATGGCTGCCGTGCCAGCTAATATGGCTCTGTGTGCCACCCGTGGCATGTGTGCCATAGGTTTGCCGTTACGGCTATAGGTACTTACCTAAGTCAGAGGCAAAATGATCAGTTTATACATAAAAGCATGTTAACTTGTGAGATACAAATTTAGGAAAACAAAGGGAGGAGGCCAAGTGATTTGGAAATCAGGTGGTTTTCTACCAGCTTCCATATGAGAGATACAGAGGAAAACACAATATTACATTGTTGGCACTTAATTTCAGCTGGTTTAGATCTGCAGAGCTGAGCTGGAGAATTCTGGGAGTTGAAGTCCACAAGTCTTAAAGTTGCCAAGTTTGGGAACCACTGGTTTAGACTAATACAACTAGTCCATAGTCATTCATCAAAATAAATGAATAGTTTAGAATAATAACTAAAGAAAAAGTATAAAAGTAATTCAGAATTGGGATTATTACATATCTTTGAGGAAGATAACTTTAGAGCAGGGGTGTCAAACTCGCTTCGTCATATGACGTATTGCGACTTTTCCCCCTTCGCTAAAATAGGGATGGGTGTGGCTAGCGCGGGACGCATCCAGCCCACAAACTTCAAGTTTGACACCCCTGCTCTAGAGTTTATTGTAGCTTTCCTAGCTTGTGATTTGCTCCAAACTGATAATTTCTGGATAGCCTATCATTGAATAATTGGCATGCAAAGGTATGGAGAATTGCTTTTATGGAAAAAGTTACCAATAAAATTCAGATACTTGCTTTTCAAAGGGATGGATCACGTTTTTATTGAACCTGGAAAGATTATGTATAAATTGTGCTATTACTAATTTCTCTTGATAAGTAGACTGTTATATGCAGATCATGACTGAATGGGGACATACCTTATTCATGGCTGTTTCCTTTTGTTCTTGTTCTTCCTTGCGAGAATCAACAATTAAAAAGAGGAATCTGTAGGGTTTTTTCCCCATTAGATTTTTATCTTACTTGATCTCAGGTAATACTCTCTCCTTAACCTTTCCCCCACAATCTTTTAAATAGCTTGGGTTGAGCGGCCAAAATCACCAAGTGAACCTCAGTGGCTGGAGGTAAACTTGAACCCGGTTTTCCCCAGAGCCAGTCCAGCAGCTAGCTACTAAAGCTCGGCTAAAAGAGCCGAGGTGGCGTAGTGGTTAGAATGCAGCACTGCAGGCTACTTCAGCTGACTGTTAGCTGCAGTTCGGCTGGTCAAATCTCACCGGCTCAGGGTTGACTCAGCCTTCCATCCTTCCGAGGTGGGTAAAATGAGGACCCAGATTGTTGGGGGCGATATGCTGACTCTGTAAACCGCTTAGAGAGGGCTGAAAGCCCTATGAAGCGGTATATAAGTCTAACTGCTATTGCTATTGCTATTGCTACTATACCACACAGAAATACAGAATAACCTGTCTTGAAGTGACTAGAGTTTCCCCATGTTGTAGCCACTTTCTGTATACCAGGGATCGGGCAACCTGCGGCTCTGGAGCTGCATGTGGCTCTTTCATCCCTCTGCTGTGGCTCCCTTTCACCGGTCGTCTTCACAATTGATAGGGTTTTCGGTTAGCACAGGTAGAGGGAAAAGGACGCTGTTCTAAGAGGAGACTCTATGGTGGGGGAACCGGACTTCCGGTTGGCTTTAGAAATGAACAGGGGGTTTCTGGTTAAACACTCTTTGACTGTTTAAGGTTGCCGACCCCTGCTCTATACAGACTAATTTAATGTCTATTTGTAATGGATTACAAGACTTTGTGTAGGAGGTTGCTCTATTCAGTTTGTTCTAAAATGCATGTGCTCAACTACCCATACAAGCAAGGAAATGACAGAGGAAGTAAATCTCAGGATAAGAACGTTATCGTATATATATTGTACTGAGACAAGCTTTTAAAAAAAGCACCCTGTAAAACAGCTGTTCTTAAAAAGACAGCATCAGATGATCTGGTCCGTATTTCAGCCCGGACCAGATCATCTGATGCTGTAAGTGCAGCTTACTCAATGGTTGCCATCTGTTGTAAAACTTGGTTTGCCAGCTAAATGTAGCCTTTTGGGGAAACTGAATCACCTGTTTCTTTTTCTTAGAAAGTAAGCTGCACTTAATATTTTTTGGTAGGAATATACAGTAGGTCAACAAGATAAAGAGAAAAATGAATGTTCTATCATTCCTTTAACTGATGTCAGTTGATTACCAGACAGTCTTAAAAAGATAGAATTTAGGAATATTGACTTTGAGGATGGGCTGGGGGTAGTTTGCTCCACTTCTCCCCTCCAAACCCTTGTTTTTTTAGTTGGCTTTAATTTCTGTAATTTTAATCTGTTTTTATATTTATAATTGCTGAAGGCTTATTTTATCTTAATGTGAGCTCCTCAGAGTGGTCTGAAATTTTCGATGGGCAGCAAATAAATTTGCTAAACAAATAAGAAACCAAAACCTAAACATTTTCATTTTCCTCCGCTTATAATAATAATTTTGTTAACAACTGTTCAAAGTTACGACTGTACTGAAAAAAAAATGTTTTGGGACCAGTGCTCATACTTATGGGGTTACTTTGAGTAAATGATAATCTAATTGGATGATATAATCATTCAGCACATTGATGGACTTATCCTGCTATGGATTATATATACCAAATTTTAGATTTTTATATCTCCCTCAATAAGGATGAAGTTTGAGGTTCGGAATGAAAAAGATCCCAAAAAGTTTGTTTATTTTAAAAAGAAATAACATCTGTGACACAAAGGAGAGAATATGTTGCTCTTATCAAAAGCAGCTGTGAAGTCTTTTTTAGTACCTTATTTGAATTGAATTTTTTTCATAGAAGCATTTTTTCCACTTTCATAGAAGTGTTTTTTTTTTCATTTCATACGGCAGTTATACTAAAAAATCTGGGTTGATTTCTTGTCCCTATAGAACAATTGTGGAGAACATATTTAATGCAATTGTTAATTGTTTTTGCACATTTTTATTTGTGCAGTTTCCACTAGCTGATCTTTTTAATACTTTTGAAATCAGAAATTATTTTGATTTCTATTTGCCCGTTGCTACATAAAAACATTGCTTTTGTACAGATTGAATGGTATTTAAGTGTCCTAATCTGTTTAAAAGGGACACAGTGGCTCAGTGGCTAAGAGCTTGTCGATCAGAAAGGTTGGTGGTTCGAATCCCAAGCACTGCATAACGGAGTGAGCTCCCGTTACTTGTCCCAGCTTCTGCCAACCTAGCAGTTCGAAAGCATGTAAAAATGCAAGTAGAAAAATAGGGACCATCTTTGGTGGGAAGGTAACAGCATTCGGTGTGCCTTTAGCATTTAGTGATGCTAGCCACATGACCAGAGAGACCACTGTCTTCGGACAGTGATGGCTCTTCAGCTTAGAAACGGAGATGAGCACTGCCCCCTAGAGTCGGGAACAAGTAGCACATATATGCGGGGGGAACCTTTGCCTTTACTAATCTGCTTAACTGCTATGCCACATTGATGGTCATTTGTGTAACCAAAAAGCTGCTATTGTTTTTTTTTTTAATACATTCTGACTACGGATCATTACTGAAATTATACTTTGCATAAGAAATTTTTTAACCTATTGGAGGGAAATTATTCCCCACAAGATTGGCAAATTTAGAGAAGTAATTCATATTTATCTGTTGCATTAGTCAAGATGCCTGGCTTCTTCTTTTTTGCTGTTTTTTTGTTTTTTTGGGTGGCTGCCTTGAACACTTTTGTATTTGCATGTACACATACTGTAATCCGATTCCTCCGAAATAGATGTTTTCAATGTAGATATTTTTGTTTGGTACATTGTTTGGGGAAGTTTTATATTTGACACATTCTTAAGAAGAATAAGGAACATTGTCTTCTGCAGGACTGAGAGTGGCATAAAGGCACTTCTATATTTGTCTCCATTCTTAAGTGTTATTAGTTTCAGATTTTGACCAGTGTTTCTTGAATTAAAAGCATGAATTAAGCTATTCTAGTTTGGACTTGGTTCTGAGGTGGGCCGCCAGCAGAGCTGGCAGCAGATTCGGACATTGAGGAGGTTGGGGAGGAACATGGGCCAGTCCTGGAGTCTGGGGAAGGCTCTGATGAGGGCTCTGTGGCGGAGGCAGAGAGAGGGGTAGAGCTGTATGCCAGTTACCAGCTGCCTTTAGAGTCAGACATCAGTGAGGCAGATGAACAGCTGGAGCCTGTTCCCAGCGTGCTCATGCACAGAGTTGCCAGCTAAAGAACAGGGATCAACTTGGGAGTAAGGCCACAGGTGGATGATGAATGGCCCCTCCCAGAGGGAATAAAAGAGGAGCAAAAGGGGAGTGGAGTTTGCAGGAGACAATTAGTTCACTTAATTTGTTCGTGACTCTCCGGGACTCCTTGCCAAGTTTTGCAGATATCGGCCTGGCAGCTCTCCAAGCCAGATAAGGTCTGTGACTGTAAATCCTCCCTTGAAAGACTTTGCTGGATGTGAATGAGAGGAATTCACAGTCAATTAATAAAAAGGGGGTTTTGTCGGGACAAGGAGTTTGCTTCAGGCTTTTGGGAGGCCTCAGTCAAAACAGGTTCCCTCAGTGGAATTTTGCTTTGAGGTCACACCCAGTGCTTTGAAGACAGTTCTCCTTCATCTGCCCTTTTCCTGGTAGTTCTTTCTGGGGTTTGCGAGTTGTGCCACAGATGGAAATTACAGGCATTCTTTGACTTATAACAGTTTATTTAGTAACTATTTGACGTTACGACAGCACTGAAAAAAGTCACTGACGACCATCGCAGCATCCTTATAGTCACGTGACCAAAATTCAGATGCTTGGTGAACACTCCTATTTGTGACAGTTGCAGTGTCCCTGGGTCATGTGATCAACAACAAGAGAAATGTTGGACTCAATTGTGGCCGTAAGTCAAGGACTACCTGTAATCAATTTTCAGAAGTAAATGCAAGCCCTTTCTGTTGGCTACCATCCAAAATTTTGTTGTTAGTTGTGAAGTCGTTTCCGACCCATTGCAACCCCCATGGACAACATTCCTCCCAGCCTTCCTGTCCTCTACCATCCTCTGGAGTCCATTTAAGCTCACGCCTGCTGCTTCGGTGACTCCATCCAGCCACCTCATTTCTCTGTCATCCCCTTCTTCTTTTGCCTTCAATCGTTCCCAGCATGAGGCTCTTCTCCAGGGAGTCCTTCCTTCTCATTAGGTGGCCAAAGCATTTGAGTTTCATCTTCAGGATCTGACCTTCTAAAGAGCAGTCAGAGCTGATCTCCTGAATCTAATTGAATAGCATGTAACTGCAAGAACAGTTTTGACAAGAGAAAGAAAATGGTTCCACCACAAAACCGCGGAGGACAAAATCGCGGTCGACGAAAGCGCGCATTTGACGTCATCACAGCGCGACGAAAACATCGCGCTGTGATCGAAAAATGTAAAAATAAAGCGAAAACCTTACCCTAACCCCCCAAACCTAACCCTAAACCTAACCCTAAACCTAACCCTTAACCTAACCCTAAATCTAACCCTAAACCTAACCGTTAACGTAACGCTAAACCTAACGCTAACCCTTAACCTAACGCTAAACGTAACCCTAACGCTCTAAACCTAACCCTAACCCTTAACCTAACCCTAAACCTAAACCTAAACCTAACCCTTACCTTTATGTGAATCGGCTTGCTTTAATTTTAATTTTATCTCAATTTTTAATTTTTTTCGTCGCACTGTGATGACGTCACATGCGCGCTTTCGTCGATCGCGATTTTGTCCTCCGTGGTTTTGACGGGTCACGAAAGAAAATAGTTTAGAGCATGTCAGTCGCGTTTTTTAAAATAGGCGGGGCGTGGTGTTCCTCTCCTGCAGAGATGGTTTTTTTAAAAAAAAATAACTTCTATATTAGTGCTAGAGAAAAGTTGAATGATGTATTGGTAAAATACAGTTTGGTAAAATACAGATCTTCTAATAGTTGACCATAGCCCAAAACCGTTTGATTTCAAGTAGTCAGATCTGCCTATAATGTGATATAACTTGTGATTGTTTACAAGTGTTTTTTTTAAATCACCAAATTGGATTCTTAGTGTTTGATACATGATTTATTTTCTGTTCACAAGGAACATGGTCAGGAGTTTCCGGCATTTTTCCATTAGCTAGTGTTGTGTGTTGGAAGCAAGATTTTGAGAGTCAAGATTAATTTTGCCACTGAATCACAGCTCAAGTTATTCAACTTCCCAGCATGATGGTTTCCGCATGTGGAAAGTTAAGAGTCTTGAGACCATTCTTAAAATCAGATTGGAGATCTATATATAGCTTTTGATTCATAATGCACTTCTAGATGGTTAATGAAAGTAGTGTAGACTAGTTTTTATCTCAAGTAACTATATAAACCATACTTGTAAACGTGGGTGGCTCGCGTTGAGTAAGCATAATTAAAGGTTTTTTTGGCTGACACGTTTGTTTTCTCCAAAACTGAAATTGTTAGCTTATATTTGAAAGGGGAGCGTTATAGTTTTATGGGCTGCATTTCATGTTGCCTGTTTGAAACACTAAAATATCATGGGAATTATTGAAGTGTTTCGAGTGTCTCTTCAGTCTCTCTCTCTCTCTCTCCACATTCTTTCAGAAGGAAATGCTGGGAGTTCTCATATTGTTAGTTTGAATGAGAAATATAACAATTCAGACTTTTTAAAATCAACTTATTTGGAATTACATTCCTCTGACATTTCAGCTTTCTGCTTAGGAAAAACCTAATTTTGATAGTCACATTAAAACCTAAATGACAACATGTTGTACGTGATTTTGATGCCTTGCTATTATATGGTTATACATTTATTTTCCTGGGCTTCAAGATCACCGCAGATGGGGACTGCAGCCAAGAAATTAAAAGACGTTTGCTCCTGGGGAGGAAAGCTATGGCAAATCTAGATAGCAAACTAAAAAGCAGAGACATCACCCTGCCAACAAAAGTGTGTATAGTCAAGGCTATGATTTTCCCAGTTGCAATAGATGGCTGTGAAATTTGGACCATAAGAAAGGCTGAGCGCCAAAGAATGGAGTTCTTTGAACTAGGGTGCTGGAGAAGACATTCGCTGGCTGGGGAATTCTGGGAGTTGAAGTCCAGACATCTTCAAGTTGCCAAGGTTGAGAAACGCTGGCTTAAGAGGTCCTACTATTATTCTGAAAATTAAGCAGAAACACCCTTGAGCCAGAAAAGCTGAATATTTAAAACTCCCTCAAACGTGGGTGTTAGTTACAAAACCTCAATGTCTCAACTAGTCAGACTGGCTAAACAAGGACTGGTGAAACTGAGATTCATGGAGATTTGGGAGGGATCATATTCTGAAGCACCTAAAGCCCTTGTTTTTATCGGATGATTTGAATGAGGAACGACTTCTGGTCTAGGAAATTTTCAGGACAAGCACTATATTGTACAGGTAGTTCTCTTTTTTTGGTAAAAAGCTTTTTTTTCCCTTTCAGATTCATTCTTAGATACACATTCTTGCAGTTGCTATTTAACATTTGTCAATTCTTATCATTTTTCCGCCTGTATATTTACATTTTGATATTTTCTTATTTCCCCTTCCCCCAATTTAATCATGTGTCGTCTGAGATATTTATTTCATGTTTTGTTCCTTTTTCTTTCTATTTGTATCTTTTTTTTCAAGCCACTCATAAAATCGCCCCCATGTCCTGTAGTACGCTGATTCCTCTTTGTCCTTTATTCTCAATGTCAATCTGTTCACTTCTGCACAATCTAATATCTTCTTTATTACCTCCCCTTCCGATGGGATTTTGTCTGCTTTCCAATTTTGTGCAAATAACAATTCTAGCTGCTATTATTATTTGTGCAATCAAATATGAATGATCTTTACTATATTTCTCTGGTAGAATACCCAATAAAAAAATACCTCTGGCTTAAACTCTATGGGTTGATGTATCATTTTCACTAACCATGTTTGTACAGGTGGTTCTTGACTTACAAAAGTTCATTTAGTGATTGTTCAGAGTTACAACAGCACTAAATATAGTGTGTGAAGATCATTTTTCACACTTACAACCGTTGTAGCATCCCCATGGTCACGAGATCAAGATTCAAACACTTGGGAACTGACTCACATTTATGTCCCAGCCAGATTCACTTAAACCAGGCCACTAATTCAACAACTGCAATGATTCAGTTAGCAACTGTGGCAAGAAAGATTGTAGAACGTGACAAAATTCACTTAACAAGTGTCTCACTCAGCAACAGAAATTTGGGGCTCAATTTTGGTCATAGGTCGAGAACTATCTATAGTATTACCAAGCCTAAAGTCTTCCTTTGCGGTAAATTGGACTAACAAAGATGGGTTATAATTTCTTAAAGATTAAAAATCCAGTTCTGGCAATTAACAAAGCTGGAATGAATATTGCATCCTTCCAGGCACAGACAATAGCCTTAATTTGATGTAATGTTTGTTATTCTTGGCCAAGTCACTGATTATTAAATTTGAAGATAATGGTAATGATTTGCAGGAAAGCAGCAAATATTTTTGACTTCATGTTGTCTGTTGTAAGTGTGGCATCACAGTTATTCACCACTCCTCAATTATATTTCTGAAATGAAGAAAATTTAGGTTCCTCATAATGCATTTTTGGGGGGGAAGACCATAAACTCCATCCAGTTCCTAAGCTGAGTATATATAATACAATACAATATAATAGCAGAGTTGGAAGGGACCATGGAGGTCTTCTAGTCCAACCCCCTACCTAGGCAGGAAACCCTATACTCTTTCAGACAAATGGCTATCCAGCATCTTCTTGTTTCAAATATGTTTTATTTTCATTTTCATTTTCATTTCATACAGTCACATATATACTGTGCATAACCGGGGCCATATAACATTGAGCAATAAACACAGCCATCCTTGTCAAAAATACTCCCCAAAATACGGTTCCACCACAAAAGCGCGTAGGACAAAATCGCGCTCGACAAAAGCGCGCTGTGACGTCATCACAGCGCGACGAAAAAGATCGAAAAATGTAAAAATAAAGCGAAAACCTTACCCTAAGCCCCCCAAACCTAACCCTAAACCTAACCCTAAACCTAACCCTTAACCTAACCCTAAACCTAACCCTAAACCTAACCCTTAACCTAACGAAAAACCTAACGCTAACCCTTAACCTAACGCTAAACGTAAAGCTAACGCTCTAAACCTAACCCTAACCCTTAACCTAACCCTAACCCTAACCCTAACCCTAACCCTTACCTTTATGTGAATCGGCTTGCTTTAATTTAATTTTTATTAATTTTTATTTGAATTTTTCGATCTTTTTCGTCGCGCTGTGATGACGTCAAAGGCGCGATTTTGTCGATCGCGCTTTTGCCGTCCGCGCTTTTGACGGGTCACGCAAAATACAAGCCCAATATACCACTTCAACCCTCCATACACCCTTTCTTTCACCCCCCTCCAACTTTCCTTTCTCCCCTCCAACATTCCCCTCTCCTACTTCCCCTCCCCCTCTATCACTCCTTTCTTATAGCAATAGCAATAGCAGTAGACTTATATACCGCTTCATAGGGCTTTCAGCCCTCTCTAAGCGGTTTACAGAGAGTCAGCATATTGCCCCCAACAATCTGGGTCTTCATTTTACCCACCTCGGAAGGATGGAAGGCTGAGTCAACCCTGAGCCGGTGGGATTTGAACCGCTGAACTGCTGATCTAGCAGTAGCCTGCAGTGCTGCATTTAACCACTGCGCCACCTTGGCTCTTTCTCCCAATACACTCCCTCCCTTCCATCTCACCCTCCCTCCGATCCTCTCTCCCACCCTCTCTACCCCTCTTTCTTCTTTCCCTCTACTCCTCCCTTCGGTGTATTTCTACTATCTATCAATATATTCAGCTTCTTATTTTTACACTAGAATTAAAAAGGCAACGGTATACAAGTGCAATCATGTTACTTTAAAATCTAGCACATGCTATATTTTCCCCCTCCCCCCCTCCCCCTATGACCCCACCTCCCTTCCCCCCACCCCGACTTCCCAGAGCCCGTACACGGTATAGCTTTTTATCAAACACAGTCTAAGATATATTAAAACCAAGGAAATAATAATAAAAAAGTCAGTAAAATCTCTACGTTGAACTCAGCTTCTTGCCATTACACAAACTTTAAGCAGTTTACATTGTTCCTAATCTTAGTTGTTTGATTACCTGCAGGATTTCCCCAGAGGTTATTTGTTGGTTCAACTTTTGCCTGTACTCTTCTCTAACTAGGGGTATTATCTCTTTATCTAAGTATCTGTCTATATCTAAACCCTTAATTTTGTCCCCTTTGTACCTCCTTCCCTCTATAACACAATTTGGATACATTTCAAATTTTTCTTTTGATTTCCTCTTCCAATTCTTTTCGTTTTTGCCCTTGTTTATGTCTATGTATTTTGTTTATATTCATCAGTACTCCTCATATATGCTTTACTTACATCCCCTACAAATTCCAAAAGGACCCTCGCCGCAATCTTTGTCTTCTTCACCCTAGAAAATAAATCATTAGTGATTTGTATAAAATCAATCCTTGAAAGAGATTAATGTCCATCAGAAAAAGGGGTGAAGTCATATGCCTCTGCGTTTCTTTCTCGCCAAACATTTCTCAATTCGAAGTTGTCCATCAAGTCTTTTTCCCTTCTAGAATTAGGTCTAATGCGATATATCTTCCAAAGGGATCTGCTTCAATTAATTCATCTTCTTAAAGACTTCCAGTGTTGGGGCATTCACAACTTCTAGAGGCAACTTCTGTTCCACTGATTAATTGTTCTCACTGTCAGGAAATTTCTCCTCAATTCTAATTTGCTTCTCTCCTTGATGAGTTTCCACCCGTTGCTTCTTGTTCTACCCTCAGGTGCTTTGGAGAATAGTTTGACTCCCTCTTCTTTGGGGCAGCCCCTGGTTTTATAATACACTGATAAAAATGAGTTGCCGTGTTTTCCCAAAAATAAGGCAGGGTCTTATTTTCTTTTGACCCCCCCCCAAAAATAAGCCCTTCGCCTTATTTTTGGGAAGGTCTTATTATTTTTCAAGTCCAGGAGGCAGTGAGTGTGGTCACCTCATGGCTGCTGCTGTGTTGCACATCGCTGGGCCTGCTGCTTTTTTTGTGGTGGCCATTAGCGTGATAAAAGGGGTGCGGTGGCTAGGGTTGTGGGAGCGGGCATTAGGTAAGGGTGTGTGTGGTACATGGGGCATGTTCCGCCCTCCTTTCCCCCCCTCCAGCCTTGCCTCCTAACCTTGTGTTGTTTGTGCAGCAAGCAACCAGAGGAAGTGGCAGGGACTGGCTGTGCATGCATTTAAATATTTTCAGGGGAGGTCTTATTTTCGGGGAAACAAGGTAACTGTTCTGACCCCCCTCTGTACGGTGAGTCACGCCGACACAAGTTTACTGTTAGCCACGCTTTATTCACAGTAATTACTCACAGACAAGACTTTGGCAGCAACCCAGACTCCCACAGATAAGAGATACACACAAGAGCTTCTCCAGCTTAGTAAAACGGTTGTGTCCTGCAAAAGGTCTCCTCCCAAAGTCTCTTCTTATATACTCTCTTGGGAGGAGCCAAATCACAACCACCTGAGTCCAATTATCTTCTAGGTCTCTGTAATTGCTGCCTGCGCTTATCCGCCATTCTCTGCCTGGCGTCCAGGACAAACTCCCTTTGCTCCTGCCCACTGCTCCAGGGCCTGACGTCAGGGACAAACTCCCTTTGGCTTTCACTGCTGCTCCATGCCTCAGGCGCCTCCTGGTGGCCAACCAGCCTCTCTGGTCCCTGCTCGGAGTCTGAACCCTGCCCAGGGTCCTCCACATCGTCCAGAGTCGACTCATAGGGTCTCTCGCTGTCGGAGTCTGTCGGTAACTCCAACGGCTCCTGCTGGGCCACAACAGTAAATGTCAGAAATGATTTGCATCTGTGGTTGTGTTGTCTGCTTGGAAACAGGTCTTTGACCCCACCCTCATAGTTAATATATCGGGGGTGGGGGGGGAATCCTGAAAAAAACTTCCTTGCGATTCCATTTTTATCTTGAAAAGTATATCAGCATAGATTAAAAACAGTTGGAAGCAGCAGTTAATTTAACTCCAATGGCACTTGTTTTGTTAGGAAACACCTTGAGCCTCTCCCCCCCCCCACCCCAAGGTTGAGCAAGGGATAGAAATGCCACAGCTGGCAACGCAAGTAATTTCTGCAACATGCTGCTGGTTGCATCTCTTGTTTTGCATTGGCGTCATGCTCACCGTTGCAGGCATGGTTGACTAGCTTGCAGCTGAAGACTGCAAGGGAAACTACGATCGGCTTCTCCTACTACAAGCAAAGTTCTATCCTTATTGCAGCTTTTTATATTTAAATTGTTTGTTGTTATAGAGATCAGCGTTTCTCAACCTTGGCAGCTTGAAGATGTCCGGACTTCAACTCTCAGAATTCCCCAGCCAGCGAATGCTGGCTGGGGAATTCTGGGAGTTGAAGTCCGGACATCTTCAAGTTACCAAAGTTGAGAAACACTGATCTAGATTTTGAGTTCAGTTGTAGTCGTCACGCAAGGACTTACCTCTCCCTTAGCATGTTTCGTTTTAATGATGTTTGCTCTTTGGCTGATAGAGATTTTATTGCACTGTGTCACTTTTGATTATTGTTGTTTGTCATTTGGATTTCCTAGGTTAGGTGGGTGGCCCTATCAAATTTAAAAATGAGTAGACCTCTGTTTTACATTTCCTCGTTTGAATTTCATATTCGAGTATAAAGTATATGAAAATTGCTGTGTGTCACGCCAGCTGAGTACAGGGCTCCAGTTAGATATGTAAAGTAGTTGCAGGCCTCGGTGAAGCCAAATGTAGACCTTTCTGTCTAATATTTAACTTCCGTACATTGCTGCCTTCCAACCCGGAGCAATGAAAGTGTCCTGATCAGATGCCTCCTGTGCGTTTGTGTTGCTGGGGGGAAAAAAAATAGGATCTTAAGGGTTGCTGCTGCTGTTTCTTTTTCAGAGTTGGATCTTCAATGGCCGGAGAAAGAACGAGGAAAGGGTTGAAATGACTACGAATGCTATCCTAGAAGAGATTCTGATTAAAAGGTCTCAGCAGAAGAAAAGGACGTCTCCTTTAAACTACAAAGAGAGGCTGTTTGTGCTCACAAAATCCATGCTAGCCTATTACGAAGGTCGTCCAGAGGTAGGAAACTGGATTTCAATTTTCTGGGTTTTGCTATTGCCTTTAGCATTTGTTTCAGGGGTGGGTTCCTGCCAGTTCTAACCTCTTCTATAGAAGAGGTTCCACAAATCAACAGTGCCGTTTAGAACCGGTTACAGCTCCCTCCCCCCGCCCATCTTCACATCATCAAGATGAAGAGCGAGAGGAGGAATTCTGGGAGTTGAAGTCCACAAGTCTTAAAGCTGTCAAGTTTGAACACCAGTGGGGTTTTTTTTCCTAAAGGGTTAGGGGTGCAAGTGTCCTGTAACTGGACAGCTTTAAAACTTGCACACTTCAATGCCAGAGTTCTGAGCCAACATGACTGGAGGAGGAATTCTGGGAGTTGAAGTTCACAAGTCTTAAAGCTGTCAAGTTTGAACACCCCTGGGGTTTTTTTTTCTAAAGGGTTAGGGGTGCAAGGGTCTTGTAACTTGACAGCTTTAAGACTTGCTTCAAATGCCAGTTTCTGAGCCAACATTTTGGTTGCTAAGCAATAGCGTTGTTAAGTGTGTTTCACCACATTTTACAAGTTGGCCATGCCCACCTAGTCACAGGACTGTCAAGCCACTCCCACTCGGTCACATGGCTGGCAAGCCACTTCTACCCAGTCACATGGCCAGCAAGCCACTCCCACAAAGCAGGCCACACCTACAGAAGAGGTTCTAAAAATTTTTGAAACCCACCACTGATTTGTTTGTAGATTGTAGATTGTAGAAGTTTATTTATATGCCGCCCTTTTCCCTGGGGGGACTCAGGGCGGCTTACAACTCAAGGGGGGGGGAGGAGACAAACTTTTAACACGTAAGACAATACATAAGACAATACATCATTAAAACACAGCATTCATACCATTCGGGCGGGTTACAGTCTTTAGCCCCAGGCCTGACGGGATAGCCAGATTTTGAGGGCTGTGTATGGTGTCTTATCAATCTTTGAATCACTTTGTATTTAAAAGGGACTAATAACTATGACTGACATTTCATATATATATACGGTTTGCTTATAACAGTGATGGCGAACATTTTCAGTACCGAGTGGCCAAATTGGAACGCACATGCATGCACATGCTTGCGTGCACCGGAGTATCGGAAATGACCAGCTGACCACCCCACACATGCTGATTTTTTGGCTGTTTTTTGGGGGGGGGCATTTTCAGGCTGTTGTGAGGCCATTTTTGGCCCGAAAATGGCCTGAAATACAGCCTGAAAATGGCCCCAAAACAGCCCAGAAAATGGCCTGTTTTTTGGCCATTTTGGGGGCAATTTTCAGGCAGTTTTCTGGTACTCTGGCGCCCACAAAGATCAGCTGCCCAGCATGCATGTGCACACCAGAAACCAGAAGAGCAGCTGGCGATGGCACACATGCCCACAGAGAGGGGTCTGCAGGCCACCTCTGGCAGGTGTGCCATAGGTTTTTCCATCATGGGCTTATAATATACAGCAGTGGCCAAAATTGTGGAAACCTTTTGGGGAAAAGTGTATTTTTGAGGCTTGACGGCTAATAACACCACTTTTATTTTTTTGAGTGATACCATAAAATTATATTATATATCAATGGAAAGGAAATTTAATCAAGAATGCAATGCAACAAGGTTTGTTCAATTATCTGTATTCTATGAAAAGTTATAGCCAAATATAGCCAGTAATAAAACCCATTTAATAGAAGCAATCATTCAATCTTGGTTTCACATTATTTGTATTTGTATTTAGTTTATTTGTATGCCGCCCTTCTCCAGGAGGGACTCAGGGCGGCGAAAAACTCAGGGGGGAAAGGGGACATAAACAACAGTACACATGATTAAAATACACGAAAATCACACAGCCATACCAGTCGAGAGGGGAGGGGAACTCATCAACCCCAGGCCTGCCGGCACAGCCAGGTTTTGACGGCTTTCCGGAAGGCCTGGAGAGAGGTGAGGGTCCGGATCTCCGCGGGGAGTTCGTTCCAAAGGGCCGGAGCTGCCACAGAGAAGGCCCTCCCCCGGGGTAGTAGCCAGGTGGCATTGGCTGGTGGACGGAACCCGGAGGAGGCCGACCCTGTGTGATCTAACAGGTCTTTGGGAGGTAATTGGCAGCAGGCGGTCTCTCAAGTACCCAGGTCCAATACCATGAAGGTATTGGACCTTCATGGTATTATAACAGCTGCAGAACTAAAATACTTGGTTCCCTCCATGGGAAGACGATGTAAGGCCGTAATTCTTGCTAAAGGTTACCCAACTAAATATTAACCGACATGGTGATAATTTTTGTATATCTCGTTTTTTCTACGTGTTTCACTTTTTTCCTTTATAACTGCTGTTCTGATAGCAAATCGTAAATGCAATGCATTCTTGATTAAATTATCTTTCCATCGATATGTAATTTTATGGTACTACTCCAAGTAAAAAGTGGCGTTATTAAGCCATCAAACATCAAAAATACAGTACCCTTTTTCCAAAAGGTTTCCACAACTTGGGCCACTACTGTAATATACACGGTGGTGGGACTCAACTGGTGTAACAATTGATTCACTCAGCGTGTGCGCTTTACACACCGATGCACCAATCCTTTGCTCCGCAGGCGCGCACTGCATTTGAAAACAACTCTGAACTTACCTTCTACTGCAGCCCCAGTGAGTAAAACAGCTGAGGAACAGCAATCCACTCTGCCAGACCTAGCTGGGCTTCAAAGGAAATATAGGATAGACTAGCGTGGGGCCAATTGATCGCTGGAACTAACTACCAGTTCACCCGAACCAGTCCGAACTGGCTAAATCCCACCCCTGGATATAGGTTTAGGTTTAGGTTTATTGGTTTTGTATGCCGCCCACTCCCGAAGGACTCCGGGCGGCTCACAATAAACAGGGGAGGGAATAAATAAGACAATACAACAATTTTAAAATCCACAACAGTCACAATTAAGACGGGGCTGGGTGCTTTAACAGCCTGCCGGAACAGCCAGGATTTAGTAGCTTTACGGAAGGCTGGGAGGGTAGTAAGGGTCCGGATCTCCACGGGGAGCTCGTTCCAGAGGGCCGGAGCAGCAACAGAGAAGGCTCTCCCCCGGGGGGTCGCCAGCCGGCATTGGCTGGCAGATGGAACCTGGAGAAGGCCAAGCCTGTGCAATCGAATTGGTCTTTGGGAGGTAATTGGCAGGAGGCGGTCTCTCAGGTACCCAGGTCCGATGCCATGTAGGGCTTTATAAGTAACAACTAGGACCTTGAAGCGAGTCTGGAGACCAATGGGCAGCCAGTGCAGCTCGTGGAGGATAGGTGTAACGGTGTACCTAGGTGCACCCACAATCGCTCGCGCGGCTGCATTCTGGACTAGCTGAAGTCTTCGAACACTTTTCAAGGGCAGCCCCATGTAAAGCGCATTCAACAATACATTATTGAATGCTTGTATGAACCATGTCACTTACAGATTCTTAGAAGCGAATTCTTTTTCTCCCCAAGCCTTAACAGCTTCTTACTCTGCTGCAGGGAGAGTTGTTGTTCAAAACCCTAACTTGATGGAAACATCAGCATGGGTAGACTCAAAAGTAGTGTCCTCTTTGTTTCTCAGAAAGGCCATATCACCAGAGGGCCACCATAACCTAGAACACAGTGGAAATCTAGGCGTCCCTTAGATGGCAGTAGGGACATACAGAGAATTCTTAAGGTTTTGTTGCCTTCCGATGCACATCCAGATTTTTGCAAGCCAGATATGGTAATCCCACATAAGCACAGCATAGGAACACGCCAAAGTTGGATTTAAATTCAATCCAAGAATGTGAGAGTTGGAAACCACTCCCAAATGCCTGCTCCAAAATCCCAAATACATCCTGAACAGTGCTTTTGATTGGTTGCATCCATCTACTCCTTTGTGTCTTACTTAATATGGCTGTGTGTCATCTCATCGGCATCCTTCAGTCTCAAAAGACTATGGTATCGTGCTCTGGAAAGAGATCAAAGCTGGAATATCCTCTCCAGCATAAGGCCTGGGTAGATTAATATGGAGGTTGGACTATTATCCAAGCAGCAGATCCCCCCTCTCCACGTCTTTGAAATAGTCCAATGCAGTTTAGACAATTTCCTTTGTGGGCCACTCAACTCGCTCTCTTTGTTTATAGAAGAAAAACATTTTTGCGAAATCAGGGTTGGATCTCTTTTGTAGCATGTACAACGTGTGTAGAAAGTCCCTTTTTATTCAGTTGGATCTGTCTCAGAGGTGGTATTCAGCCTGTTCAGACCGATTCACACAAACCGGTAGTGGAAATCACGGGTTGGTCTGTCCAGTGGTGCGTTCCGGATCCTGGTGCAACCGGTACAGTGCAACAGGGCCCAGCGTCCACCACATGAACGAGCACAGCACGCGCATGTGTCCTACCCTCCCGTGACGCCCCCGTGACGCTCCAGCTGCTTGGTGGAGCGTCACACAGGCACTGTATGCGCCATGCATGTGCACAGAAGTGCTGAAGAGTTCAAATACAGCTAAGGAGGATGGGTAGGTGGGTGGGCCCTGTGGAGCACCGTACTGGAACGGTATCCGGTGCTCCAGGCAGGCACCAGTACACCCATACCGGGGCATACCGCCTGCAACCCACCACAGGCTCATCCCACCCACTCTATGCCGTGCCATTTAGGCACGTTTTCAAACTAAAGCACATGCGCAAAAGGCCGAGCGCACATGCGCGCCCTCGCATTTGTGAACCGGTAGGGAAGGTAAGTGAATACCAACCCTGATCTGTCTATCATTTTGAAAGAAATGTTGATGGGCAGGCAATTGTTAATTTGCTTCATTGTGGTTTTTTTCCGCTTCCTCCTTATACCCAAAACCTTTATAAATTAAAAATAACACTCTGGGTGTTTGGGTGGAAGCGTTGGAGGATAAGAAAATAGCCACTTGGTTCAGTGCCTTATTAGAATTTAGAAATGAGAACTTACTGGAGGAAAAACTCATTTGGTTAAATGTTAGGGAGAAGCCCTTTGCCTGTAATACGTATGCACTGAGAAATTGCTGGAATTCATCTTGCATCATTGCATTCCAGGATTGTGCTGAAGTGAAGTTGGGGAGAAATTAAATGAGTGACTAATTAAAATCTTAGTCAGGAAGCCCTGGCAGTTAGCATCCCAAGAAGTAACATGACTGGAATCTGGAGGTCAGCGGGCCATCTGGTTTGAACCAGGCCAATAGTCAAATTCAAAAGATAACATAGCGGGGAGTTGTTGAACATAAATTTAGTCTGACAGCATTTTCTAATTTACAGACATGTTTCTCAAGTTTATTCTACAGGCACGTAAAGCTATAACATATCAGAAGAAGCAAATCAGCATATAAGAAAAATATAAAACAATCAAAATCTCTCTGAATCATTGATGTTGATGTGTTCAGGTATTGATGGTGTCTGTTCTTACCCAGGCTTCCCAAGAGCATGAAGCAAACTCCTGGTCCCGACAAAAACCCCTTTTATTAGTTTGCTATGAATTCTTCTCATTCACATCCAATAAAGTCTTTCAAGGGAGGATTTACAGCCACAGACCTTATCTGGCTTGGAGAGCTGTCAGGCCAATATCTGCAAAACATGGCAAGAAGTCTCAGAGAGTCACGAACCAATTCAGCGAACTAATTGCCTCCTGCAAACTCCACTCCCCTTTCGTTCCTCTTTTATTTCCTCTGGGAGGGGCCATTCATCATCCACCGCCTTACTCCCAGGTCGACCTCTGTTCTTTAGCTGTTCCCTTCATCTGGCAAATCTGCACATGCGCACACTGGGAACAGGCTCCAGCTGTTCATCTGCCTCACTGATGTTTGACTCTGAAGGCATTTGATAAGTGGCATAGGGCTCTGGTCGCCTCTCTGCCTCCGACACAGAGCCCTCATCAGAGCCTCCCCCAGACTCCAGGACTGACCCATGTTCCTAAGGACCTAAGTCGTGCACTTAGACAAGAAAAACCAAATGTTCCGGTACAGGATAGGCAGTATCTGACTCAACAGTGATACCTGTGGGAGAGATTCAGGTGTCCAGGTGCATCACTGCTTAAATATGAGCTAGTTGCCAAAAAAGCCAGTGCAGTCCTAGGCTGCATCAACATTACTGGAAAAAAAGTGAGTTATGGCCTGTGGTATCATGATCAAAATTCAGATGCTTGGCAAGTGACTCATATTTATGACAGTGGCGGGGGCAAGGGGGTCATGTGATCACCTTTTGCAACCTTCTGACAAGAAATGTTAATGGGGAAACCACATTAATTTCCCAACCGCAATACTCACTTATCAGTGAGCAGTGATTCACTTAATAACTCTTGACAGGAAAAAAATCATAAAATGGGGCAAAACTCACTTAACAAATGTTTCATTTACCAACAGAAATGCCTGGTTCATTTGTGGTTGTGGGTTGTGGACAGTCTTTGTGTATGCTCCTGCCACCGAATGTCGTATGGGATCTGCGAAACCGACTTTCTTTTTTTTTTCTTTGCAATTTGTTTTTATTTTTAAACATAAAAAAACATAAAAAAATTCTCATCCATTGCATACAGCATGTCGTTTGGTTCCAAGTGTTTTTGCATCCATATTCTCAATTACATTTACAATCACAGATTTTTCATCTAATATAACTAGATACCTCACTTTCATTGTATGACATATATTCAATTACAATTAATATTTTTCTTTCAATGAACCTAATTCCCTTACATTCTTGATTGTCCGTTTAATAACAATATACCTTTATTTATTTATTTATTTTTTTAAGTGGGAGGGAAGGAAGGAGGGAAGGAAGGAGAGAAGGAGAGAAGAAAGGAGGGAAGGAAGGAGGGAATGCAGGAGAGAAGGAAGGGGGAAGGAAGGAGGAAAGGAAGGAGAGAAGAAAGGAGGGAAGGAAGGAAGGAGGGAAGGAAGGAGGGAAGGAGAGAAGAAAGGAGGGAAGGAAGGAGGGAATGCAGGAGAGAAGGAAGGGGGAAGGAAGGAGGAAAGGAAGGAGAGAAGAAAGGAGGGAAGGAAGGAAGGAAGGAGGGAAGGAAGGAGGGAAGGAGAGAAGAAAGGAGGGAGGGAAGGGGGAAGGAGGGAGGGAAGGAAGGAGAGAAGGAGAGAAGAAAGGAGGGAAGGAAAGAGGGAAGGAAGGAAGAAGAAGTAGGATTGTTGTAAGATAAGATGGGTTTATGGGATGGTAAGAAAGCAATTTCAATTATATTGTCAATTGTAGGGGAGAAAAATTGTTACAAATACATATTATTAATAACAGCTATGAGATAATATAATTGTGAATGTATATATGAGAAATAAAAAAAAAACACAATATACCTTTATATAATCACATATCCCGATATGAAAAAGATTTACCAACCATTTATATTTGTATATCACTGTTTTCAATTATGTATCATCCCACCAATCAACTATCGAGTATGCTTATGTTCATTATTGTCCTTGTACATCATACATTCAAACAAAGATGTTATTCTTTCATTTTTCAACAAGGTATTCTAAATAGTCACTTCATATATATATACCAATTTTTAATTACTTCCTTATTAAAATTATTTATCAACAACAAGATATAAGAGCCGAGGTGGCGCAGTGGGTAGAGTGCCGTACTGCAGCCACTTCAGCTGATTGTTATCTGCAGTTCGGCTGTTCAAATCTCACCGGCTCAGGGTTGGCTCAGCCTTCCATCCTTCCGAGGTGGGTAAAATGAGGACCCAGACTGTGGGGGTGATATGCTGACTCTGTAAACCGCTTAGAGAGGGCTGAAAGCTCTATGAAGCGGTATATGTCTAATTGCTATTGCTATTGCTATCTTTATAATATATATATTATATCACCAATCCTCTATCAAGTATACATAAATTCATCGTTATCCTTATCCATTTTAAAACAAAAAGTTCTAAAGTATTCAATTCATATATGTATCAGCCTTTCATTGTATCGTTGTGCTTCACAGCATAATTATATTATCGAAACCTACTTTCTTGATAAGCTCCAAATGAATTCAAGACCATTATATTGAAAAACATACACAGGTGGTTCTTGAATGACCACAGCTGGGGGTCAGGATTTCAGTCATGCTTGTATCCGGCTAACCCTAACCCTAACCCTAACCCTAACCCGAAATGAACTGTTGTAAGTCAAGGACTATCTCTATTAGACATTAGGGTAGGAGGTAAGCAGGGGTGGGTTTCTCGCCCCGTTCCAACCGGTTCGGTTGGAACGGGGCCGGCAGTGTCCTCATGCACGTGCGCAATGCACGCATGCGTACTAGCGTCTGTGCGATGCTCCAGCTGCTCCTGGAGGATCGCGCAGGCGCTGTATGCGTCCTGCACATGCGTGGAAGCGCAGAACTCATCAAAACCGGGTAAGAAACGCGGGCGAGCGGGTGGACCCTTCGGCGTTCCTGGAAGTTACTTACTTCCGGGTTCGCTGACCAACCAGTTCGCAGGGACCGCCGCGAACTGCCTGAAACCCACCCCTGGAGGTAAGGTACGGTATAGCTCAGCTACACATTCAATAAATCAAATCTCTGCCTGTGTGAGCAGAAAGTGACACGTATCAAAAACGATGTCTTTTTAATATTTTTTTTAATTAGATCCAAAGTTAAAATAAGATATTTGAAATATATTTTTTTCAGCATTCAATCAGGAAGGGCATGTTATGTTGAATGTTAAATTTGATGATCATTTGTTATTTTTTCTATCCACATTTTCCATTATTCCTTTTGTTCTGACCTAGGCTTCCCCAAAAAGCACAAAGCAGAGTCCTGGTCCCGACAGAACTTTTATTAAACAAATGTGAATTCCTCTCATTCACATTCAGCAAAGGCCTGGCAAACAGTCTTTCAAAGGAATGTTTATGACTACAGACCTCATCTGTCTTGGAAAGCTGCCATGTAGATATTTTCCAAATGAAGTGTTGTGCAAGGAAAGTCTGGGCACAGAGTCTCTGAGATTCACGGACAGATCTTCACACTCCTGAAACGAATCTAATGACCGAACGAACAAATTGTTTCCTGCAAAATCCCACTCCCCTTTCGCTCCTTTTTTATTTCCTACGGGAGGAGCTAATCACCTTCCACCTGTGACCTTACTCCCAAGTCTACCGTGATTTCTGTTCTTTTCTTCTGGCAGCTCTGCACATGCGCACACTGGGAACAGGCTCCAGCTGTTCCTCTGCCTCACTCCTGTCTAGCTCCATAGGCACCTGATCACTGTCAGACAGCCTCGGCTGCATCTCTGCCTCCGACGCAGACCCCCTCGTCTGAGCCTGCCCCAACCTCCAGGACTGGCCCATGTTCCTCCCCAACCTCCTCACTGTCTGACTCTGCTGCCAGTTCTGCTGGCCGCTGGCAGGACACAACAGCTTTCTTTAATTCTTTTTTATTTTTATTTTAAAAACAATTTCTTAAAGCCTGCAGAAATGTCTCAGTGGATTAATCTACAAAGAGCAATTTATATAATAATAAGGAACCTGAGCATCACTAATCACAGAAGGTTGCTAATTAAAAAAAAATATCTTTACTGTCTCTGTATATGAAAGAGATGAAGGACAGGTATATAATGGCATACAGTAGGCATTCCCATAGTTTTTTGCAAGTAGAGTATTTTATAAGAGAGGCATTGAATAGCCTCCAAGTGGCTTGTAATTAAAAACTCGGATTGAAAGAATCTGAAACCAATATTAAAAATGGAAAGGTGTTTCTCTGGTATTCTTTAATAAGAAGTCTGAAAGTTTTGCTGTGTGCACAATAAAAAAATTTTTTTTGTTATCCCTCTAATTTCAGGAACTGCAGACTGTTTTTCATGCATATTTTTAACCTTATCTAGATGAACGACATCCTGGCATTCTTCCTGATGCTGAGCAGCAAAGCATGAAACACGCAATACGCAATTTTTGTGTTTCTCTCTGTAATACTTCTAGGGCTTCGCTTTCCCTCTTTCATCAGCTCATTTTATGGATTGGTTGCTAGTTAAAGAACTAAAAGCAGAATGTAAGATTCTTCAGGAATATGTCTATAGTCTCTATAAGAATATAGAATAGAGTAGAATTCTTTATTGGCCAAGTGTGATTGGACCAATGGTGGGTTTCAACATTTTTAAAAACCTCTTCTGTAGGTGTGGCCTGCTTTGTGGGAGTGGCTTGTCAACCATGTGACTGGGTGGGAGTGGCTCGCCATCCATGTGACCAGGTGGGAGTGGCTTGCCGGCCATGTGACCGGGTAGGAGTGGCTTGGCAGTCATGTGACTGGGTGGGCGTGGCCAACTTGTAAAATGTGGTGAAACTCACTTAACAACGCTCTTGCTTAGCAACCAAAATGTTGCCTCAGAAACTGGCATTTGAAGCAAGTCTTAAAGCTGTCAAGTTACAACACCCTTGCACCCCTAACCCTTTAGAAACCCCCCCCCCAGGGGTGTGCAAACTTGACAGCTTTAAGACTTGTGGACTTCAACTCCCAGAATTCCTCCTCTCGCTCTTCATCTTGATGATGTGCGGACGGGCGGGGGGAGGGAGGGAGCTGGAACCGGTTCTAAACAGCACTGTAGATTTATGGAACCTTTTCTATAGAAGAGGTTAGAACTGGCAGGAACCCACCCCTGGATTGGACACAAGGAACGCAGAAAAAACAATTAATACCAACCCGACTTCCATTGAGGACTTGTATACTGTCCGAGTCAAAAAGAGGGCTGTGAAAATATCTGCAAACCCTTCACCTCCTGGACATAAATTGTTTCAACTACTACCCTCAAAAAAAACACAACACTATAGAGCACTGCACACACCAAGACAACTAGACACAAGTTTTTCCCCAAATGCCATCACTCTGCTATTAGGCTTCTCATTCGTTCCTATCACCCACCTCCTCCCACTTATGAATGCATGACTGTTGCTTGTAGCCTTACGATTTATACTGATATCGATTGTTTCCTGATCGCTTATTTGTACCCTATGACTATCATTAAGTGCTGTATCTTAGGATTCTTGATGAATGTATTTTATTCTCCTTATGTACCCTGCAGTGGTGGGTTTCAAAAATTGTTGGAACCTACTCTGTGGGTGTGGCCTCCTTTGTGGGAGTGGCTTGCCACCCATGTGACCGGATGGGAGTGGCTTGCCGCCCATGTGACCGGATATGAAGATGCCGACGACACTTGTCAGAACCACCTTAAGTTACCTCACACACAGCCCTGGCATGCATAAGAATATGATGTAAACTTGTTTTTTAAAAGGCATCTTTGGTTTGCGTTAAAACAACTTCAACACACGCAATGTTCTGATTGCACCACAAACGCAGTAGTCATCCTTACCTTTCACAGAGGCACTGAGTTTTATAAATATGAGCATGATAGTGTAGAATAAGCATATCCAAGGACCAGTGGTGGGTTTCAAACAATTTTGGAACCTCTTCTGTAGGTGTGGCCTGCTTTCCGGGTCCACTGGTGGAACCTCTTCTAACCGGTTAGGTAGATTTGACGAACCGGTTCTACCGAATAGGTGCAAACTGGTAGGAACCCACCTCTGGTACCCTGAGAGCATCTGCACCAAAGACAAATTCCTTGTGTGCCCAATCACACTTGGCCAATGAAGAATCCTGTGTGTTTGATGAAGTGGGATTGGACACACAAGGAATTTGTCTTAAGTGCATATGCTTTCAGTGTACATTAGAAAGCATAATATACATTCATCAAGAATAAAAAGATACAACACTTAGTGATAGTCAAAGTTACTAAGAAGCTATCAAATCATACCAGTAAACAAATAAAACAATATAAATTGAGAGATACAAGCAACATAAGTGGGGAGAGATAGATACTAGGAAGGGAATAATAATAATAGTAATTACAGAAAATTATTGACAGTGTTGTGAGAATTATTTGTTTAGCAGAGTGATGGCGTTCAGGAAAAAACCGTCATTGTGTCTAGTTGTTCTGGTGCGCAGTGTCCTATAGCGTCATTTTGAGTGCAGAAGTTGAAACAATTTATGTCCAGGATGCGAGGAGTCTGTAGATATTTTCACAGCCCTCCTTTTGACTCCTGCAGTGTACAGGTCCTCAATGGAAGGCAGGTTGGTAGCCATTGTTTTTTCTGCAGTTCTAATTATCCTCTGAAGTCTGTTTCTGTCTTGTTGGGTTGCAGAGCCAAACCAGACGGTTATGGAGGTGCCGATGACAGACTCAATCATTCCTCTGTAGCACTGAATCAGCAGCTCTTTGGGAAGTTTGAGCTTCCTGAGTTGGCGCAGAAAGAACATTCTTTTTTGTGCTTTTTTGATGATGTTTTTGATGTCAGGTGTCCATTTTAGGTCTTGAGATATGATAGAACCTAGAAACCTGAAGGTCTCTACTTAAAGTGACCAGATTTTAAAATTGGTTAAGCGGGACACCATTGATGGGGGGGGGGGCGGTGTGTTCTTGATTAAAAAGTTTGCCGCCCGGCGCTGCGGCTGAGGTGAAGCTGCCAAAGCTCCCACTGGCGCCCCCACCCATGGCAGCAGTGGTGCTGCCTCCCTCCCCCTCCGCTCAGAGCATCTGAGCTGGGTACCGCATTACCCCTGCCGCCGCCGCCGCCTCCTCCTCTGCCGTGCTTTTGAGAAGCCATGGGGCCTTTTGTTTTCTGCTCCCGCCCCCTCCGCCGCCTTCCTACTGGCTCCTGCGGCCTCATGGCTCCTCAAAAGCACGGCGGAGGAGGAGGGGGCAGGGGTAATGCGGTGCCCAGCTCAGGTGCTCCGAGCGGAGGGGGAGGCGCAGCTGTCATGGGCGGGGGTGCCGGCGGGAGCTTGGTGGCTTCACCTCAGCCGCAGCACTGGGTGGCAAAAGTTTTAATCAATAACACCCCGCCCTCCATTCCATTCCCAGGCAGAATAAAGAGACTCCGGGGAGGAGAGCTTGGTCAGTCATTGGAAGGCGTTTGAGAAGGAGAAAAGCAGGCAAGGAAACTTCTCAAGAAGTTCCAGGAGCAGCTGCTTCTCCTCTGGGCTTTAGCCCCGCAGGCTGCGACCCCGGGGTCGGCTCCTTCCCCGGGCACAGCCCACCTGCTCTGCTGGCCCCGCTTCCTTCCGAAGCAAAGCTCCCGAGCGCCAGCTGCCTCTTTGTCGGAAGGCGAGGCAGAGCCGCCCCGATTGAAGCCGTTTCAAGCAGGGCAGCGGGGATCAGGGTGGCCATGCTGCCCGGGGAAGCCGGTTGGCTTGTTGCAATTGCCGTGGTGGGCTGCAACACCCTACCTTCCGTGAGGACCTCTGCTTCAATCGCGTACATGCAAAGCATGGGGCCGAGCTGGTAGGGGCGTCGCACCGGGGCCGAGAGCACTCATCCCACCCACCCCCATCTGTGTCCCCCTCTGGGGATGGAGCAGCCGCAGCCCGGCCCCTGTGGGTGAAACAGCTGGGAGTCTCCAGGGCATTTGGAAAAGCCAGATGCACTCCTGGGTAAAAACCCTCATTGCAAGTATTGCAAAGCCCATCTAAAAATCGGGACTTTTTTAAAATGACGTGGGACACAGGACAAATTGTTCAAAAGCGTGACTGTCCTGCCAAAAGCGAGATGTCTGGTCACCTTATCTCTACTGTTGATACTGTGTTGTCTACTATTGTAAGAGGTGGTAGTATAGGAGGGTTTCTTCTAAAATCTACCACCATTTCTATGGTTTTGAGTGTATTTGGTTCAAAATTGTTCTGGTTACACCACGAGACTAGTTGTTCAACCTCGCATCTGTATGCAGATTCATCGTTGTCTCGAATGAAACCAATCCATGTTGTATCATCTGCAAACTTCAGTATGTCTTACTCTGAAGGGAGTAATGCTTTTCAATGCTTTTTAAGAGTAAGCACCAGAAATAATATGAAAAGGTTGGAGATGGCATCAAATATTTCAGAGTAGCCAGATATGATTTAGGGTTGGAACTATAAAAAGCGGAGCAAAGAAATAATTTCATAATTGAAATTATGAGCCACTGAAGTCTGAACTGACCCTAAAGGAAAATTAGGGACATGGTAGATAGCTAAATGAAACTTTTGACACAGGAGGTGGCTGCTATGAACGGAGGAAAATCCCCATTGGAGATCACAAAGAAAGGAATGTAAATAAAATTCTCAGAATCTTATTGCTGCTCTCATACAAATCTGTGGTAATCAGAATGTGGCGTACCTTTACAGTGAGCAAAGTTTATTCTGCACCTTGAAACAAGGGGCAAGAAGAGGCAATAAAGAGGATTTTTCACCTAGGATTAATTACTGTGCGTTTGGGAACATTGCAATAGACAAGCCCTTACACAATGACTAAGCTGAAAATTAACACGACTGTTTGACGTCAGGAGGCTTTTGGGTACACTGGTAACTTGGTACTCAACTGCTTTCAAACTCATCAAATGGTACTCAACACATTTTGATGTGAAAATTTTTGTCTTGGTATTCAACGCACAAGCTAGATCCAATTCTCGAATACAGCTCATCTGACTGGAATTCACACTGTATAATAGACATTAATATAGTTGAGCGGGTCTAGAAGTATTTCATGAGAAGAGTCCTCCACTCCTCTGCTCACAATAGAATCCCTTACACTACCAGGCTCGAAATTTTGGGCTTGGACAACCTGGAACCACGCCGATTAAAGTCTGACCTAAGCGTAATACACAAAATTGCCTGCTACAACGTCCTACCTGACAACGACTACTTCAGCTTCAACCTCAATAATACTCGGGCAAACAATAGATACAAACTCAAGGTCAACCGCTCCAAACTCGATTGCAGAAAATACAACTTCAGCAACAGAGCGGTCAACGCCTGGAATGCTCTACCTGACTCCATTGTTATATCCTCTAACCCTCACAGCTTCAACTTTAAACTGTCTACTGTGGACCTCACCCCATTCCTAAGAGGTCCATAAAAGGGGCGTGCATAAGTGCATGCCATCCATCCCTGTCCCCATGTATTTGTACTCATTTCCTTCATGTCCATGTCTATACTTATACCTGTTATCTTGTAACATGCCACCCGGAGTCCTTCGGGAGTGGGCGGCATACAAAACCAATAAACTATGTTTGACAAACCAAATGAAATAAAATAAAATAAACTTGTAGGTGTCAGCTGCCTTGTGACTCACTATGGGAAAAAATTGGTACTCATCATTTTTTGTACTCATTGCACTTCCCGTAAACAATTGATGAGGAATACCGAGATATCACTCTACTTTTAATCACCGTGATAATGATTTAGGCACAGAGAGGGTGATTGGGAGGAAACAGAATAATATTTTTCTCCCTGGAAACCGAGCCACGTGAAAATTCTGTTGGATATAAAGACAAGTATGACCACCTTCAAAAAAAAAAAAAAGGACCATTCTTTGAAAAAAAATGGTGGACATTTCTATACCTGAGTTGTGCCTCAAAAAAGGGGTTTTTCATAGATAGTAAAATTTAAATCTCTAAGTCTCTGGGACCATTTTCAAGGGAAAAAAAACCCCCTGGATTACTTCAGCTTTATTTGAACAATTGCACCCTCTTCTGGCCTACTCTGTGTAGGGTTGCAATTTGCCAGGTTTTTCTAACTCTGCAAATGGTTTGAAATCCCTCATTGTTAAGACGATTCCATCTTTGTCCCATTGCAGAAAAAATACAGAAAAGGATCGGTTGACATTTCCAAAATCAAATGCGTTGAGACGGTGAAGAATGAGGATACTGTTATACCTTGTCAAAATAAATATCCATTTCAGGTAAGCTGTGAAATCTCTTTTGCTCATGTCAACAAACATGGAAATATTTGTGTAACACACACTCTGGACCTGCCACCTATAACCTAATACACTCCAAGAGGTTTAGATTGTAACTAAATTTCCCACTGTTGGCAAAGTTAACTACTTTGAAGAGCAAACATGTATTTCCTTTCAGTGAGCACATAAATGATTTTATTTGGAAAATCTCTAGGGCAGGTCTGATGACTTTCTTGTGCTTTTTCTGTCTCCTATTTCCAGGCAATTTTTCCTCCCCCTTTTCTTCCTTTTATTGCTATTAATTGGCATGAACTAAAACTGCATGAACAATTCCAGATGGTCACCCAAAAGCTTCTGAAATGTGTTAGGACTTTCCCCTTCTTCTTCTTCTTCTTGTTGTTGTTAGTTGCAAAGTCATATCTGACCCATCGTGACCCCATGGACAATGTTCCTCCAGGTCTTCTGGTCCTCTACCATCCTCTGGAGTTAATTTAAGCTCACGCCTACTGCTTTGGTGACTCCATCCAGCCACCTCATTCTCTGTCATCCCTTTCTTCTTTTGCCCTTCATCTTTCCCAGCATTAGGCTCTTCTCCAGTGAGTCCTTCCTTCTCATTTGGTGGCCAAAGTATTTGAGTTTCATCTTCAGGATCTGGCCTTCTAAAGAGCAGTCAAGGTTGATCTCCTCTAGGACTGACCGGTTTGATCACCTTGCAGTCCAAGGGACTCATAGGAGTCTTCTCCAGCACCAGAATTCAAAGGTCTCAATTTTTTGGTGCTCAGATTTTCTTATAGTCCAACTTTCACAGCCATACATTGCAATTGGGAAAACCATAGCCTTGACAGTTGTGGCCCAGCAGGAGCAGTTGGAGCTGCAAACAGACTCCGACAGCGAGGGGCCTTATGAGTCGGCTCTGGAAGATGTGGAGGACCCTGGACAGGGTTCAGACTCTGAGCAGGGACCAGAGAGGCTGGTTGGCCACCAGGAGGCTCCTGAGGCATGGAGCAGCGGTGAAAGCCAAAGAGAGTTTGTCCCTGACGTCAGGCTCTGGAGCAGTGGGGAGGAGCTAAGGGAGTTGGTCCTGGACGCCAGGCAAAGGCGGGCAGATAAGCACCGACAGCAACTACGCAGATACAGAAGATAATTGGACCCAGGTGGTTGTAATTATGCTCCTCCCAAGAGAGTATATAAGAAGAGACTTTGGGAGGAGGCTGTTTGCAGGATTCAACTAATATACCAACACTGGAGAAACTCTCGTGTGTATTTCTTATCTTGGAAGTCTGGATTGCTGCCAAAGTCTTGTCGATGTGTTAATTTACTGTGAATATATTGTCTAGCAATAATCTTGTGTTGGAGTGCCTCGGCGTACCGGGGGGGGGGGGGGTCAGAACACTTGACTATATGCACTTTTGTTGGCAGGGTGATGTTTCTGCATGTTAGTTTCCTGTCTAGATTTGCCATAGCTTTCCTCCCCAGGAGCTCCCCGCCCTGTTACATCCGTAGATAACTCTCTTGCTTTAACTCTCTACGTTGTGAGCTCTAAGAAGCAGTGTGCATTTAGATTAAAGTAAAACGTATTTTAAGTTAAGTTCAACCATGCAATCTTCATGAAAACAGAAATTGTTCTCATTGCCTTCTTTTGAGAAGTTTTTTCTACTCTTCAGCCTAGCCTACAGCATTGGTATCCCATATAGTCTTCCTAACCAGACTGGAACTTGCATTACTTCCAAATCCAACCTAAGGTTATGATTTGCGGAGTCAGGGTGCACATGTACAAGTGGGAGTATGCAAATCTGACATTAAAAGTACAACAAGAAGAAGACACTTGTGCCTTCAAGTCAGTCTTGACTTCTGACAAGCAGTAGACAAGACATGGCTAATTTTCCTAGGGCTGAGATAGAGTAACTGGCATTCACTCAACTGGATTGATGTCCATGGTTGATTTTTCCTAGATTCCAAATATTGAAAGCAGATATTGGCTTTATTTAAAAGTGACATAAGGTAGCTTTCAAGAAACAACAAAAAGAATTTATATACGGATAATAATTATTTAGTTATGAGAGCCATGTTGGTGCAGTGGTTGGAAATCAGTACTGCAGGCTACTTCTGCTGACTGCTAGCTGCCTGCAGTTTTGGCAGTTCGATTCTCACCAGGCTCAAGGTTGACTCCGCTTTCCTTCCTTCCGAGATCGGTAAAATGAGGACCCTAATTGTTGGAGGCAATGTGTTGACTCTATAAACTGCTAAGAGAAGGCTGTAAATCACTATGGAGTGGCATATAAGTCTAAGTGCTATTGCTACATATTTCTCCTTTTGTTGTAAAACCTAACTTTCCGCTCTGCAAACCCTTCAAGGAAGCTAATAAAATTTTTAAAAAAACCAGCCATAAATCGCTTCATTTGTATAAGCCCTCATTCAGTCCATTGCTTATATCATGTATTAATTTAGCAATTATTGAGCAATAATTAATTGTAATAATTGAGGAACAATTAGTTATAATAGCTGCAGAGGCAAAACGTCTGTAGTAAGTAATATTTGGTTTTTTCTTTCTTACAGGTTGTCTACGATCATAGTACCCTTTATATTTTTGCCCCCACTGCCTATAGTAGGGATCAGTGGGTAAGAAATTTAAAAGAAGGTAATTGCGGTTCTTGAAAACATACATCTCTAAGTGAAGAGTGTGAAGGAAATTTAACAAACAATTTCCCCTACACTTGCCTATTTATTAGTTTAATTTTTTTTTAAAGTCAGGAAACAATTCCTTGCCATCCTTACTCTTCATTTTTCTCTGTTGTTTTCTTTTTTTTCATTCTTAATGTTGTTATTTGTGACTATCTAAAAGTTGTTTGTAGTCAGGCAGCATGTAAATAAAATAAACAGCATCTGCCTATTCCAGGTCCTTGGCAAGGACTCAATAGGTGGACGAAAATGCCAAATCCAGTCTGAACATCTGGGTGACGGTGCGACGAATCTTATTATTATGGTTGATCACACAATCACCAAATGTTTAGACTAGATTTGGCCCTTTCATCCACCTATTGAGTCCATTCCAACGACCTAAGAAAGCCAAATGTTATTGATTAATAAAATATTAAGAGTATTGTTGCTGGATATAAGCTTACTATTATTATTTCCTTGTTGCTTTGGATGAAAAAAATATGTACTGAGAGGAAAAACAAGGTAGCAACCGTCAGAAGGGAATCAATCTACATATCTATCTATCTATCTCTCTCTCTCTCTCTCTCTCTCTCTCTATCTATCTATCTATCTATCTATCTATCTATCTATCTTTTTATCTATCTATTCTATTCTCTCTCATCTCTGTCTCTCTCTCTCTCTCTCTCATCTCTCTCTCTCTCTATTGGTCTGTCTGTCTGTCTGTCTATCTATCTATCTATCTATCTATCTATCTATCTATCTATCTATCTATCTATCATCTATCTATCTATCTATCTATCTCAAATACTTAGGTGGGAAATGTGGTATTTCTCTGGTCATACAAACAATGAATGCTAGCCAAAGTACAGATTGTTGGTGTTTCCCTGAAAAAAATCTGCAATGCTATCAGCTGGAGAATACATTTACCTTATAACTGTGATCTTTCCTACTTAAAAAAAAACCATTTTAAACCTCCCCCTTGTGATGGGCATATAATTATTGCAGAAGATATTTCTTTTCAAAGAGCTCAGCACGACCCTAAGCCCCTCTTATATTTCATAATTAAGTAGAAATAGAAAAAAACTTCTTGGCTGCCTGATCTCTCTCTTAAAATATAAACAGAAGTCTGAGCCATCCTGATGAATTTTTCTATGATTTGTCTATAGAGATCCTCAATCATCCAGGTCATGGTGTGTGTTTTTTTCCAAAAGACAACTGGACTTTCTCAGTTTGGCACTTTAAATTTCTTGGCTCTTAATGAGAATATGTAAATAATCTCAATTTATTCCTGTTGTTATTGAGGATATTTGGATTGTTGCAAGTTGAGCTAAGCTTCTTTGGGTTCAAATATTTACTACAGTACGACTAAATGAGACAATGATAATTTAAAATGTGGCCGTTTTTAACTTTTCCTTTCTGTTTTTAGAAATAAAGAGTAATAATAATATAATGGTTAAGTATCATCCTAAATTCTGGACAGATGGAATCTATCAATGTTGCCGGCAGACTGAAAAACTGGCGCCCGGCTGTGAAAAGTACAATCTCTTTGAAAATGGTAAGTGTTTTCATAAATGCATCTTTTAAAAATCTTTACTAAAGAGTATGGTTGCTGTTACATGATAATCCATCGAATAGTTTAATTAGTGTACTGCACACTGCTGCGGCACATTAACTTCATGTTAATTATTGACCTGCAATTTATGAGAAAATTATGGTAGGTATTTGGCTAATTGGAAAATGACACATTATCTTCTCCTTCAGAAAAAAAAAATCCTGAACATTCTCGATCAACATTGAACACTTAGAATTCTTTTAAAAATAAGATCTGATGAATGAATGAATGAATGAATGAATGAATGAATGAATGAATGAATGAATTTATTATTTGAATTTGTCAAATATTGAATTCAGGATCTGCAATAGCTGCTGGTTGTTTTTTATGTATTTTCTTGTATAGTTTTATTTTTCCTTTTGTTTTTTTTAATGGTAACTTGTCCATTTTAATTTTAATTTACGCTATTTAATATTTGTTTAAAAATTGATTGAATTGAATTGAATTGAATTGAATTGATTTTATTTGTAGGCCGCCCTTTTCCCTGAGGGGACTCAGGGCGGCTCACAGAAAACCAGGGAGGGGGGAATACAACACTAAGACAATAACACATAATAAAATAATACGCAACATGCATACAACATTCGGGCGGGGTAGTGGTCCTTATCCCCAGGCCTGACGGGCGAGCCAGTTCTTCAAGGCTGTGCGGAAGGCCTGGACGGTGGAGAGGGTACGAATCTCTACGGGGAGCTCGTTCCAAAGGGTCGGGGCCGCTGCTGAGAAGGCCCTCCTCCTTGTAGTTGCCAGCCGACACTGGCTGGCCGATGGAATGCGGAGGAGGCCTAACCTATGAGATCTTATAGGTCGTAGGGAGGTAATTGGCAGAAGGCGGTCTCTCAAGTATCCAGATCCACTGCCATGTAGGGCTTTATGGGTGATCAATAGCACCTTGAAGCGCATCCGGAGATCGACAGGTAGCCAGCGCAGCTCGCGGAGGATAGGTGTAATGCGGGTGAATCGGGGTGCACCCGCAATCACTCGCGCGGCTGCGTTCTGCACTAGCTGAAGTCGCCGGATGCTCTTCAAGGGCAGCCCCATGTAGAGCACATTGCAGTATTCCAGCCTAGAAATCACGAGGGCCCGAGTGACTGTTGTGAGGGCCTCCCGGTTCAGGTAGGGTCGCAACTGGCGCACCAGGCGTACCTGGGCGATTGATTCCTTCCTTTCTTCCTTCCCTCCTTCCCTCCCTCTCTTGTATGTATATATTTTCATTTCTTCTTTCTTCATCTTTACGGATAGATTTACACCAGTATCACAGCAGATTTGATGATTGAATTTTAATATTGATAATAAAGTATAACACCAGAATAAGCAAGCAGTTCATATGGTATCACGTTACTCAGGAATTCATTCAATTTTGCTATTTTTTGCCCTGAAATACTTCCCAGAATATTAGTTTTAAGTTAATAATAAACCATATAATATAGCCATTATTTTAACATTAACAGATACAGAGAGGTTACCAGCAAAAATTGAAAACAGCTGTACAGTAAAAGGCATTTTTAAATATTCAATAACCTTTTTATGGATATGTGTCATCTTACACAGTTTTATTTTCTCTTGCTTTTTTAAAGGAATTAAAGCTCTACCTTCGACAATGACAGATAAACATAAGGTAAGAATAAAGTTCAGCACAATAAGCAAAAATAAGGGGGGAAATTGCATTTAGTTTGGGATTTCGTTTGGGAATTCTGATAAAGTTATAGACTAGACTAATGGCTAAATTAAATTGATAGCTGTTTAAAAATTAAAGCTTAATTTATTCTTCTGCAAAATGGAACTTTTAACTATTATTGTAGAGACAGTTTTTTCCCACCAATTCCAAACGTGTCTAAATCTTCGAAATGTGTAGCTACGTAAGTCATACATAATTCAAAAGATTGCATTGCATGCATTCTGAATGGACTAATAAATCTTCTCTAATGACAGTGCATGATGGGAAGGAGGCTGAATACTCTCTTCACCACTTGTTTCCATGTTGGGGGATAGGCTGCCTATGGACCTCAGATATGTCCCCTGCATATTTTATATTTATTTTATTTTATTGTTTTATTTTTACCCATCCCACCAAAAATCACTCTGGGTGGCAGTGGTGGGTCTCAAAATTTTTTTGAACCTACTCTGTGGGTGTGGCCTCCTTTATGGGAGTGGCTTGCTGTCCATGTGACCTGGTGGGAGTGGCTTGCCAGCCATGTGTTCTCTCTCTCTCTCTCGCGCGCGCTCTCTCTCTCTCTCTCCTTCCTTTTTCCTTTTTTTCTTTCATCTCTCTCTCACTTTTTCTTTCTTTTCTTCTTTTTTATTTATTTATTTCTTCCTTCCTTTCTCTTTCTCTCTCTGTGTGAGTCTGTCTTTCTGTATGTCTGTCTGTCTGTGTGTTATGGGTTTCAAAAAATCTTCTTTAGGTGTGGCCTGCTTTTCAGGTCCACTGGTAGAACCTGTTCTAACCGGTTCGATAGATTTGACGAACTGGTTCCACCGAACTGGTGCGAACTGGTAGGAACCCACCTCTGCTGGGTGGTATAGAACAATGTTTCTCAACCTTGGCGACTTTAAGTCCTGTGGACTTCAACTCCCAGAATTCCCCAGCCAGCTGTGCTGGCTGGGGAATTCTGGGAGTTGAAGTCCACAGGACTTAAAGTCGCCAAGGTTGAGAAACACTGGTATAGAACAAAACTAAAACAGTAGACAAATACATAAAATCACTTATCATAATTATTACAAAAAAACATTTTAAAACTGTAAAAAAAAAAAAAAAGCAAAACAGGGACATTACAGACAAAAGATCACAGGTAAAAGGATGCTAATCATAATGGGACCACCTCAAAGGTTCACCATTCATCTTCCGTAAACTGCTAAAAATTGAATTCCTCTCAAAGATGATTGAGATATTGCTTAATTGAGATGATAACGATTGACAAATTGATGTTTGTATTGTTATTTCTTGTTTGGATTGACAGTGTTTAGGTAATTACTGTGGATTTTTTAAAAATTGCATAGTGTTGTGTACTGCAGAGAGTTTGGATGGATAGATAGATAGGCAGATAAATAGGTATGGAAGACAGGCTCATATTTTTTTTACTTTTCTCTTTATAAACTTGGGGATTTTAAGGAAGAGCTATTTGTTTGAACCTATTTATGTGCACAAAAGAACAAAAATGGCACTAACAGATTTGTTTCCATTGTTCTGTTCAACGAGATCTACTCACCATTTTTCAAAAACCCAAATTAAACGCATAGTCTTCTAAGAGTATGCTGTGGCATTTCTTTGCAACATCAAACTACTTAAATTTGGAGTTGCCTCAGCCCGCAGTGGGTTTCAACTTATTTTACTACCAGTTCACTTGTGCGTGCGCACCTGTCACTTCTGCGCATGCACAGAAGTGCCCGGGTGGAGCCTCCCGCCACTGCCATTACCAGTTTGCCTGATCCGGGGGCAAACCGATAAGAAATCCACCTCTGACCTCAGGAAGGAAAATATTAAAGGTTTTCCCTCCCTACTTATTAGTGTCTCCCTGTAGTTTCTGCTCCCTAATTAGTCTTTAGCAATTCTCCACTGTTCTCCTCCACGCTGCCTGACTGGCAATTAAGCTTCACAGAGAGTAAATTTGCATATGTGTGTGTAGATTCCTACATCCCATCTTCTTGCTTGCTTTTTCTCATCCATTCATGTTAGCGCCAGAAAAACAAGTTTAGGAACTAGCAGTAACATGTAGTTACACCCTAATAATTGAATATTAGATGGACAAGCCTCTAACTATGATACCTGTACTAGTCACCATTACTCACAGGCATATGGGTATATGTCAGCAAGTTTCACTCAGGGATAGGCTACTAAATGCAAGATTAATAATCCGTCCCTTCAACCCATGAAATGCAATATCGGTGTAGTCTCATTGATTCTAATGAGGATATCAACCCACCGTCCCCATTTCTCTCCAAAATGAATGAAATTTGTAGTTATTGTACTCCGTTCTTACAGGATAAAGATTACCAAATTGCTCTCAAAGAAATTTAGGATGGGGTTGGGTTGTGCCATGTCATTTTTAAATAGCTGATACAAAGAGCATGCGTGTATATGTATGTAATAGATATATAACAGATCTGAATGAAATTTTCAGGCCTGCCTTTCTGAGAATATGAACTACTAAATTCCAGGCAATATAGCTATATCTGTTCTGACCCCCCCACCGTACGGTGAGTCATGCCGTCACAAGGTTACAGTTAGCCACGCTTTATTCACAGTAATTACTCACAGACAAGACTTTGGCAGCAACCCAGACTCCCACAGATAAGAGATACACACAAGAGCTTCTCCAGCTTAGTAAAACGGTTGTGTCCTGCAAAAGGTCTCCTCCCAAAGTCTCTTCTTATATACTCTCTTGGGAGGAGCCAAATCACAACCATCCGGGTCTGATTATCTCCTATGTCTCAGTAATTGCTGCCTGCGCTTCTCTGCCCTTCTCTACCTTCTCTACCAACTCCCTTTGCTCCTCCCCACTGCTCCAGGGCCTGACGTCAGGAACAAACTCCCTTTGGCTTTCACTGCTGCTCCATGCTTCAGGCACCTATCCATTTCTGCACATTCCAGATTTTTTTTCTTTTTTGGATTCTAATATCATCTGTAGGGATTTCTGGGTTTTTCCAGCATTGTGTGCGTATACAATCCTGGCTGCTGTTAGGATATGTAAAACCAAATATGTGTTACCCTTATTATATTTTCCTGGAAGCATGTAACATCTGTGTCTTTTCCAGAATCCTGTATCTGTTTTTAAAATGAAGGGTTCTGGATCCAGAATTAATTTGCAGCCGTAATTTTTACACTGTAATTTTTAGCTGTTTCCTTCATCAGAAACACAAGCTCGTTTTTAATTTCTGTGTCAAGTTTGTTAAAGTTTGCTCATCATTTGTTCCCCGGAAACACAAATGGGATAATTTAGATGTATAAGTTGCTTGCATACATTTTAATTTCCCTCCTAGAGTTGCAATTTGGTGTAAAGCATTTTATTCTGCTTCATTGAGAATAAGCAGTTGGAAATTAGAGGCATCCCAAATAATTATCTTGCTAATTAGAATTATTAGAATATTTCAATCAATAACGGATCATAACTTTTTTAAGTTTCAGAGAAGACCCCCACCTCCTGTTCCTCCAGAAGAGGAAGAGTCGGAGGAAGAAGAAGTGGTCATAGCCATGTATGACTTTGAGCCCACGGAACTTCATGATTTGAGATTAGAAAGAGGTCAAGAATATATTGTAATTGAAAAAAATGACATCCATTGGTGGAAAGCAAAAGATAAATATGGGTAAGGAATGCAATTATCTAGTTTAATTTAAGTATAGGCACAAATCAGTGGTGGGTTTCAAATTATTTTAGAACCTCTTCTGTAGGTGTGGCCTGCTTTGTTGGAGTGGCTTGCTGGCCATGTGACTGGGTGGGAGTGGCTTGCCAGCCATGCGACCAAGTGGGAGTGGCTTGTCAGTCATGTGACTGGGTGGGCATGACCAACTTGGAAAATGTGGTGAAACTCACTTAACAACGCTCTTGCTTAGCAACCCAAATGTTGGCTCAGAAATTCTGGCATTTGAAACACGCAAGTCTTAAAGCTGTCAAGTTACAATACCCTTGCACCCCTAACCCTTTAGAAAAAAATCCCCCAGGGGTGTTCAAACTTGACAGCTTTAAGACTTTAAAGTTTAGATAGGATTTTTAGAGGTGGGCGGGGCAATTGGTGAGTCAGCCAATCAGTGAGCGGTGGGCGGGGCAAGCATGGTGCGGACGAACAGGAGGAGGCAGCTGGAACCAGTTCTAAATGGCACAGTAGATTTGTGGAACCTCTTCTATAAAAGAGGTTAGAACTGGCAGGAACCCACCTCTGGCACAAATATAATACATATTATATACCAGTGATGGCTAACCTTTTTGTTCTCATGCGCCAAAAGCGCATGTGCACATGTGATAGTGAGCGTGTGTGTGCCCACACCCATAATGCAATGTATGTGCAACCACCACCCACTGTGTGCCCCGCCCCACTGAGCATACAAATGCAATCCCCCCTGCTCCTCCAACCCCCACATATCTGTGCTCAGCCCCTCCCCCATGGCCCATTTTTGCCCTAGCAGGCCTCCCTGCAGCCCCCTGGGACCCAAAAATGGGCCACGGAGACCACCGCACTCTGCCCTTCCCCCACACATGTGTGAACGACCCTTCCCCGCGCATTTGCACATGCCTCCCTCATGTGCAACAATCAGCTGGCCAGTGGGAGGCGCGTACCCATGTGTGATGGCGCTGAGCTGGGGCGACGGCTCTTGTGCCCACAAAGAGGGGGTCCACGTGCCACCTGTGGCACCCATGCCATAGGTTTACCATCACGGTTATATACAATATGCATCAATGGAACTATGAGGAAACTCCAGCTTCGGAGTCTTCTTTCGTTGGGGTGTTACTTGGAACCCTAGCATTAACCTGAATCCTCTTTAACAACTCTACCAGCTTCCCCGAACTTTGGGGTGCTGTCCGAGGTCCTGATGCCCAAGCGTCGACCCGATCTTGGGTGGTGCAGAAACTCAGGGAAGACTGACAGCTGAAGTCTTATGTGTTTTTAATTTTGGGGGACGTGGAGGGGGGGGACACAGGAGAGGGAGAGAGAGAGGGAGAGGGAGGGAGGGAGGGAGAGAGAGAGAGAGGGAGAGAGAGAGAGAGAGAGAGAGAGAGAGAGAGAGAGAGAGAGAGAGAGAGAGAGATAGATAGATAGATAGATTTTGGTCAAAGTTCACAGAAATAACTGATTTCAATTCCAATATTCTGGATTATCCTCCATGATGGCAAATACAAACATGTTAATAGGAAACGAATCCTAATGAACTAAATAATCACCTTGCCTAAATCTTCTAAGTTTATTTAGATCAGGGGTAGTCAACTTTTTTATACCTACCGCCCACTTTTGTATCTCTGTTAGTAGTAAGATTTTCTAACCGCCCACCGGTTCCACAGTAATTGGTGATTTATAAAGTAGGGAAGTAACTTTACTTTATAAATTTAATAAAGCAGAGTTACAGCAAACCCCTACCGCCCACCATGAAAGCTGGAACGCCCACTAGTGGGGGGTAGGGACCAGGTTGACTACCACTGATTTAGATGTTCAAAAGATGGCAATTGTGTCTCGGGCAAATCTCATTATTTGAGAGCCAGACCGATCTTGATTTTTCTCACTGCCTGAATTTCATAACAGCTGAACGAAAAGCATCATGTGCTTTGATGTCTTTAGCTAATAATGGGAAGAAATCTGTTAATGCATTTTTTTGTCTACGTGGCTTTTAGTGTCCTAGATGGTTTATATGTGGAATTCAAACATTTCTTACCTTATTAAAATACATTTTTACAATGCATTTTTAGTACCCTGGTAGTCCTTGACTTCCAACCACAATTGAGCCCAGAATTTCTGTTAGTGATTCATTTGTTAAGTGAGTTTTGCCTCATTTTTACGACCTTTCGCACCACCGTCGTTAAGTGAATCACTGCAGTTAAGTTAGTAATATGGTGTGTAAGTAAATCTGGCTTCTCCATGGATGTTGCTTGTCAGAAGGTCACAAAAGGAGATCACATGACCCCAGGACACTGCAACCATCATAAATATGAGTCAGTTGCCAAGCATCTGAATTTTGATCATGTAACCATGCAGATGCCGCAATGGTCATAGATATGAAAAACCATAAGTCAGTTTTTTCAGTGCCTTTGTAAGTCTGAACAGTCACTAAAAGAACTGTTATAAGTCAAGGACTACCTGTATTGTTAAGGGACGTGGTGGCTCAGTGGCTAAGACGCTGAGCTTGTCGATCAGGAAGGTCAGCAGTTCGGTGGTTCGAATCCCTACCGCTGCCTAATGGAGTGACCTCCCATTACTTGTCCCAGCTTCTGCCAACCTAGCAGTTCGAAAGCACGTAAAAAATGCAAGTAGAAAAATGGGAACCACCTTTGGTGGGAAGGGAACAGCGTTCCGTGCACCTTCGACATTTAGTCATGCCGGCCACATGACCACGGAGATGTCTTCGGACAGCGCTGGCTCTTCGGCTTTGAAACGGAGATGAGCTCCGCCCCCTAGAATCGGGAACGACTAGCACATATGTGCAAGGGGAACCTTTACCTTTACCTTTCCTGTATTGTTCCTTTTTATCACTCTAGAAACCAAGGATATATTCCAAGCAATTACGTAACAGGAAAGAAGTCCAACAGCCTGGAGCAGTATGAGTAAGTCAACATTTATATAGCAAATGTGATTTTATGTATTTTGACCATTTCGTGGGAAACAGCCGGTGACTCAAGAATGTGGTGGTATCCCATTAAGACTTTGCATCTCCAGAAAGATGCTTAAGAGCCATTCCTGACCAATTCTGGGGCGCCATATGATGCTTCAGAAGACAGTAGAACCCACCATTCATAACTTACTAGCCAAGTTCTCTCAAGGATTTTGTCATAGCCAAGTATAAACTGTCCCATTAAGATTCAGCAGTATGTTGTCTTTTGAACTGTCTTATTAAAATGAACTTTATTGTATTTCATGTACTCTAATAGTTTGGCTTTATCATAAATGGTTTTATTGACTGTTTTTATTAAATACTACGTGATAACCCGGCATTGCCCGGGTATTTATTTATCCTAATCCTATATTAGACAGGAAAAGCCCTGATTTTGGTGACAATTAAATTAGTTAGAATTGTTTTCCCTGTGCCCCCAGAAGCCGTACATTTGTCCTCAAAAATAATCAAAGCCTTGTTGAAAATGTCCGTACCAAATGTAATTTCTAATGTTGGATTTTCCCCCTTACCAGAGGGAGCCCCCTTGTGGAGTACTGAGGAGCTGTTACCATGGCAACTCCATTGTGCTGTACAGTAGAAGCCATTTTACAGCAGTACGGTAGTAGCCATTTTAAGGCACAACAGGCTGTATCTTAACAGAGCACCTGAAGGGGTGTTAGGGATGTCTTACCCCCACAGTATTTGTTTCCAGAGAGTAAGTCATCTGTGTACCAACTTTGGTTGAAATTGCTCGAGGTGTTCCAGAGTTATGCTGGAAAACATACATGTGTGCATGCACACACACACACACACACACACACACACACACACACACTGAAGCAAAAGAGAGAGAACATGATGAAGGCGTAAATACACACAAACACATGGTGTAGATAAAATGGACATGGAAAAACTTTTTTCCTCTTCCAAAAAAATACTAGAACCAGAGGTCATTCAATAAAATTGAATCCTAGAAGGATCACAAGAAACAAAAGAACTTTTTAAAAAATGAAATGCATAATTTGGAATTTGCTTCCATGAGATATAGTGGTGGCTACCACTTTAGCTGGCTTCAAAAAAGAGTTGGACGAACTCATAGAAATCATATGGATATATTGTGGGACATACAATGTTCCACCTTCAGTGCCAGAAAAGTGCTTTAAAGTATCCACAGCATGAATGCCTTAAAGCAGCCATCTTTTTTTCCTGAGACAGTGATTACCCTATTTTCCAGAGTATAAGACGCACCAGAGTGTAAGACACACCTTAGTTTTTGGGGAGGAAAATAGAGGGGGACATTCTGCCTACCAGGTATTCATTTTTATTCCCATAACACCAGAAAAGCAAGCAAACACAATAGTATAATAAAATGACACTTTTTGCCCCTTTTTTTCTTTCCCCAGGTGGTCTGGGAAACTCTTAATAAGCTTAATTAGAAGTCTGGGCATTCAGCCAAAAGCACTTCACACCTCGTAAAATGTAACAAAGCTAAATCAACAAACCAGCCCAGCGCTTGCTTGAAGGAAACCATTGAGAAAACTCAGATAGCCAATAGGAAAAATCCCTGCCTTGTCCTTAAAGGGATTATATCCCCAAAGGAATAGAAACTGGACAAAAGAAGAACCTCTTAAGGCAGTCTTCAAATCATTTGTCTTCAACTTCTCCCAGCTGAAAGGAGAACTGGGAAATTTTTCCAACAGGATGCTGCAGTAAAAATATTCAAAGCTTTTTTTCAGCTCTAATGAGGTGCTAACGAGTGAAAAGATCTTCTGATCTTCCGTGCTTTGCCTGAAAGGGAAGATCACTCATTAGCTCCTCATTAGGGCTGGAAAAAAAAAGCTTCCAAAAAGCTACATTCGGTGTATAAGACGCACCCAAATTTCATCCCTCTTTTGTGGGGGGAAGGTGCGTCTTATACTCAAAAAATATGGTATCTTCTTCAGCTGCCTAGTGGGAAGAGATGCATTTGTAGGTGCAGACAGATGATATTGTCTGTGTTTTGAAAAATGTATTTTGTGTTCAAACCGAAAGACCTAGTAAAGAGGCACATACACACACAAGTAGCATTTATATATAACATGCTAAACTCTTACTGTTTTCCTCTTTAGGTGGTACTGCAGAAATCTGAACAGAAGTCAGGCAGAGCAACTTCTCAGAAATGAGGTGGGCTTACCATTATTCTGATAAAATAAAAGGAAAAAAAAGAACGTCATTGCCATAGGTGTATACTTACAGGCCACCCAATGAAACAGAGGAAATAGATGAATTTTTTTTGCTAGTCAGTTAACTAGGATATGTAAAGAAGCACACACAATAGAAGTGAGGGACTTTAACTACTCCGGCGTCATCTGAGAGACAAACTCTGCACCAAGTGGAAGATCAAATGGACTCCTGACAAACTTAGCCAACAACTTTGTCTCCCAAAAAGACAGAGAACGGAACTAGAGGGTCAGCCATACTGGACTTAATTCTCATTAACATAAATGAAATGATAGAAGGCATTGAAGTTACAGGAACCTTGGGAGGGGGCAGTTATGTTGGTTTCTTTAGAGGTCTCTTCTTCTTCACTGGAATTGTGTGAGACTGGGCTTTTATATTTCATTTTTCAAAGTTTCCCAAACTTCTTGGGTTGTTTTCCTCTGGAAGATTCTCATCCATGGAATCCTTCACAAGCTCTAAGTTTATTGATATTGCCTCTCTTCAAGTCCAATGCTCTAATTTGACTGTTGCTTGTGCTTGCATAATGTTGAATTCCAATATTGCATTCTGGGAGTTGAAATCCACAAATCTTAAAAGTTCACAAGTTTGGACACCCCTGTGCTAGAGTGTCATAAGCCCCTCTTGTTGGAGCGCTAAAACAGCCATGTCCTTTGAAAGAGTCACAGAAATACTTTGAGATTTTTTTTAAAAAAAGTTTATTTATTTATTTTTTATAAATGTATCAAATCAATGCGTGAACAGTGTGTCACCTGAATGTCATTCATTCTAATACAAATTAAACTAATAGTTAATCATAATTGTTCATTCAGTCAACTTATGTATTTCTAAGAATAATATGCATTTATATGAGGTTGCAATCTATCACTGTTCAATTGTTCCACATTTTCTCTTATTATTACTTCCATTTTATTATATAAAAATGTATACACTGATATTCCCCCTTCTCTTATTTCTATCCCTTATTCTAGCTTTTAATCATGTTGCCCTTTATCAAAAGACTTTTCCTTCCTTTCCTCTGTAACTTCTAATCCTATCACCTACTTAAAGAAAAGAAGTGTTAAGTAAAGAGAGAGAGAAAAAAAGGAGAAGCAAATCATAACAGCAACAAAAAAAGAGAATCCATCCATCTATCATCCCTTGCCCGCTCCAATACTTTTTAATTGCTACGCTTTAAGAGAAAAAACGTCAAAAAAATAAAATAATCATCATCATCATCATCTATCCATCAGCTCTTACCCACTTCAATACTTTAATTGCTATGCTATTTTTTTAAACTTGCCTTCCAAATTCCTCTCTTAAATATTTATCTCTATCTACAGGGCGGGGCATAACCTTTTCCTAGGGGGTCACAGCAACACTTGTAATAACAACACAAATAATTCATACACCATTCGAAAGCCCATCAAAAACTGAGTTTATTGACATGATTTAATAGTCAGTATGACCACCATTAGCCCTTCGAACAGCATTCAAACGAGGTGGATAAGAACACAACAAATCTTCAAACAGTTCCGTTCGATTTTCCAGATTTTCCAGGGCGGGGCATAACCTTTTCCTAGGGGGTCACAGCAAGATCGACAGCAGTTTACAACTTCCGCGACACCTCATTTTAAAGCCCATAAAAAACTGAATTGAATGAGCTATTAAATGTTAAATTTGTTTCGGTTGAAACTTTGAGAATGAATTTGGAAACTGTGTTGAAAAATCTGGAAAATCGAACGGAACTGTTTGAAGATTTGTTGTGTTCTTATCCACCTCGTTTGAATGCTGTTCGAAGGGCTAATGGTGGTCATACTGACTATTAAATCGTGTCAATAAACTCAGTTTTTGATGGGCTTTCGAATGGTGTATGAATTATTTGTGTTGTTATTACAAGTGTTGCTGTGACCCCCTAGGAAAAGGTTATGCCCCGCCCTGTATGTTTGTTTCCTCGCTGTTCAATCCAGATATTCCTCCCACTTCTACCCTCTTCCACTGCCTAATTTCTAGGATTTCTACCCAGACCCCTGTGCCCCTTTCAAACATTTCTTCCAACTTTGAGAGATACCGTTGAGTGGGTGTGTAAATAACCAACTTTTAACTCTGAATTTTTGTTTAACTTCAAGAGTTTTCTAACGCTTCAAAGAGCGGTACTTTGCTCCTGGTAGCAATTCCCTGGAAACAGCTTGTCAGGACAGAGCCAGCATTTATCATAGTCGGAGTCCCTTGCAATTGAAATGCCATCTAAGTTTCATAAGGAAATGGTGAATCTTGCAAATCATGCAACCGAGAATTTTGGTTGGTTCCTAACAAAAGTTTCATTTCTTTTTCTTGAATTTCAGGATAAAGAAGGGGGGTTTATGGTGAGGGACTCCAGTCAGCCAGGTTTATATACAGTATCGCTTTACGCAAAATTTGGAGGGTAAGTTTCTGATCCACGTGATGCAGGGGTGGTGTTCACTTACCTCCCCTACTGGTTTGCAAATGTGAGAGCACATGCACGCTAGCTTTGCTCGCATGCGGCATGTCAACGCATGCACTCAGGCTTCCGCGCGCACGCTTTGGCTAAAAAAGTGCCTAAATGGGGTGCCATAGAGCCAGGATGGGTGGGCGGGGCCAGCCACGATTTCCTCTACCGGTTCGGGCGAACCGGCAGAAAACCACCTCTGAAGTGATGACAACATTTTAAATATACAGGGCGGGGCATAACCTTTTCCTAGGGGGTCACAGCAACACTTGTAATAACAACACAAATAATTCATACACCATTCGAAAGCCCATCAAAAACTGAGTTTATTGACACGATTTAATAGTCAGTATGACCACCATTAGCCCTTCGAACAGCATTCAAACGAGGTGGATAAGAACACAACAAATCTTCAAACAGTTCCGTTCGATTTTCCAGATTTTTCAACACAGTTTCCAAATTCATTCTCAAAGTTTCAACCGAAACAAATTTAACATTTAATAGCTCATTCAATTCAGTTTTTTATGGGCTTTAAAATGAGGTGTCGCGGAAGTTGTAAACTGCTGTCGATCTTGCTGTGACCCCCTAGGAAAAGGTTATGCCCCGCCCTCTGGAAAATCTGGAAAATCGAACGGAACTGTTTGAAGATTTGTTGTGTTCTTATCCACCTCGTTTGAATGCTGTTCGAAGGGCTAATGGTGGTCATACTGACTATTAAATCGTGTCAATAAACTCAGTTTTTGATGGGCTTTCGAATGGTGTATGAATTATTTGTGTTGTTATTACAAGTGTTGCTGTGACCCCCTAGTTATGCCCCGCCCTGTATTCTTTTGTGCTTACAGAGACTTGGTCTTATAAAAAAGAAATATTCTCTTTAAACTCCATTTATTGAGGCAGCAAATCAGATCAATTAAACTAAATAAAATGCTGCTTGACATTGAAATGACTGTTGCCACTATTAGACTAAATTTGATAAGCTTAACCACCTAAATTCCTAGCAATCAGGACCAAATATAGACCAGCCTCTCTGGTCTCTGCTCGAAGTCAGAACCCTGTCCAGGGTCCTCCACATCTTCCAGAGCCGACTCATAGGGCCCCTCGCTGTCGGAGTCTGTTTGCAGCTCCAACGGCTCCTGCTGGGCCACAACAGGTCACTAAAAAGAACTGCTGTAAGTTGAGGACTACCTCTATTCCTTACTGTTCTCATTTCATCCTTTAAAAAGTATGTGCAAGAGAAGAATCAAATAGAACGATGGAGCTGGTTTTCAATTATCTTAAAGAAATATAAATGTGGCTTTGATCCTCTTTGCAGGTTTCAGAAATCGTGTTAGCATCCAAAACTCTGAACTCTGGACTGTGTCCCGGTGAATTAATGGAACATGTTTCCAAGTTGATTTGGATGTAACGAGAGACATGCATATTTCCACAACACTACACTGTTTCTGAAAAGTCAAATTCACCTTTCCCATTGAAAGATTTCCAAGTGCCCACAGTTTTCTTGCAGTGAGGACCACTGAAGGGCAAAGCATGTTGCTAAATAGACCCATATTGAGCACTATGCATCTCCAAAATTAAATGAAATATTTTGTTAGCTAAATATAAGCATATGTTTATTCATCAAAAAAAATTTGAGTGAAAACCCTTTTAATTTCTACATTGTGTCTTTTAGAGAAGGGCTATCTGGAGTAAGACACTACCATATAAAAGAAACAATGACATCACAAAAGCAATATTATTTGGCGGAAAAGCATCTGTTTGACTCTATTCCAGAGTTAATTGACTATCATAAACACAATGCTGCAGGTATGTGACCTTGAGTTTTCTATCCTTTAATTTGTACTTTTTGTCTCCAAACTATTAAAGTTGAGGTCTTTTGAAGATGCATAATGGTTTTAATATGATTCAAGAAAATAAATTGTTCAAATAAGTTCTATGTCACTCCTACTTCAGTCATATGTGCTTAAAGTTATTTCAAAGTGTGACCCGTCAAAAGCGCGAACGTCATAAGCGCGCCGACAACACCGCGGCGCTAAAACCGCGATTTCAAAAGTGCGCCGACAACAGCGCGCCGACAACAGCGCGCCGACAGAAGCGCGATTTCATTTAAGGTAAGATTTAGGGTTAGGTTTAGGGTTAGGTTTAGGGTTAGGTTTAGGGTTAGGTTGAGGGTTAGGTTTAGGATTAGGTTTAGGGTTAGGTTTAGGATTAGGTTTAGGGTTAGGTTGAGGGTTACGTTACAGCGCGCTTCTGTCGGCGCCCTTTTGTCGGCGTGCTTTCGGGCTAATTAGTCGCTCATTCGTCGCGCGGTTTTGTCACCGCGCTTTAGACACCGCGGTTTAGTCAGGCGCGCTTTTGTTGTGCGCGCATTTGTGGTGGAACCATTTCAAAGTACAGTAGAACCTCTGGTCACGACCATAATTCATTTCATAACCTTGGTCGCAACCTGATTTTGTCTTGAACCAAACCTAATTTTGGAAATTTGGTACTTACAAAAAAAAAAATGGTGCAGAAGGGGAAATAGGCTACAAAAAACATAATTGCGAATTTTTTGGTTTCCCTGAAGGCTCCGGAGGGCAAAAAACGACCCCACAAGCAAACTGGACTTCCGGGTTGCTCATAGGGCCGGTTTTAGCCCTCCGGAGCCTTCAGGAGCCTCCAGGAGGCTTCCCTGAAGGCTCTGGAGGGCTAAAACCGGCTCTACGAGCAACCCAGACGTCTGTTCCTGAACTTTCAGTTTGCCCATAGGGCGGGTTTTCTGCGCAGGGTTTTTCACGCAGGGAAGCTCTTGAAGCCTCCAGAGGGCGAAAAATGGCCTCAAAAGAAAGCTGAAGTCAGCTGGCCAGCGTGCGCATGCGCCCTGGCCAGCTGACAGGCCAAGCCTCGCGTGCCCTGACAGATGGCTCAGTGTGCCACCTGTGGCACGCGTGCCATAGGTTCGCCATCACGGGTATAAGTGAATGATGCTATAAGAAAATAACATAGTTTTCATTAAAACACCAGAGCCGAGGTGGCACAGTGGTTAGAGTGCAGTATTGCAGGCTCCTTCTGCTGACTGCCAGTTGCAATTTAACCGGATCAAGGTTGATTCAGCCTTCCATCCTTCCGAAGTGGGTAAAATGAGGACCCAGATTGTTGGGGAAAATATGCTGATCCTGTAAACCACTTAGAGGGGACTGTGAAAGGAATATGAAGCGGTATATAAGACTAAGTGCTATTGCTATTGCCAGAAAGTATTGTTCGTCTTGCTTAGTTTCCAAAGTAACTTATTCACCGTATGAATTTTCTGTGAATCTTAGGGCTTGTAACGAGGCTACGATATCCAGTGACTCCGAAGGTGAAACCTTCACCAACTACTGCTGGATTCAGCTATGGTACATTTATGTTTCTCTATGAATATATGACTGATTTTGTAGATTAACAAAAAAAAAACCCTGAAATAAATAAATACATTTCCTCTCAACTATCTAATGGCTAAAGCAGTGTTTCTCAACCTTGATGACTTTAAGTCTTGTGAACTTCAACTCCCAGAATCCCTCAGCCAGCTGTGCTGGCTGGGGGATTCTGGGAGTTGAAGTCCACAAGACTTAAAGTTGCCAAGGTTGAGAAACAGTGGGCTAAAGTCTCAACCATCTGAAGTGGTTTGCCATTGCTTCTTTCCTAGGGACTGGGAGAAAGTGATTGGCCCAAGCTCACCAAGCCACGCCCACAGAACCACTCGTAAAAATAATTGAATCTCACCACTGGTCCAAAGGCAGCATTTTGTGTGCCAACCTTGAGAATAAGCAGTGAGACTCTTCAAAAGTACCCTTGAAGAGTTTGAGTTTTCAAAAGTTCCTGGGTTTTAAAGAAAGATGAAATAAGAACAAGAATACTGACAATAAAAAAAAGGTCTTCCAGTTTGCCTTGGAGGTTGATCCTCAAGTGGTCCGTTCTTGTTTTTATAGAGAAATGGGAAATCAATCCTGCAGAACTCACCTTTATGCGAGAACTGGGCAGTGGTCTCTTTGGCGTCGTGCGGCTGGGCAAATGGAGAGCCCAGTACAAAGTTGCCATCAAAGCTATCCGAGAAGGTGCCATGTACGAAGAGGACTTTATAGAAGAAGCTAAAGTGATGATGTAAGTAACAGGCAAAGGTGCCGGTTATTATTTTAAGAAATCATTAAAAGAACCTGGCTGCAAAACCTCTTAAGAAATGTCTTCTGAACATCTTGAGATGTTCTACTCTGTTTCCTTTCGTTTTAAAGAATTACCTCTATTGCCTGGATCAGAACATCAAAAGGCTACAATGCTTCTCTCCTTATTTTGTTCCCTGGCGCACTGTAAATAAAATCTATTTTGGAAGTGTCAAACTTGCTAAACCCAAATTTAGCAAGAACCAAATCTGTATTTTTGTCATTTAAAAAAATTTTTTTTTACAAACGTATCAAATCAATGCATGAACAATGTGGTACTTGGCTTTCATACATTCTAATACAAGTAAAACTGATAATGTTAATCATAATTATTACATTCTTACAATACAATACAATACAATACAATACAATACAATACAATACAATACAATACAATACAATACAATACAATACAATACAATAGCAGAGTTGGAAGGGACCTTGGAGGTCTTCTAGTCCAACCCCCTGCCTAGGCAGGAAACCCCTATACCGTTTCAGACAAATGGCTATCCAACATCTTCTTAAAGACTTCCAGTGTTGGGGCATTCACAATTTCTGGAGGCAACTTCTGTTCCCCTGATTAATTGTTCTAACTGTCAGGAATTTTCTCCTCAGTTCTAAGTTGCTTCTCTCCTTGATTAGTTTCCACCCATTGCTTCTTGTTCTACCCTCAGGTGCCTTGGAGAATAGTTCGACTCCCTCTTCTTTGTGGTAACCCATGAGATATTGGAACACTGCTATCATGTCTCCCCTAGTCCTTCTTTCTATTAAACTAGACATACCCAGCTCCTGCAACCATTCTTCATATGTTTTAGCCTCCAGTCCCCTAATCCTCTTTGTTGCTCTTCTCTGCACTCTTTCTAGAGTCTCCACATCTTTTCTACATCGTGGTGACCAAAACTGAATGCAGTATACCAAGTGTGGCCTTACCAAGGCATTATAAAGTAGTATTCTATTTCCAGCTATCTGTTGTATATATTTTAGACGTGTAATCTTGCAAAACGTTACATTTTAGGATATAATATCAGTGGTGGAGTGTTACAGCCACATTTCTGTATACTGAAGTTTGAGCCTGCATTTTGAATTGGTTTCAAATCCTAAATCTTGGTTGATTAATTCCATTTGCCTTAATATTGAATGCTATTGCCCTGCTCTGTAGACCTACAGTTATAAGCCATTATGTGACTGGGACTTGCTATTTTACTCTGCTTCTATTTCTTTTGAATTTTTATTGTGTTTTTTGCATAAAGACTGCATAAGCTATTTTTCATGGACTTCTTTCCAAATGTGTACTGTATTTTTCAGAGTATAAACTTTTCCCCACCCTAAAAGAGGGTGAAAATTTGGGGGCGTCTTATACACTGAATGTAGCCCCACCCACCTGCCGGCCCCCACACTTTGGCTTCTGCCTCCCAGCAATTTGCCTCCTTGCAACAAATAGCAAACAGCCTGTTTCAGCTTCAGCACTCCCTGATTAGCACAAGCAGCTGATTGTTGGTTGGATTGGCCTACCAACCATCAGCTGTATCAGGTTGCAGGGATTGCCATTGCATATTGCTGCCTCTGGGTGCCCCATTTTCGGCCTTCCCGCGCCCCATTTTCCACCCATTCTGATCCCTGTCACCCAAAATGGAATGCAGAGGCCGAAAATGGGGCGCACTGAGGCGGCAATAGGCAATGGCAATCCCTGTAGCCTGAAACAGCTGATTGTTGGGAGGCCTAACAATCAGCTGCTTGTGCTAAACAGACTGTGCTGAAACTGTAACTGAAACAGGCTGTTTGCTGGGAGGAAAAGGCAGATTTTTTTTCTTGTTTTCTTCCCCAAAAGCTAGGTGCGTCCTATACTTCAGTGCATCTTATACTTCGAAAAATACGGTATGCTTTTTAGATAAAGTTAACTTCATGAAGAAAATTACATCTATATTTCTATTTATATTTTCCTGTTGCTTCCCGTTTTACTCTTTTTTTTTCTTTCTTTCTTTCTTTCTTTCTTTCTTTCTTTCTTTCTTTCTTTCTTTCTTTCTTTCTTTCTTTCTTTCAACTACTTTCAGGAAATTGACGCATCCGAAATTAGTCCAGCTCTATGGCGTTTGTACTCAGCAGAGACCCATCTACATAGTGACGGAGTTCATGGAGCATGGCTGCCTTCTAAATTATCTTCGCCAAAGACGAGGACACTTCACTAAAGATAACTTGCTGACTATGTGTCAGGATGTCTCTGAAGGAATGGAATACCTGGAGAGAAATAGCTTCATTCACAGAGATTTGGTAAGTCTGGGGATGAACAGGTGTAAATGTGTTGCGTTCACAAAGCAAGAGGGTCTAAAGGATCTGCTTTGTGTCTGAATTTTTATAATGTTTCTGAAAAGTTTTGACCAAAAACTATGCAAAGTAAGATTCATGTCCCTTTGAGAGAGAGAGAGAGAGAGAGAGGGAGGGAGGGAGGGAGGGAGGGAGAGAGAGAGAGAGAGAGAAAGAAGAAAGAAAGAAAGAAAGAAAGAAAGATAGATAGATAGATAGATAGATAGATAGATAGATAGATAGATAGATAGATAGATAGATAGATAGATAGATAGATAGATGATAGATAGATGATAGATGGATGATAGATAGATAGATAGATAGATAGATAGATAGATAGATAGATAGATAGATAGATGATAGAGAGAGAGAGAGAGAGAGAGAGAGAGAGAGAGAGAGAGATAGATAGATAGATAGATAGATAGATAGATAGATAGATGGTGGAGCCTGGGCTGTCCATCAACCCTCAGATGGAGAGTCAACAGGACCCAGGTCTGGAGGTGGCTGATGAGAAAGAGAAGGAATAGGTGGGATCCTAACACCTTTAGACTTCTTTAACTGGTAGATGTTAAGCAGTAATCAGACTACATCCAAGATATGCAGTCCATATCTAACGATTGTTTTACTTTTATTCTTTCTCTAGGCTGCTAGAAACTGCTTAGTGAATGAGTCGGGAGTGGTGAAAGTGTCTGATTTTGGAATGACAAGGTATTAATCATCTCTATACCTTTTAAGTTTATATTTTTGTACCTTCCAAAGTGGTAGAGTAGTGGCCGTGTTTTTAACTTAAAACAGACCCCCGATAATGTGAAGCTTGCATAACCAAATATTTGCCAAATGTATCCATTACCATTAGGCAGCGACATGAAAAAATTACAAGTACTCCTCAACTTATGACCACAATTGGGGCTGAAATTTCAGTTGATGAGCAATGCGGCCACTAGGCTTGCGATCAGGTCCCATTTTACAACCCTGTTTACCATGGTCATTAAGCGGATCACGCAGCAATGAAAGCGAAACCTGTTGCTGTTAAGCAAATCCAGCTTCGCCCATTGACTTTGCTCACCAGAAGGCATCTGGGAAGGTTGCAAATTGTGATGATGTGACTGCAAGGATTGTGCAGCAATCATAACTTTGAGGATAGATCAAAGTCACTTTTTTTCAGTGGCATCGTAATTTTGAACCATTGTTAAACAAGTGGTCCTTATTTGAGGACTGGGTCAGTTTCTTGTACAGTGGTACCTCAGTATTTGGTGTTAATTTGTTCCAGGAAGTGCGACAACTACTAAAAAGGATGCCTCCCAACCAAACCATGTGACTTATCACATGACCCTTTTTTTTCTGCTGGGAAGAATTTCCTTCTGACCCTTTTCCTATGTCAGTGACCTTCCCTGCATGGCTGACATCCTGTCCACTCTGAGTGGCCACCCCCTTCCTTTTGCAGTGCCCTTCCCAGCATGGCCAACTTCCTATCCATTCTTTGCAGCTGTCCCCCTTTTCCTATTGCAGCACAGTGAGTACTAAACAAATGCTGAGTACTGGGACAACATTTTCACATCAAAATGTGACATCTAGACTGGATTACTGCAACGTGCTCTACATGGGGCTGCCCTTGAAGAGTATTCGGCGACTTCAGCTTGTCCAGAATGCAGCCGCGCAAGCGATCGTGGGTGCACCTCGGTTCACCCACGTAACACCTATCCTCCGCGAGCTGCACTGGCTGCCTGTTGGTCTCCGGGTACGCTTCAAGGTGCTAGTCATCACGTACAAAGCCCTTCATGGTATTGGATCTGGGTACTTGAGAGACCGCCTACTGCCAATTACCTCCACTAGACCAATTAGATCCCACAGACTAGGCCTCCTCCGAATTCCATCGGCCGGCCAGTGTCGACTGGCGACTACCTGGAGGAGAGCCTTCTCTGTGGCTGCTCCGACCCTTTGGAACGAACTCCCTGTGGAGATTCGTACCCTCACCACCCTCCAGGCCTTCCACACAGCCCTTAAAACCTGGCTGTTCCGACAGGCCTGGGGCTAAAGACTCGCTGCCCCACTTCGAACGGTATGATTGTTGTGTTTTTTAACTATGTATGGTTTTATGTTTTGTAACTTTGTTGGTATTTCCCCTCCCTTTTTGAGTTGTGAGCCGCCCTGAGTCCCTTTAGGGAAAAGGGCGGCATACAAATAAATAAATCAAATAAATAAATCAAATCAAAATGCGTCGAGTACCAAATTTGACGAGTTTTGAAGCAGTTGAGTACCGAGATTCCCCTGTAACTCATTTCAGAGGAAGGATTTTTTTCCCCCTCCTTTTAGGTATGTTCTTGATGATCAGTACACCAGCTCCTCAGGTGCTAAATTTCCCGTGAAGTGGTGTCCGCCTGAAGTTTTCAATTACAGCCGATTCAGTAGCAAGTCTGACGTTTGGTCTTTTGGTAAGATTGTTAAACTTTTTTTTATTATTAAAAAAAAATTAGGAGAATTACTTTTTCAAATCTTCGATTAGCCTCTTCAAATTATATGCCAAAGCAATAATTATAGTTAAGATAGAATGGGTGGGGAATGCTTCATGTTAATGACAAACAATGAATAGTTGTAGGTGAAATAAACACAGGGACTCTTGAATAAAATATGGGTTTCATGGACATTAGTCCTTACGTAACTTAAAACTTAACATTCAGGAGTTTCAGATGTTGTAATCTGTTTTTAACTTGTGCGTTTTTTCCTTCTAGTGGTTTCTAAATATATTGTAAAACACATGTTTCTGGTTAGCTGTTCTGATTGTTTTATTTGCTTATCAAATTTCTACCTTCCCCATCTCACCTAAGTGACTCTGGGCAGTTTATAATGTAATATTCGCTCTTCATAGTGAGATGGGCAGACTACAAACTTAAATAGATAAGTAAATAAATTTTATGTAATCACAATCACTTGTTTTTAATGGAGATGTATTATTATGTACAGTATTTATATTTGCCATCATGGGGGATAACCCAGAATATTGGAATTGAAATCAGTTATTTCTGTGAACTTTGACTAATATCTCTCTCTCTCTCTCTCTCTCTCTTTCTCTCTCTCTCTTTCTTTTTTTCTCTCTCTCTCTTTCTCTCTTTCTCTCTCTCTCTCTCTTTCTCTCTCTCTCTCTCTTTCTTTCTCTCTCTCTCTCTTTCTCTCTCTCTCTTTCTCTCTCTCTTTCTCTCTCTCTCTCTTTCTTTCTCTCTCTCTCTCTCTCTCTTTCTTTCTCTCTGTCTCTTTCTTTCTCTCTTTCTCTCTCTCTCTCTTTCTCTCTCTCTCTCTCTTTCTCTCTCTCTCTCTTTCTTTCTCTCTCTTTCTCTCTCTCTTTCTCTCTCTCTCTCTTTCTTTCTCTCTCTCTCTTTCTTTCTCTCTGTCTCTTTCTTTCTCTCTTTCTCTCTCTCTCTCTTTCTCTCTCTCTCTCTCTCTTTCTCTCCCTCTCTCTCTCTCTTTCTCTCCCCCCCACTCTAATTTTGCAGGAGTTCTCATGTGGGAAGTGTTTACAGAAGGGAAGATGCCCTTTGAGACAAACACAAACTACGAAGTGGTGACTATGATAACTCAAGGACACCGGCTATTTCGACCCAAGCTAGCTTCTAAGAACATTTTTGACTTGATGGTATTGTGCTGGCATGAGGTAAGTTATGTTGCATTTCACTTGCATTAGTCCTATTACTGTATTCTGGTATGAAGAGCAACTATACTTTGCACCCTACCGGTCAGTTGAGTGAAAATTGCCAGACCATAAGTAAATGCATTATAAGCAATAGCACTTGTATACCGCTTCACAGTGCTTTACAGCCCTCTCTAAGCGGTTTATAGAGTCAGCATATTGCCCCCAACAATCTGGCTCCTCATTTCACCCACCTCGGAAGGATGGAAGGCTGAGTCAACCTTCAGCCTGGTGAGATTTGAACTGCCAAATTGCAAGCAGCTGGCAGTCAGCAGAAGTAGCCTGCAGTACTGCACTCTAACCACTGCGCCACCGAGGCTGTCTGTTCATCCCATTTGCTGTCTGTTCTTCCAATTTTTGTGGGTGCATGAATAGGTCGGCAGTTCTGCGGTTTGAATCTCGAGCACCACGTACTGGAGTGAGCTCCCCTTACTTGTCTCAGCTTCTGCCAACCTAGCAGTTCGAAAGCATGTAAAAATGCAAGTAGAAAAATAGGAACCACCTTTGGCGGGAAGGTAACAGCGTTCCGTGCACCTTCGGCGTTTAGTCATGCCTGCCACATTACCATGGAGACGTCTTTGGACAGCGCTGGCTCTTTTGCTTTGAAACAGAGATGAGCCCCCTAGAGTCGGGAACGACGAGCATATATGTGCGAGGAGAACTTTTATCTTTAAGTAGAACACGGTCTGAAAAGAGAAATCTAGTACAGGTAGCCAGATTGACCTAACAATCATTTGATCCACTTAACAATTGCAGTGATCTGCTAACAACCATGGCGGAAAAGGTGGTAAAATCTGGTGTGAATCGCTTTTAACAACCGCTTTGATTAGCAATGTAAATTTTGATGCCGTAAATTGTGGAGTACCTATAGACTTAAAGAGTGGAAATTAGATGATTTTAAATTCTAACAATTACCATGTCAGGGTTCCAAGTAATACTCCCAATGAAAGAAGACTCCGAGGCTGGAGTTTCCTCAAAGTTCCATTTTAGTAGGGATGTCCTATTGGCACATCTGAGAAAACCCAAATCTGAAAGCTTCCAGGTTTTCCCCACCCACTCTTCCAGAGTGCTCCTGGGAGCTGGGAGGGCAGAAATGAGCGAAAAACAAGCCATTTTTTGCTCAGTTTTGCCCCCAGCCTCCAGGAGCACTCTCTAAGCAAAATCTATGCATGCCCCTTTTTTGACAAAGACGGGCCTGTTTTCGCAAAAAAAGAGGCCATTTTTGGGAGGTCAGCAGAGTGCAAAAAAAAATTTTTTTAATTGTCTCTTCAAAATCTTGGTGCGTCTTATACTTTGAAAAATACGGTAAGTCAATCTTGAGCCAGTGAGAATCAAATTGCCGACAGTAGAGCCGAGGTGGCGCAGTGGTTAAATGCGGCACTGCAGGCTACTTCAGCTGACTGCAGTTCGGCTGTTCAAATCTCACCGGCTCAAGGTTGACTCAGCCTTCCATCCTTCCGAGGTGGGTAAAATGAGGACCCGGATTGTTGTTGGGGGCAATATGCTGACTCTGTAAAACCGCTTAGAGAGGGCTGAAAGCCCTATGAAGCGGTATATAAGTCTAACTGCTATTGCTATTGCTATAGTTGGCAGAATTAGCCTGCAAAACTGCATTCTACCCACTGCACCACTACGGCTCTTATCAAAACACCCATGGGTGAGGGTGTTTTTTGCTGGAAACAGCCCAAAGAAGCCAGAAACCAGCGAGAAAGCTTTGTAAATTGTGGCCATGTGACTGAAACTCTGCAACAGGCAGTAAAGGTGAGCCCATTGCCAAGAGCCGAGGTGGTGCAGTGGTTAGGGTGCAGTACTGCAGGCCACTTCAGCTGACTGTTATCTGCAGTTCAGCGGTTCAAATCTCACTGGCTCAAGGTTGACTCAGCCTTCCATCCTTCCGAGGTGGGTAAAATGAGGACCCGGATTGTTGGGGGCAATATGCTGACTCTGTAAACCGCTTAGAGAGGGCTGAAAGCCCTATGAAGCGGTATATAAGTCTAACTGCTATTGCTATTGCTATTGCTAAGCTCCCAAAAATGTGGTCATGTCACTGCAGGTGTATGCAGCCCTACAACTGGTGGTAAGTAGCCCTACAACTGGTGGTAAGTAGCGTTTGAAGGGTTGGTTGTAATGTCGAACCATTGCTAAGTGAGGACTATTTGCATATCGTGCATTCCCGAAAGAAAAAGAAACGTCACTTACTGGAGCCCTTTTTAAAACTTTTCCACTTGCAGCAGCCAGAAGGACGTCCTACGTTTCAGGATCTCCTGCATATGATTGAATGTATCGCGGATGACTCTTCGTCCTGACTCTAAGCTCGGCAGGTGCAAGAATTCACAACAAGGACATACCGTTTTAGAGATGCTGATGGGTTCTTCCCAGAGACACAGTCCTGGATGCTGCTGAGGAGGACCGTGGGAAGACAAGACCATTGTCCATATCGCCCCTTTGTCTCCGGAAGACGTTTTATCAAGCTATTTTAAAGTCAATTTGACGGTTCAAACAATATTATTATCGAGCAGGCCACGGTGTGGTTTTCCTGAGTGAGGAAATGCCCATTTGTGGCAGGCTAAAGCTACCGTACAGTGTAACCCAAATCAGCACAAGCCTTTTATAAGCCACCCGTTGACTTGAAAGGACAATATTTAAAGCGATCGTTTCTTTATAATCCTGCCCATTGTTGTGTCCTCCAGATGTGCGCTTGGGCACATCTCCTTTTCCAGCCAGCCCGGAGGTTTTGCATACACTGGTTTGGTCATAGCTGCTGGTGAATGTGGAGGCGAGATGGAACATGGAGAATGAGTCTCCTACAGAACTTGCCTTTCTATACAAGACCTCAGTGGCTTGTTAGGAAAATAGGGGACAAAGCGAAATCTCTTTGACTGGAAGCTGCTCAAAGACCCCGCCAGGCCCGAAACAGATGTTAGGAAGAATGCAAGACTATCAGAAGATCTTCCAGGACTTGTGGCTTGTTTAAGCCGTCACTAAGTTAATGAAGAAAAATGTCCTTTCGGTTTGATCTGCTCTTATCTTCCTCTGCAAAAGAACAATATTATGAAAGCCTCTTTTAAAACTTTTCAATTTCTAGAAGCCAGAGGGGGCTCCTTTGAAACACGGCATTCGCCATAAAGGTATTCTAAATACCATTTAGGGATTGTAAATAGGCACCGCACATCGGTTTCCGTACGAAGGGAGAACGTAATATGTCCTAAACTATTTAAAAGCACAACATATCGACTCCTTTTATCGTATGCTGCATGTTCAGTTTGGTGTTTAGCGAAGAGAATAAACTCCCAACTTTATTACAAACTAGAGAGGGTTTTTTTTTTTAAGAAAAACAACCGATTGTTGTTTTGATTTTTACCAGCTGCAAAGCGTGCTCCATGGCCAGGGAAATAATGTATAGCAAAACATGTCTAATAAATATACTTCATATAATAAATATGAACTTGTGGACTTCAGCTCCCAGAATTCCACAGCCAGACATGCTCAGTTCTGATTTTTCAGCATTTTTTTTTCTACTTTACTGAATCCTGGTTAAAAAGTGAGATTCCTTTCTTTTTCTTTTTCCCTTCCCTTCCTCCCTCTCTCCCCCACTCTCTTTCTCTCTCTTAGTTTTTAAAACCTCTTTTCCCTTGCCTGAACCAGCATGGAAAAAGGGCTTTAAAAAAAGCTTCTGACAAGAGGTTTGGGGGTGTGGCTAAGCCACCATTACTACCAGTCCAGTCCGGTACGCCAGATTTTCACTACCTCTTCTGGCGTACCAAACAGGACCTGGAGGAACCACCTTTGCATTACCATTACCAACTGTTACTTATTGTTGTTAGTCGCGAAGTCGTGTCCGACCCATCGCAACCCCATGGACAACGTTCCTCCAGGCCTTCCTGACCTCTACCATCCTCTGGAGCTCATTTAAGTTCATGCCGACTGCTTCGGTGACTCCATCCAGCCACCTCATTCTCTGTCATCCCCTTCTTCTTTTACTTAGCTATTTCTAATAGTTAAGATTTCAATAATGCCCCTTGCCCCACATTTTATAACATAAAGACTAGACCAGGGATGTCAAACCAACAAGCGTCATGTGACATATTGTGACTTCCCCCCCCCTTCACTAAATTGTGGGTGGGGGTGGCCAGCGCATGATACATCTAGCCCGCAGGCTGTGGATTTGATACTCCTGGACGAGATTATATTCTTGAAAAAGAAATACTCTTATTTACCATGGTACATAAAGACTTTGCAAAATTGCAGCATGTGTGCTTCCAAGAATGGCGCCACCGCAGAAAGTTGCCCTATGATTTGTTACCTTAAAAATAAGGGATATTCCCAGAAATAGCTAAAATTTAGGGAGCTTCATACAAAGGACCGGTGAACTCTCTTTGGTCTTAACTGTAAGTCATCAATAGCAATCAATTCACACTCTTGGGTCGGTTGTGTAAATATCTATTTTCTTGATATGTTATGTGGACTACTCAAGTGTGGGCTTCAAAAATTTCAGCAACGGGGTTCTCTGCCTGGCTGCATGGCCCAGTTGGGCTCCTGTACCACAGTGAGAAGGGGGGCCTTTTCGCCTTCCCCAGGCTCCAGAGGCTTTCCTTGAGCATCTGGGAGGGTGAAAACCGCCTCCCTCGGGCTCTGGAGGCCCTCTGGAGATTGGAAATGGGCCCATTTCTGGCCTTCTGGAATTTCTGGGAGGCTCGTTTCCCCCCCTCCCCGAGCTTCCGCGTGGGTCCTGCCCTCACCTCACATCCAAAACGGCCCGCTTGGAGACTCTGGGGAGGGGAAGGAGGGGCCAGCCAGGGGTGGGATTTGGGGGTTCGATGAACCATCCATAACATTAGCTATGGATTCTCCCGAACCTCGGCAAACTCCTAGCAGCCCACACCTGGACCTACCTCTATCTGATTCCCTGTATCCAGGTTTCCCATGGGAGGCTCCTCCAGATAAATTAGGATGATATAAAATATAAAAACTGGCCCAATGTTAGTAGGATACACTATCAAAACATTTTTATTCATTTTTGTCAAGCTTGTATCAAAGCTTCAAAGATTCTCCATTCAGAAAATTAAATATTAAATATTTTAAAATAGTTACAACAAACTTCATACAGATACAGAAAAGCAACATCACACACACACACACACCCGGAATGGCACTTCACCATCACTGTTCATGGTTTTTAGATGAGCCACACGGTAGGTGACCACTCCAAATAATTAAAAACCTGTATTTCCTTAAAGGTTTCCTTATCATGGAACAAATGCCAATTCTTAATAAACTAAAGTGATAAGAGAAATTCAGAGCTAAAAAGATGGTATTATCCCAGGCCATTCTTATCCGTTACTGTGAGCTAAATATATGATGTTTATCTGTGTAGTAAAACCTGTCTAGCTGTTTCTTTCTTTCTTAAGCAGTTTTGCATCTAAAGTGTTTATATTAATCACCGAAGAGATGACTAAAAATCTTCACACAGCCAAGCCTGTGTTTACAGATGGAAGTCTATTTTGAAACCAAATTTATTGGCACTGATCAATTGACTTCAGACATTGACATGTAACCAAAATCGCTTTCCAACTCACAAAATAACCAAAAAGGTCACCATGGTTTTTTTAAAAAAATCTTAACCCTGAATTACAATATACTTCTGTGTAAAAGGAAAGAGACTTTAACATTTGAGAGCATACATACATGTGTCTTACAAGGCTAATCTATCATCTTGAACAATTAAAAGCAATTGATGGGGAAAATAAAATTTAAAAGATTTCCAGAAATGTTTACTGTACACCAAGTTGATTCCCAGATTTCATGCGTTTATTGTAAGGATTTCTTGGTTTGGAGTTAACTCACTGCTATCTGGCACTGTTTTCATTTAATGTACTCAGATTTTAAACTTTGTTTCTGGAAGTTAAACCTAAAAAAAGAGAAGTAGTTCTCTTTGGCAAATTCCTATGTGGGAAACTAGAATAAATTAAAACTTCCAATTTACTAACATGCTGGTCATTAGAAAAAGCCTTGGTTTTACCCCCCACTTAGCCCTCGGGGGGGGGGGGGAAATCTCATTTTAAAACAGTGAAGCTATAAAATACGATTTAGAAAACACATTTACATACGCAATTCAGTTTACTAGAAACTATAGTCATCACTTCAACAGAATTTCTGCTATCGGTGACTTTTGCAGCTTGTCAAAGGTGGCAAATACCAAAATGCCAAAATGATCTAATTTCCTTTTCTAACCCAAATGCAAATGGCAAGTCTCCCTTTTGTTCCTCCAAATTCTGGGATAGTTGAAGATGATGATATTGCTCTGGTGAGAGATGACTTCAACGGTAGTTACTGTCGTTCGTTCCCTCGGCTGAACAGAGTATTATCCTCGTCACATATCGAAAGGGGAGCGTCCATATTTTCCAACAAAGTGTGATGAGACTCATAAGCGTGCAGAGGCAAGCTGGGTTCTTTTTTAACGGAAGCCGCCAACTGGTTCCAGGTAATGCTGACATTTTTGAAAGCGTGGAGGAAGAAAATGCCAATGATGATGGTGAAGAATCCACTCAAGGTCCCGACGATATCTCCAAGTTCCATGCTGTTCCATTCTTTGAAGAGGATCACGGAGCAGATCACCACTGTGGTGGTGAAGCACACGTAATAAATGGGGGTGACCAGAGACGTATTAAACACATCCAATGACTTGTTGAGGTAGTTGATTTGAGTACTGACGGCCAGCACCAAAATGACGGCTAAAACATAGAGCAGCGGGTTTCGGAAGACTGGCTTCTGATAGAGCATGTCCTTAATAGCGATGCCCAGGCCTTTGACGGAGGAGACGGAAAAAGCCCCGATCAGGGAACAGATGGAGATGTAGACCAGTATATTGGTCTGCCCAAAACGTGGAGCGACAACAAAAATAAGTACCAGCGAGGTCAGAATTACAACGGCGGCAAACACAATGAAGACTGCAGGGAAGGAAAATAACTACATGTTAGGACCAGGGATAAGCTGCTGGGTGTTTGCAAGGGTTCGGGAGAAGCTCTAGCTAAAGATTCTGTGCGGTTCGGAGAACCCCCAAATCCCACTCCTGACTGGCTCCGCCCACTCCCTCCCCTCCCAGGAGTTCCCACGCGGCCTGGTTTGGATGTAGGTAAGTGCAGGGCATGGACAGAGGCTCAGGGAGGGCAAAAAAACGGGACTCTCGGAAGTTCAGGAAGCCCATAAATTGGCCCATTTCTGGCCTTCACAGAAATATAAGAATTTATGAACTGGAATAGCCATGACAACAAGTCAGCCAATGGGAACGGTTTGGTGACTGAGAAACAGGATTCGTTGTGAGCCATGTCAGAGAGCTCCGAGCCTGGGCATCGCTTAGCTTAACTGTTCTGTGTATAGAAGAGTTCATGTCCTTACTCCTTGCCTCTAGTTCTAGTCCTTGCTTCTACTTCTTCCCTACTACGTTGCAAGAACTGAATGGGTATTGTACAGGGCGGGGCATAACCTTTTCCTAGGGGGTCACAGCAACACTTGTAATAACAACACAAATAATTCATACACCATTCGAAAGCCCATCAAAAACTGAGTTTATTGACACGATTTAATAGTCAGTATGACCACCATTAGCCCTTCGAACAGCATTCAAACGAGGTGGATAAGAACACAACAAATCTTCAAACAGTTCCGTTCGATTTTCCAGATTTTTCAACACAGTTTCCAAATTCATTCTCAAAGTTTCAACCGAAACAAATTTAACATTTAATAGCTCATTCAATTCAGTTTTTTATGGGCTTTAAAATGAGGTGTCGCGGAAGTTGTAAACTGCTGTCGATCTTGCTGTGACCCCCTAGGAAAAGGTTATGCCCCGCCCTCTGGAAAATCTGGAAAATCGAACGGAACTGTTTGAAGATTTGTTGTGTTCTTATCCACCTCGTTTGAATGCTGTTCGAAGGGCTAATGGTGGTCATACTGACTATTAAATCGTGTCAATAAACTCAGTTTTTGATGGGCTTTCGAGTGGTGTATGAATTATTTGTGTTGTTATTACAAGTGTTGCTGTGACCCCCTAGGAAAAGGTTATGCCCCGCCCTGTATACATGCGTCGTGTTTTATATTTTTGTATATAAAGAATTTTCTTCCCTAAATGAATCCTGCTGAAATTATTTACTTGTGGGCTGGCTGGATAGCTACAGACTCTTAATATATTTCCATTCGGTATCTCCATGTCAGCTGCAATATTGTACATGCGGAAGACCCATGCACAATCTCAAATCTGCCTATAGGATGAATGGTTCCACCACAAATCCGCGGTAGACTAAAGCGCGCTCGACGAAAGCGCGTACGTGACGTCATCACAGCGCGACGAAAACGGCACGCTGTGAGCGGTAAATTTAAAATTAACGCGAAAACCTTACCCTAACCCCCCCAAACCTAACCCTAAACCTAACCCTAACCCTAACCCTTAACCTAACCCTAAACCTAACCCTAAACCTAACCCTTAACCTAACGCTAAACCTAACGCTAACCCTTAACCTAACCCTAAACCTAACCCTAACGCTTAACGTAACCCTAAACCTAAACCTAACCCTAACCCTTAACCTAACCCTAACCCTAAACCTAACCCTTACCTTTATGTGAATCAGCTTTCTTTAATTTAATTTTAATTTAATTTATTTTTAATTTTATTTGTCGCGCTGCTGATGACGTCACGTACGCGCTTTGATCGGGCGCGCTTTAGTGGACCGCGGTTTTGACGGGTCACGGGATGAATAAATAGATTCTAGCCTAATTTAAATACATTCATGGGGAAACATTTTCATAATGGGGACTTATTCTATGTGCTGTCTTGTTCCTGCTCGCTCTCCCTCCCTCCCTCTCTCCCTCTCTCTCTCTCTCTCTCTCTCGCACGCACACACACACACACACACCATGGGTGTTAGGAGTCTTTATTAAGGCTTCCAAGTCCGGGTTAGTATTCCCCAGCAGTTCCCTTTGCCAGCAGCCCCAATGAGTTCAACTGGCTGCTCAAAAGAAGCCAGGATTAGTCTACAGCATAAAGACAAGGGAGATCCACTAGGCAAGGGAGAGTTCTGGGTTGAAAAGGCAAGAATCACAACGGCTGAAGAACACACAGCAAGGAAACAGACACATTGCTCCCAGCACTCCCCTTGCTGAGCTAAATAACTGCTTCCTGGTGCAACCCATCAAGAGGGGTGAAGCTGCCTCCTCGCAAGTAGCCTGGCTGACCTTCATTGTACATGCCTCCTCTTTGCCCTACATGCTCTTGGATCAGGAGGCAGTTCTTCATCTCCACTCAGCCAGCTGCTCCTCCGGTCACTCCCCTGTTCTCAGGCCCTCCATTCCTAGGTCATAGCCCCCAGCTGCCTCCCCTCCTAACATGCCCAGGATCAGCTCACCCTCCAAATTAACATCTGGGGAGGCATCTGGAGAAGCTTCCGGGGGAGTCATCCCATTCTATGACAGCTCTCTTAGTAAGCGTACCTGGGTCTTTCAGTTTGATTTCCATGTCATCCAATGATGTGATTTGTTCCTCTTCAGGAGCATGGATGACCATCACGGTGGACCCCAGAATGCTTAACACACAGCCCATCTTTCCGTGAATGTTGAGCTTTTCATCCAAGAAATAGGAAGACAATATCGCACTGTTTGAAATTTTCAAACAAGGAGGAATTAAGCAAAGACAGATCCCTTGTGAATGTAACAAATCTAGATTCAGAACTGAAGTTCTGAATAGCTACAATGAATTAAGAACCAAGAACGATAGTATAAATAGACAACTTTTGCACATTATTATTTATTAATCGTCTTTGATATATCAACTTATGAGGAGTTTAGTTTAGTTTTCCCAAACTTTACAACTGTTCATCCTGACTTTTGGACACATTAGAAAGAGAAATTAACTGCACATTGTCTTTTAACAGAATCCCTAAACCGCCACAAGAGTATATAAATTGTGTGTTTATATGCAACTGCCTTTACAAACCTACTTTGTCACAGTGCCTGGCTAACGTAATTCTCAAGGTCAGAGTCTCAATTTAAATCCTGTATATACTAAAAGTGAGGGACGAGGTGGCTCAGTGGCTAAGACGCTGAGCTTGTCGATCAGAAAGGTCAGCAGCTTGAATCCCTAGTGCTGTGTAACATATGAGCCCCCGTTACTTGTCCCGGATTCTGCCAACCTAGCAGTTTGAAAGCACGTAAAAATGCAAGTAGAAAAATAGGGACCACCTTTGGTGGGAAGGTAACAGCGTCCCGTGCGCCTTCGGCATTTAGTCATGACAAGCTGAATATATTAATAGATAGTAGAAATACACCGAAGGGAGGAGTAGAGGGTTAGAAGAAAGAGGGGTAGAGAGGGTGGGAGAGAGGACGGGAGGGAGGGTGAGAAGGAAGGGAGGGAGTGTACCGGGAGAGGGGAGTGGTAGAGGGGGAGGGGAAGTAGGGTAGAGGGGAATGTTGGAGGGAAGAAGGAAAGTTGGAGGGGGGCGAAAGAAAGGGTGTATGGAGAGTCGAAGTGGTACATTGGGTTTGTATTTTTGGGGGTATTGTTGACAAGAGGAATGGCTGTGTTTATTGTTTAATGTTATATGGCCCCGGTTATGCACAGTATATATGTGACTGTACGAAATGAAAATGGAAAAATAAAAACACATTTACAGGCATTTAGTCATGCTGGCCACATGACCACGGAGACGTCTTTGGACAGCGCTGGCTCTTCGGCTTTGAAACGGAGATGAGCACCGCCCCCTAGAGTCGGGAACGACTAGCACATATGTGCGAGGGAAACTACCTTTACCTTATATACCAAAAGAATCACATATTGGGAAAAAAATGTGTATTTTTGCAGAAATAAGTTAGGGGCAGAGCTGTGTATTTGCGCATAGTCTGAAGCTCTTTTTATATTGCCAAATTCTAACAGTGAAGTATGTTGTCACTTTGGACTCTCCAGAAGAGTTTTTGGCTGGCTGTGGAATTTGGGGAGTTGAAAGTCACACATCCTACAGTTGCCAATTTTGAGAAATACTACTTTAGATAGATAATATAGACATAATTTAACTAAAATAGGAGTACAAGAGCCCACAGTGTATCTACGGTCCTGTTGAACTCTAATCCTAGATGTCTTAGCTGGCAAAGCAAAGGTACGAATTGTACTAACCTTATAAGGACACTTAGTGCCCCCAATGGAGTGACCAAAGTTGCCGGGGCAAAGGCATATGCAGCAAAATTGGCGGCTTCTCCTATTCCCACTGCCAAAAAAATGACAACTAGAATTACGTGAGAGATATAACGTTTCAAAAAATATGAGTATCTTTTTGGAATTCTATCAGTAATTTCTGCCTGCCCGTGTTAGATTCAAGAAACTTTTGGAAACTACTGTATTTTTTTGGAGTATAAGACGCACCTCCCCCCCCCACAAAAAAGAGGGTGAAAATCTCGGTGCATCTTATACACTGAATACAGCATTTGTGGCCTCCCCAAACCCCGCCTCCTTCACAAAAATGGATGTGCAGAGGGTTTGGGAGGCCTGCAAGGCGCTCCTGGGGGTGGGGAGGGCAAAAATGAATGGAAAAGAGGCCGCTTTTTGCTCGTTTTTGCCCCCCGGAGCACTTTACAAGCCTCCCAAAGCCTATGCATGCACTGTTTGTTCGCAGAAAACGGGCCCATTTTTGCGAAAAATGGGCCGTTTGATTGTTTTTGTCCCCCAAGCCTTTCACCAAAAAAAAAGAGGTGCAGAGAGGATTTGGGAGGCCTGCAAAGTGCAAAAACTTTTTTTTTATAGTCCGAAAAATACGGTATTAGATTATCTCTCTCCATCTCTCTCTCTCTCTCCACTACAACCATAACTCTAGCAAGAATTTCTGGCAAATAGAAATGGACCTGCTTTCCATTCATACTGTATCAGAGGTGGGTTCCTACCAGTTCGCACCTATTCGGTAGAACCGGTTCGTCAAATCTACCGAACCGGTTAGAAGAGGTTCCACCAGTGGACCCAAAAAACACACCTACAGAAGAGGTTCCAAATTTTTTTGAAACCCACCACTGGTGGGTGTGTAATGTCCCGCAGTTATCTAAACATTAATAATGACCTAGTAATATTTCCTTATACATTTTAGGGACCTTTTCTTACATAATTGGTGTTTCCTTTCATACTTTTGGATTTCTAATTTCTGTTTCCATTAGTTGGCAATTGCTAAAACCAATCCCACGTGAAAAAGTATTCAAAGCCTTCTTGATTTTAATTGTCAATTTATTTATTCCTGCACATTGTAATATTTATTCATTTACATATCTCTGTTTTTCCACTGTTGTGCAAACACAATTCCAGCAGCTGCTAACGTGTGTAAAATTAAATATATATTATACTCCCTTTCAAATAGCCAACAAAATATTTCTGGTTTTAATTCCATATCTTGCTTTATGATTGCTTCTAACCACTAACTTCTGAATAGCTACTTGGACCGACCTAAGTACTAATTCATAATTTCATATCCGGTCACATGGGCAGCAAGCCACTCTCATCCGGTCACATGGGTAGCAAGCCACTCCCACAAAGGAGGCCACACCCACAGAGTAGGTTCCAACAATTTTTGAAACCCACCACTGTACTGTATGATAGTAATATTAAGGCAGAGGAAGGCTTACTTGTTACAACTACAGCCAGTTTCTTTTAGCAAGAAGTATGCAAAAATAACTACACATAAATGTAAAGCTTAGAAGCTTTAATACTTACTTGAAAGCAATCCGGCCCACCATAACCATTCTTTGAGGTACGAATAGCCCCCTTCTCCTAGGGAAGAGAAAAACAAGCATAAAAAAACATTTTGGGAAGAAAAACCTAGAACTCCGCTTCCATTCAAATACCTCAACTGCCCACTTTTCTAATATTTTTTTCAAAAGAGATTTTTTTTTTTACCCACCTTGGAAGGATGGAAGGCTGAGTCAACCTTGAGCCTGGTGAGATTAAAAAAAAACCTACCAATTTGAAGGCAGCCGGCAGTCAGCGGAAATAGCCTGAGGCTCTATATTCCCTCATCTAGATCATTTGTGGAGCTATTGGCCTAGAAACCAGGAATCTGTCAATTCTAGACCTGTCTTAGATATGAAAGCCAGCTGGATGAGTTTGGACCAGTCACTTCCTCTCAGCCTAACCCACCTCACAGGATTGTTGTGGAGAAAACAGGAGAAGGAATGGGCATTAGAAGCACTGGCCCTCTTGAGTTATTTATAAACAATAATAAAGGTGGGATAAAAAGCAAATAAATCATATTCTGGGTATGAGCTATATAGGAACTAAGTTATTAAAAATTAACAGAAGAGTAATTAAATTTGCTTAACTGTTTCAAGACCATTTTTTTGTTATGCTTTGTTTTGTACACACATAAAAATCAAAATACTGTGGATGTATTTTTTTCCCCAACAACTCTTCTTTATTATTAATTTATTTACTGGCAAAAGGCCCCAAAGACTCTTCTCAGACCTCCTACAATATGATGGGGGGGGGGGGGAACCTTAAAAAAACATAATGCTTCATATTTGATGAAGAAAATACCCTACGCTTTCCACAAGACCAGAGGTGGGTTCCTACCTCTGAGCCAAGGTGGCGCAGTGGTTAAATGCAGCACTGCAGGCTACTGCTAGATCAGCAGTTCAGCGGTTCAAATCTCACCGGCTCAGGGTTGACTCAGCCTTCCATCCTTCCGAGGTGGGTAAAATGAGGACCCAGATTGTTGGGGGCAATATGCTGACTCTCTGTAAACCACTTAGAGAGGCCTGAAAGCCCTATGAAGTGGTATATAAGTCTACTGCTATTGCTATTGCTATTGCTACCAGTTCGCACCTATTCGGTAGAACCGGTTCGTCAAATCTACCGAACCGCTTAGAAGAGGTTCCACCAGTGGACCCGGAAAGCAGGCCACACCTACAGAAGAGGTTCCAAGATTTTTTGAAACCCACCACCGGTCCTTGGATATGATTATTCTACACTATCACGCTCATATTTATAAAACTCAGTGCCTCTGTGAAAGGTAAGGATGACTACTGCGTTTGTGGTGCAATCAGAACATTGCGTGTGTTGAAGTTGTTTTAACGCAAACCAAAGATGCCTTTTAAAAAACAAGTTTACATCATATTCTTATGCCTGCCAGTGCTGTGTGTGAGGTAATTTAAGGTGGTTCTGACAAGTGTCGTCGGCATCTTCATATCCGGTCACATGGGCGGTAAGCCACTCCTATCCGGTCACATGGGTGGCAAGCCACTCCCACAAAGGAGGCCACACCCACAGAGTAAATTCAAACAATTTTTGAAACCCACCACTGCACAAGACTATAACCTGCACGAACCACTCAATATTAAATACACATTGGAGATACGATAGCCAAGCAATGCTTTGAGACTTGATTCCAAATTTCAAAGGAAAAAAAAAAAGATACTTATAAGTAGTACTTATTTATTTTACCAGCTCTAGTGAAACCTTTTGCAGCCATTTGCAAAAGGCCCTTCTTCTTCAATATAAAACTGGAGCCGACAAAGATACTGGAGCCGATGGCCAGTGCGACACCTAGGTATAAGCTGTATTTGCTTCCTTGGGGAGTGGAAACATTCAGCACCGTTTCGTTGGGGTATCTCCCCGAATAGGCAAAAAAAGAAGCTTGTAGCTCCGAGACGTTGAGGATCTGGCACCAGGCATGTTGAGAGTTGGGGCAAGACAAAGGAAACACTTCCCCTAGAAGAACAGAAAAACGAGGGACTGAACATCGGAGCCACATATGTGAGAAAATGTTTGCAGAGCTGGTCTACAGGCTTAGCAAAACAAACCTTTAGCAAAACAAACCCTTAGCAAAACAAACCGTTAGCAAAAACAAACCTTTAGCAAAACAAACCGTTAGCAAAAACAAACCCTTAGCAAAACAAACCGTTAGCAAAACAAACCCTTAGCAAAACAAACCCTTAGCAAAACAAACCCTTAGCAAAACAAACCCTTAGCAAAAACAAACCCTTAGCAAAACAAACCCTTAGCAAAACAAACCCTTAGCAAAACAAACCCTTAGCAAAACAAACCCTTAGCAAAACAAACCCTTAGCAAAACAAACCCTTAGCAAAACAGACAAAAGTGCAGAGAAGAGCAACAAAGATGATTAGGAGACTGGAGGCTAAAACATATGAAGAACGGTTGCAGGAACTGGGCATGGCTAGTCTCGCGAAGAGAAGGACCAGGGGAGACAGGATAGCAGTCTTCCAATATTTGAGGGACTTCCACAGACCGGAAGGGGTCAAGCTACGACCTATGGCAGTGATGGCAAACCTTGTTGTTGTTGGGTGCCAAAAATGCAAGGGTGCGCATGTGATAGCGTGTGCGGCACCCATAATGCAAAGCGCATCCCACATGCGCATGCATGCACAACTCCCCCCCACTGCTCACCTCCCAGCTGAACTTGGTATTTCCTCCACGGGGCTGGGGGAGGCTGTTTTTGCCCTCCCCAGGGTCCAGGAAAGCCCGTGGAGGGCTAAAAAGGGGCCCAATGGGCCATCCGGAAGTTTGGAAACGATCTTTGAAACTTCCGGTTGTGCCCTCCACAGGCTCCGCAGGCTTTCCTGAAGCCGTGGAAGACCATGAAAACGGTCTCCTCCGGCCCTTCGGAAGGCCAAAAATCAGCTGGCCAGCATGTGCTGGAACTGACAGCTCACATGCCAGCAGATAGGATCTCTGGCAATGCCATTTCTTTTTTTCTCGCTTTTATATTAACTTATATGCATTCAAGAAGGCTTTCATCCTTGGTTTGATGCATTTCTGTAGAGGTGCAATGATTTCTCACATGTAAGATAATCCCAGCACCTTTGTTGCTAGGTCTATTTCTTTTGAACAGTTTATATACTTCTAGCATCACATTCCAGTTACAAGTTTCATCCTACCCACCTTTGGTAATACCTGTCCTCTTGTACTAACTACTAGGACGTCAGGTTCACCCTGCTTATTCCTCATACTTTGAGCATTAGTGTAGAAGAGGCATCCTAGTCCTTTTACAGGCTGATCCTGGCTTTCTCCTCACCACTCCCTTCCTCATCGTTTGATTATTGTGATTTGGATTCGGTCCTAAAAGATCCTAAAGACCAGCCACCCTTCCCTTTTTCAATGGTCGGTTTAAACCTCTCTCTCTCACACACACACACACACCAACTTTTTAAACTAAATCCATTGCATTTGATTTTACTTTTCACGTTGCGATTTTCTGAAGAAAGCTGCTCCATTTGGCACGCTTGTGTTCCGCCTTCGCCTCTCTCACCTGTTGAGTTTCCAGGCACCAACTGCTCTTCAAGATGCCAAGATCGGGAAACTTTCAATGTGTAGGATGGGCAGAACCCAGGATTGGTACAAAGCATGCTACCTCCTGAGGAACCCCCTCATTAATCCCTCTCTATTTGCAGCAACACTACTACTACTACTACTACTACTACTACTACTACTACTACTACTACTACTACTACGGCAGGGGTGGTGGATTAGATCAGTGTTTCTCAACCTTGGCCACTTGAAGAATTCTGGGAGTTGAAGTCCAGACATCTTCAAGTGGCCAAGGTTGAGAAACACTGGATTAGATGACCTACAAGGTCCCTTCCAACTCTGTTAATCTGTCTGTTAAACTACTAGTACTACTACTTGGGCAGGGGATTGGACTAGATGACCTACAAGATCCCTTCCAACTCTGTTAATTTGTCTGTTAAACTACTACTACTACTACTTGGGCAGGGGGTTGGACTAGATGATCCACAGGGTCCCTTCCAACTCTGTTAATCTGTATGTTAAGCAATTACTACTACTACTTGGGCATGGGGTTGGACTAGATGACCTACAAGGTCCCTTCCAACTCTGTTAATCTGTCTGTTAAACTACTACTACTATTACTACTACTAGGGCGGGGGGTGGACTAGATGACCTACAAGGTCCCTTCCAACTCTGTTAATCTGTCTGTTAAACAACAACTACTACTTACTACTACTACTACTACTACTACTACTACTACTACTACTACTACTACTACTACTACTGATAACTGCTGCACAAAGGTGCTCACACAGCTTTCTCAAGGACCCAGATGGGAGGCGAAGCTGTGTGCAGAAATTAAAGACTCCCCCCCCCCCAAAAAAAGCGGGGAGAAGGCAGCCAACTCACCTTCCTTGCACGACTTGGGCAGTAACACCATTTTCTGCCCACGCTCCGACAGCTCACACCCGCTCGCAAGGACGGAGCGCGATCCCTCGGATTCAGCGGGTCGGGAACCGCAGCAGCGCAGCGCTCTACTCCTCCCGCGGAGCCGCCTTCGTCGCGAGTCCGAGCGAACATCTGGAGCGCCCCTCTCCCTTATTAAAGAGCCGCCACCAACCCCAGCCGAGGGGCGGGAGTCGCGGGGGACACCTCCGGCGCTGCTCCGCTTCTTTTTAGCTCCCTCTCTCCCTCTCTCTCTTTCTCACACACACACGCACAGATACACAAGCAAACACTCCGTTGTGACGTCATAAAGGGCACGAATGGGCTGGACGTTCCATCCTGACCTGGGGTCCCTTCCAAGGAGAAGCGCCGCTTGATTTATCTCTCTGCAGAAACGAGTCCAAGCAACCGAGTTTTGGCTGAAGGTGAGTCCCCTTTTTTGTATTTGTTTGTGTGTGGTGGGGAGGGGGGAGATTCAGATAACTGGGCAGCAGAATGGAATGGAATGGAGTGGAATAAGAATAAGAGTAATAGAATAGAATAAGAAATAGAATAGAATAGAGTTAGGAATAGAATAGAATTAGGAATAGATTTAGGAATAGAAATAGATATAGAATTGGGAATAGAATTAGAATTAGGAATAGAATAGAATTAGGAATAGGTTTAGGAATAGAAATAGAATAGAATTAGGAATAGGTTTAGGAATAGAAATAGATATAGAATTGGGAATAGAATTAGGAATAGAATTAGAATTAGGAATAGAATATAATTAGGAGTAGAATTAGGAATAGAATTAGGAATAGAATAGAATTAGAAATAGAATTAGGAATGGAATAGAATAGAAATAGAAATGGTAATAGAATAAGAGTTAGTAATTGATTAGAATAAGAGTTAGTAATAGAATAAGAAATAGAATACAAGAATTAGGAACAGAATAGAATTAGGAATAGAATTAGGAATAGAAATAGATATAGAATTGGGAATAAAATTAGAATTAGGAATAGAATTAGAATTAGCAATAGAATTAGGAATAGAATATAATTAGGAGTAGAATTAGGAATAGAATTAGGAATAGAATTAGAAATAGAAATAGGAATAGAATAGAGTAGAATTAGAAATAGAAATAGTAATAGAATAAGAGTTAGTAATTGAATAGAATAAGAGTTAGTAATAGAATAAGAAATAGAATACAAGAATTAGGAACAGAATAGAATTAGGAATAGAATTAGGAATAGAATTAGGAATAGAAATAGATATAGAATTGGGAATAAAATTAGAATTAGGAATAGAATTAGAATTAGGAATAGAATTAGGAATAGAATATAATTAGGAGTAGAATTAGGAATAGAATTAGGAATAGAATAGAATTAGGAGTAGAATTAGGAATAGAATTAGAAATAGAATTAGGAATAGAATAGGAATAGGAATAGAAATAGTAATAGAATAAAAGTTAGTAATAGAAATAGATATAATAGAGATAGAAATAGAAATAGAGCTGGAAGGGACCTTGGAGGTGTTCTAGTCTAGCCCCCTGCTCAAGCAGGAGAACCTATATACAATCTCAGAGAAATGGCTGTCTAGTCTCCTCTTAAAAACCTCCAGTGACGGAGTGCCCGCAATTTCCTGAGGCAAGTTGTTCCATTGGTCAATTGTCCTCATTGTTAGGAAGTTTCTCCTTAATTCCAGGTTGCTTCTCTCCTTGGTTAGTTTCCATCCATTGTTTCTTCTCCTGCCCTCCGGTGCTTTGGAGAATAATTTGACCCTTTCTTCTTTGGGGCAGCCCCTCAAATACTGAAATACTGCTAGTTGTACAGCAAAGGACATGGTGGATCCTATCATTCGTCTTCCTTACCTTCTCTGGGAAACTTTAAGAAACGCAGGTAAGGAATTAAAGGGATTTGACCCCGTTCAATAAAGGGAATATTTTAGAAGATTTAAGATGCACGAATCCGAGCTATCGCAGTTTATGCCTTGTGATTTAGCATCCCTCTCCCCAATTTGGTGAATCTGGCCATTTCCCCCACTACAATGCATTCTTAAAAATATACTTCACTCTGAAATGTGCTCATCTGGGAACTCCTGGGAAGCTGCATAGAAACAGCAATTAATTGGCTCTCAGGAATGTTGTTTAATGTTTATTTTATTTATATGCTGCCCTTTTCCCCCCGAAGGGGACTCAGGGCGGCTCACAACTCAAACCAGGGAAGGGGTGATACAGACAAAATTAAAAACGACACAAAACAATGCATAATTTAAAACACACGACAGTCATACCATTCGAGGCGGGGGCATCGGTTCTTTAGCCCCAGGCCTGTCGGAACAGCCAGGTTTTAAGGGCTTTGCAGAAGGCCTGGAGGGTGGTGAGGGTTCGAATCTCCACGGGGAGCTCGTTCCAGAGGGTCGGAGCAGCCACAGAGAAGGCTCTCCTCCGGCGGATGGAATTCGGAGGAGGCCTAATCTGTGGGATCTAATCGGTCTAGTGGAGGTAATTGGCAGCAGGCGGTCTCTCAAGTACCCAGGAACATCTGAATACCATAGGACAAATCTTATGCCGGTAGATCGGAATTTATTCATCCATCTATCCATCCATCCTCTTTCTGTCTCATCATATTTTAAGAAACGCAGGCTTAATGCACTTGAAAATATCCCTACCATACGTTAGAAAAAAATTACCGAAAATAGAATAGAATAAAATAGAATTCCTTATTGGCCAAGTGTGATTGGACACACAAGGAATTTGCCTTTGGTGCAGATGCTCTCAGTGTACCTAAAAGACAAGATACATTCGTCACGAATCATAAGGTACAACACCTAATGATAATCCTAGGGTGCAAATAAGCCATCAAATCATACTAGGAAACAATCAATATAAATCATAAGGATACAAGCAACAAAGTTACAGTCATACAGTCATTAAGTGAGAGGAGGAGATGGGTGATAGGAACGATGAGAAGACTAATAGTAATAGCAATGCAGCCTTCGTGAATAGTTTGGCAGTGTTGAGGGAATTAATTGTTTAGCAGAGTGATGGCATTCAGGGAAAAACGGTTCTTGTGTCTAGTTGTCTTGGTGTGCAGTGCTCTGTAGTGTCATTGTGAGGGTAGGAGTTGAAACAATTGATGTCCAGGATGTGAGGGGTCTGTAAATATTTTCACAGCCCTCTTTTTGACTCTTGCAGGTCCTCAATGGAAGGCAGGTTGGTAGCCATTGTTTTTTCTGCAGGCTAAACTACAATTGCAGTTGTAGTTTAGTCTAGACCTGTGATGGCGAGGGGGCACGCAGAGCCATATCTGGTGGCACACCAGCTGTCAGCTGATTTTTCACAGTTCCAGAGGACAACGGGAGGCCATTTTCCAGTTGCCCCGTTGGTGCTGTTTTTCACCCTCCACAGCCTCCGGAGGTTTTCCTGAAGCCTGGGGAGGGCAAAAACGGCCTTCCCCCTACCCCCTAGAGGCCGGAAAAAGATTGTTTCCAAACTTCCGGTTGGCCCGTTTGAGGCCCTTTTTCACCCTCCCCAGCCTCCAGAGAGTTTCCTGAAGCCTGGGGAAGGTCAACAATATGTTTCTGGCTTCCGGGGAGCTGAGGGGGGCATTTTCACCCTCCTCAGGCCTCAGGAAAGCCTCCAGGGCCTGGGGAGGGTTTGCGTATGCATGTGTGGGGGGTGGGGTGGGGTCACACATGCATGCACTGTTGGGGGGGCACACATGTGTACCAGGGGTGGGTTTCTCGCCCCGTTCCAACCGGTTCGGTTGGAACGGGGCTGGCGGCGTCCTCGTGCACGCGCGCGGTGCACGCATGCGTACTAGCGTCTGTGCGACGCTCCAGCTGCTCCTGGACGATCGCACAGGCGCTGTATGCGTCCTGCGCATGCGTGGAAGCGCAGAACTCGTCAAAACCGGGTAAGGACCGCGGGCGGGCGGGCGCGCCCTTCGCCGTTCCCGGAAGTTACTTACTTCCGGGTTTGGCGACCAACCGGTTCGCAGGGACTGCCGCGAACCGGTTGAAACCCACCCCTGGTGTGTACACAATAGCACAGACACATACAATTTTGGCACGTCGTAAGAAATTCAGGTGCCTGGCAACTGGTTCATGTTTATGACCGTTGCTGTCTCTCAAGGTCACATGTTCCCCTTTTGCGACCTTCGGAGACGCAAAAGCATTGGGGAAGCCAGATTCACTTAACAATCGGGTTACTAACTTATCAACTGTAGCGATTTATGTAATCACTGTGGATGGTGGCAAGAAAAGTCGTAAAATGGGACAGAATCCACTTAATGTCTCACTTAAGAACAGAAATTTTGAGCTCAACGGTGGTCATAAGTCGAGGACTCCTTTTATTCGGATCTGCAGCCTTATTCACACATCACTAAAGCCATAATGCAATATGGGAAACCATGCACCGTGACCTAGGTACACCCACGTTACACCTATCCTCCGCGAGCTGCACTGGCTTCCCATTGGTCTCCGGACACGTTTCAAGGTGCTAGTCGTTACTTTTAAAGCCCTACATGGTATCGGACCTGGCTACCTGAGAGGCCGCCTCCTGCCGTTTACCTCCCAGAGACCTATAAGATCACACAGACTAGGCCTCCTACGGATTCCATCTGCCGGCCAATGTCGGCTGGCGACTCCCCGGGGGAGGGCCTTCTTTGTAGCTGCTCCAGCCCTATGGAACGATCTCCCCGTAGAGATCCGGACCATCACTACTCTTCCGGCCTTCCGCAAAGCGATTAAGACCTGGCTGTTCCGGCAGGCCTGGGGCTGTTGATTTATCCAGCCCCATTCTGAGCTATGAATGTTGTGAATTTTAATCTAAGAATATTTTATTTTCATTTCCATAACATATAATCACATGTATATTATTACATAGAGAATATCATGTTGTAAGAGAAAACAATATACATGTGCAATCATACTACTTTGAAATCAAACCTGGAATAATTCCTCCCCCCCAAGCCCCCACAACCTACCCCCCCCCCAACTTCCCAGAACCCGTACACGGTATAGATATTTAACAACCACAGTCTAAGATATATTGATAAAAAATAGAAGTAAGAAATTAATAACCTCTTTACATTGAACTTAGCTCCTCCTTGCTAAATTAACTTTAAACAGTTCAAATCATTCCTAGTCTTAAGCATAGGCTATCTGGAATTTCTTAGTTCCATATTTATTTTGTATATAATCGATCCATTTTTTTTCCAGTCTCGTTTGTATCTCTCATTTGAATGGTCTTTAAGATATGCCAATATTTTAGCCATCTCAGCTAAATTTGTGACTTTCAGTGCCCATTCTTGGATTGTAGGCAAATCTTCCTTCTTCCACTGTTGCGCCACCAACAGTCTTGCTGCCGTTATTAAATGCAAAATCAGATTAACCTCTACCACTGTACAATCAGAAATTATACCTAACAAAAATAACTGAGGAGTAAATTTTATGTTGTGAATTTTAATGTCTGTTCTTTTTAACTTTTATATGTTCCCCGTCCCTGTTTTTATCTGTAAGCCACCCTGAGTCTCTCGAGAATGGGCGGCATACAAATCCTAATAAACCTCAAACCTCAGAACCACCGTGAGATAGGGGAGTGGGTGAAAACAGGCCACTGTAGCCTAACCAGAATTAAAACAAATACATGTTAATGGGAAGTATGAATCAGTCCAGGCCTCTGGAATGTACAGAATAAAACTGTAAGAACTATGCAGATTTTTTTTTTTTCTGAGAAGATTTGGAAGGCTTTGTAATAAGGATTCCCTTAATGGGATTGAAAGGAATTGGGAAATGCTCGAGTAAGCAAAATACGAGAGAAGATTAAAGATGCCCTATTAAAATAGACCCAGTGCTGCTGTTCTCCAAATCATCTTAAGATTTCAAATTGTAAATAATTCGAGAAAAAAAAAGGGTTGTTAATGCTGGTCTGAGAAGGAATGATAAGAAATACATAAACAAATCATGTGGGAGTTATGATTTTAAATATCAATTATTCCTCATGGAGAGAATTTGAGAAGAGAACAAAGCATACACATGTTCTGGGCACAAAATTCTATTGCTTTCTTAATGCTGACATTCAGGTTAGTTCTTTTTATTAATAATAGGGTATTTTTTTCCTTTTTCCACCAGTCCTTAGGATTGCTGCACCTGGGGAGGCAGGGTGCAGCAATCCTGCAATTTTATATTTCTATACAAATGGAGAACAAAACAATAAATAAATCTGAGTTTGTCCTGCATTTGAAGTACAGTAAGATTTCAAAGAACGTGTCATGCCCTTCTGAAAATGAAGGTGGGTCACTCACATATTTTTGCCACAATCTGGATTTGAAGGACATTCTAAACCCGACATCAATTTTTATTATTTACTAACTGGATACCCGTGCTTCACGACGTAACTATGTGATCAGGCTATGCAGGAGAAATTCGGTTCACAATCCGTGGACTCAGTGATGGTCGGTGATTGAAACACATAAGGGACTATAGCTCCCGCTGCTTTGAATCCGGAAGCTGTTGTATAGGTGGAAGGCATAGACATTTTGGTGAGGTACTGAAGTCTAGTACTGTAAGGAGCCCCAGACCGCTCCTGAGTGAAGCGGTGGAACGTCTGCCATTTTGAACTGAGGTAATGGAATGTGAGGCAACTGGCAGTCAGAACAGAGTTCTTTTCAGGTGGGGAGGGGGAGTAGAACTCCTTATCATCAGAGAATGTTAATTACTGTATAAGAAATACTAATGATCTGATGGTCATTTTGAAAAATCCTTTCTTAGTGAGCACTTAGAAGCCAAGAGGAACATATATGCCAAATTTCAAGTTTGTTGGCTTTGCGGTCTGGAGATTTCATGATGAGTGAGTTGTATTTGGCTTATACATGGGGACTTAAAGGACTTCTTTCATGACATTTGCAGATTACATTTCCAAGATTAGCAGAGCTGCAACCTAATTCCATTGTATCGCCAACAGCAATATTGGAATCCTTTCTCCGCTACAGCTCATCAATTTCACCTCAGGTTTCTTTATTACAGATTTATTCTTCAATGGAAGATTGAAGATTTCATGTATTGCTTTGGATTCGTTACAGTGCAGGGAAAGAAATGAGGTTGGTATTTATACTTTATAGGTAGTCCTCGACATACGACCACAACTGAGCCCCAAGATTTCTGTGGCTGAGAGAGACAGTTGTGAGGTGTGTTTTGCCCCATTTTATGACTTTTCTTGCCACAGTTGTTAAGTGGATCGTGGTGATTGTTAAGTTAACGCGTTTGTTAAGTGAAACTGGCTTCCCCATTGATTTTTTTCTGTCAGAAGGTTGCAAAAGGCGATCGCATGACCCTGGGACACTGCAACGGTCATAAATATGAGTCATTTGCGGGGCATCTGAATTTTGCTCACGTGACTGGGGGGATGCTGCAATGGTCATAATGTGTAAAAAACTGTCATTTTTTTCGGTGCCATTGTAAGTTTGAGAGGTCTGTCAGGTTCCTTCCCCTGGAGTGAGGTGGGAATGGAGATTTTGCAGTATCCTTTCCCCAGGAGAGGGGAAGGAATGGAGATTTTGCAGTTTCCTTTCCCTGGAGTGAGGTGGGAATGGAGATTTTGCAGTACTCTTCCCCCAGGAGAGGGGAAGGAATGGAGATTTTGCAGTATCCTTCCCCTGGAGTGAGGTGGGGATGGAGATTTTGCAGTATCCTTCCCCCAGGAGAGGGGAAGGAATGGAGATTTTGCAGTATCCTTTCACTGGAGTAAGGTGGGAATGGAGATTTTTCAGTATTCTTCCCGCAGGAGAGGGGAAGGAATGGAGACTTTGCAGTATCCTTCCCTTGGAGTGGGGAGGGAATGCAGATTTTGCAGTATCCTTCCCCTGGATTGGGGAGGAAATGGAGATTTTGCAGTATCCTTCCCACAGGAGAGGGGAAGGAATGGATATTTTGCAGTATCCTTCCCCTGGAGTGGGGAGGGAATGGAGATTTTGCATTATCCTTCCCCTGGAGTGGGGAGGGAATGGAGATTATGCATTATCCTTCCCCTGGAGTCGGGTGGGAATGGAGATTTTGCATTATCCTTCCCTTGGAGTGGGGAGGGAGTGGGAAGGGAATGGAAATTTTGCAGTATCCTTCCCCTGGATTGGGGAGGGAATGGAGATTTTGCAGTATCCTTCCCCTGGAGTGGGGAGGGAATGGAGATTTTGCAGTATTCTTCCTCCAAGAGAGGGGAAGGAATTGAGATTTTACAGTATCCTTCCCCTGGAGTGGGGAGGGAATGGAGATTTTACAGTATCTTTACCCTGAAGTGGGGTAGGAATGGATATTTTACAGTATCTTGCCCCTGGAGTGAGAAGGGAATGGAGATTTTGTGTTATCCTTCCCTTGGAGTGTGGTGGGAATTGAGATTTTTCAGTATCCTTCCCCTGGAGTGGGGAGGGAATGGCGATTTTGCATTATCCTTCCCCTGGAGTGGAGTGGGAATGGAGATTTTGCATTATCCTTCCCCTGCCACACCCACAAAGCCACACTCACAGCACTGGTAATAAAAAAATTTGAATCCTACCACTGGGAGCCACAATAAATAAATCTGCTTTGAAGAATTGCAACAGGTCTTTCTTGGTTTTTGGAGCCTGTCTTGTTCTTAATACATAATCACTACTTCAAGAAACATTTAGTCTGTCTTATAGGCGCAGTTCTGAGCACGTATAGGCAGAGGCAATACCCTACTCATGTAGGGTATAGAACTGTTTTCAAAATACCATTGCTTTCAATGGGAATGGCTTCTCTGAAAATGAATAGGGTGTGATTTCTATTTGCTGGATTGTGTTTGTGCTGACTTATATCAGGCTTTGTTTTAATGTCAGTCATTTTAGCTAAAGTAAAAAGAAATGGTAAAGGTTACAGTCATATCCGATGAGCGGTGCTCATCTCCTTTTTTTAACAGAGGGAACCTGCGGTGTCCGAAGAAATTTCTATGGTCATATGGCCAAGCATGACTATACACCAAACTGCACGGAGCACTGTTACCTTCCCATCGAAATGGTACCTATTTATCTACTCGCATTTGCATGCTTTCAAACGGCTAGATGGGCAGGAGCTGAAGCAAGGAATGGGAGCTCACCCCGTCGGGTGGCTCTCCAGTCTCGAACCTGGGCTATCAGCTTTCTAGCCGACAAATTCAGCATCCTTAACTGCTGAGTCATCCTCCCCCATACCCTTAGCTAAAGTGCAAAGTCTTGATGAAAACGCCTGTGTTGTTATAATCCTCTTACTGCCAGATACTTATGATTCCTCAACAGAATTATAGGCATTATGTCAGCTTGAACTTGAAACGATGGTTCCTTTGGATTTTCAGAAGTTGAAACCAAGTTTTAATGCAAGCTATGGATGCCTGGTTGTGAGAATCCCAAACTGGCCAATTGAAATTCTCACAATATGCCAGTATAATGGATGAAACTTGGAACTGCTTGAGCAGGTTGCTTATTCTGTAGAAAAATGCTTTTCCTTCTTGTATATCAAGGCACACCTGGAGGGAGGTACTGAGTCGCACTCATTTTCAATCAATGTGTTGATTTTAAAAAATCAGCTTTAAATTATTTTATTAAATTTGCAGATTAGCCTGTCCATGCGATGAAAGGAGCATCACTCTCTCTGTCTCACTCTCTCTCTCTAGGATACGGGTGTCACAGTGGTGGGGTTCAATTTTTTTTTACTACCGGTTCTGTGGGCGTGGCGTGGTGGGCGTGGCGTGGCTTGGTGGGTGTGGCAGGGGAAGGATGCTGCAAAATCCACATTCTCCACCCACCCCACTAACCTGCTTTCCAGCTTCGTTCTTCCTGTTGCTTTATTTATTTATTTTTTATTATTTCATGCTGTTTCTATACAAGAATCTTTTTTTATCAATTTCATATATACATTCACAATTATATGATCTCATAACTGTTATTAATATGTATTTATAACAATTTTTCCCAACAGTTGACAATATACTTGAAGATTGCTTTCTCACCATCCCATAGATCCATCTTATCTTACAACGGTCCTACTTCTTCTTCCCTCCCTCCCTCTTTCCTTCCCTCGTTTCTTCTTTCCTACTCCCCTTCCTTCCCTCCTTCCTTCCCTCCTTCTCTCCTTTCCTCCTTCCTTCCCTCCTTCCTTCCTTCCTTCCCTCCTTTCTTTTCTCCTTCTCTCCTTCCTTTCCCCCTTCCTTTCCTCCTTCCTTCCCCCTTCCTTCTCTCCTACATTCCCTCCTTCCTTCCCTCCTTTCTTCTCTCCTTCTCTCCTTCCTTCCCTCCTTGCTTCCCTCCCTCCTTCCTACCCCCCTTTCTTCTCTTTCTTCTCTCCTTCCTTCCTTCCTCCTCTCCTTTCCCTTCTCTCCTTCCCCTTCCTCCCCTTTACCCTTCCCCTCTTCTTCCCATTCCTCCCCTCTTTCCTACTTTTACATTCCCTCCTGTTGCTTTAAATGCTGGTTTAAAATATTTTTAAATACCTCCGGTTCTATTTTTTTTTCTTTTTCAATGTAAACCACTGAGTGGCCTTGGCAATAAGTGGTATGAATAAATAAGCAAACAAATTAATAATACTTTGGTGAAGCTTCTGGGCATGCTAGAGATGGGATGGATTTTTTTCCCCATATATCATTATAAACAAAGCTTTGTTACAAAATGTTGGTCCACTTTGAACATATTTTGCTCTGTCTCTCTCTATATCTATGTCTCTGTTTCTCTCTCTCTTTCAGATAACACATTATCACAAGGATGGGGGAGAGTGAAGGTCAACACTCAAATTCTGATCCTCTTAATTTAGCCAGCCACAGTAGAAAGGAAAGTCTCGAAAATGTGGATGGTGAAAGCAGGTAAGATAAGGAGTGCATGAATTTTAGTTTGGTTTTTTTTTTGCTGAGGATGTAAAGTTGTTTATTCATTTATTAAATTTAAATGCCATCCATCTCGTGGTTCCAGGCACCTCTGAAGAGGCTTACAATGTAGCATGTATATTGTAATCCCATGTAATCCATAAACCTGGGTTAATGTCACAGTTCCTAGGCCTTTGACTGTCATTGGGGATTCTTAGCGAGCAACATAGATAGCAGTAGCACTTAGATTTATATACGGCTTCACAGTGCTTCACAGCCCTCTCTAAGCACTTTACAGACAATCTGAGTCTTCATTTTACCGACCTTGGAAGGATGGAAGGCTCAGTCAAGACTTGAGGCAGTCAGGATCGAACTGCTGACAGTCAGCAGAATTAGCCTGCAATACTGCATTCTAACCACTGTGCCACCACAGCTCTTAGATAGGTTTTCCCCAGGACAATTTGTTCTTAACCTGGTCCTTTAGCTCTTTCATTCATACACACACACACACACACACACACACACACACACACACAAACACACACAGACATACACACATATACATAAATACATATATACATACACACACACAATTTTCTTCATTTTACATCACCGTTTCAGCTTTGCAACAACTCTATACCCACAATTTTTAGTTTTTTACATTTATATATACTGATATTTATATTTAATTTACGTTTACGTTTACATTTACATATACTTATATTTACTTACACTTACACTTACACTTATATTATTTATATTTATATATATATATATATTTATATATATATATATATATATATACTTAAAGTCACAACCCCTGGTATGCCCAAGTGTGGGAGGAAGGTCACACTTCCACTCTCTGTCATTAGGCTCGTCACAAGAGTCCATCCAGACAGAAACCCAATATTTTTACTGTTGCCTTTTGTTATATTTGTGTTTTTATTTGTGCTGATAAATAAATAAAGGAAGACTAGTATAGATCTATTTCAAGCTATTTAGCTCTCATCAGCTAGCCATTCGAATCCCAGTAAGGATATGGCTAGCTGATGAGAGCTAAATAGCTTGAAATAGATCTATACTAGTCTTCCTTTATTTATTTATCAGCACAAATAAAAACACACACACACACATATATATATATATATATATATATATATATAATTTATATTTATATTTTTTATATTTATATTTATATTTTTTATATTTATATTTATTATTTTTATATTTATATTTATTATTTTTATATTTATATTTATTATTTTTATATTTATATTTATTATTTTTTATATTTATATTATTTATATTATTTATATTTATATTTTGTTATATATTTTCTAAAGGTGTACCAAAACTATGTGTGCGTGTGTGTGCCCCCCACCTGTGCATGCACGAGCGACCCCCCCACCTGCGCATGCGCAAATGACCCACCCCTACGTGCACATGCGCGTGCAATCCCTGCACAAGGGGAAAATTTTCACCCTCCCCAGGCTCCAGAAGCTTTCCTGAAGCCTGGGGAGGGCAAAAATCCCCCCCACGCAGGGGTTGCCCCCTTCCTGAAGCCCCCAAGGAGACAAAGTGACTCCTGGAAGGGACAGGGGAAGGTAAGGTCGCAAGCCTGGTGGGGATGATGGGGGGGTGTAGCAAGCTTCGGGGAAGGGGGGCTACTTACCTGTATGCAGAAGGAAGCAGCTTAGTTGGAGTGCAGGGCAGACACCACGTGGGAACTGGGAAGGCAGCTTAGGCATGCAAGCCGCCCAGGAGGTGAGGAGTGACTGGGTGGGGCAGGTGGGTGGGGTAAATGAGTGCCGACCAGGGACCGGTTCGGGGGCATGGCCAGCCTGTCATCCCTACTGGTTCAGTGACCCAGGCCCGATTTCCACTACCGGTTTGCCCAAACCGGTGCAAACTGGTAGGAACCCACATATGATCTGAATCCTTTCTTTTCCTAGTCCCTGCATGTTCATCCAGAGGACTAAATTAAGGAACAAAATTTACCTGTACTCAAATTCTAGTTTGTCACATGACTCAGGACCTTAATAAAGAACAGTTACAGATTGCACAGAGAGTGAAGTCTCTCAACCTTAGCAAGTTTAAGATGTGTGGACGGCGTTGCCCAACCAACAGGTTTTCTCAGATTGTTACGATAACAATCTGTAGCAATAACATTTATGTGTGTAATAGACTATAGAGTAATTTCTTAGCTATTCGGGAGGTAACAAAGATGGCATTAGGTAAAGAATGAAAGAAATGTCAGAATACTTTATGGGACTGTGGTTGGTTTAGTTTATCGAGGCCGTAAATCAATTTAACAGATCTAACAGGTTAACAGAGTTGGAAAGGGGCCTTATAGGTCATCTAGACCAGTGTTTCTCAACCTTGGCAACTTGAAGATGTCCGGACTTCAATTCCCAGAATTCCCCAGCCAGCGAATGCTGGCTGGGGAATTCTGGGAGTTGAAGTCCGGACATCTTCAAGTTGCCAAGGTTGAGAAACACTGATCTAGACCAACCCCCCGCTCAAGCAGGAGACTCCACCCACCCACTCAAGCAGGAATATATGCATGTATTTGAATGTATTTGAAATACATTCAACATGAAAACATAAGATTGCCAATAATAAGTAGTGGGCATACGGATGTTTGAATGTTTATTTCATTTGTATGCCGCCCTTTCCCCCCCGAAGGGGGACTCAGGGCGGCTCACAACTCAAACCAGGGAAGAGGGATACAGACAAATTAACGACAACACAAAACAAAAAAAAATGCAGTACTGTGGGAATGTTTTTATGGCACACTAAATAAGACAGAATGAAAGTAACTTTATGGTGAGATTGCTATTTTGAATAGTTATGCAGTATATATATATATATATTTGTTTCAGTAAAACTGGTGATACAAAGAAAAATAACACAGTGGACAAGGAAGATAAGGATGGAAAGAAAAATGAAAGTGAACCAGAGAAGAAAAATGATAGAGAGAAGTAAGCGCTTTTAAATTTCTACACCGAACCATCTCCTGTCAAAATGCGTGACTTCCCAAGCCTGTTTATAGACAAGATCCTTTGGTTTAGGGGTGAAATGCTCTGGGGAGGGCAAAAATCCCCCCCCATGCAGGGGCCACCCCCTTCCTGAAGCCCCCAAGGAGACAAAGTGACTCCTGGAAGGGGCAGGGGAAGGTAAGGTCGCAAGCCTGGTGGGGATGATGGGGGGGTGTAGCAAGCTTCGGGGAAGGGGGGCTACCACAACTAACCTGTATGCAGAAGGAAGCAGCTTAGTTGGAGCGCAGGGCAGACACCACGTGGGAACTGGGAAGGCAGCTTAGGCATGCAAGCCGCCCAGGAGGTGAGGAGTGACTGGGCGGGGCAGGTGGGTGGGGTAAATGAGTGCCGACCAGGGACCGGTTCGGGGGCATGGCCAGCCTGTCCTCCCTACTGGTTCAGTGACCCAGGCCCGATTTCCACTACCGGTTTGCCCAAAAGATTGGTGACCCCTGTGGTAGATAGCTACCTGTGTCTTGGCATCCAAACAGAATATTTTCATTGTGCAACACCTGGAGGCAAAGTTAAATGACAGAGATTTCTAAGAAAAAGTTGATTCAGCGAAATCATTCCTGCTTCAACTTGGGCCACCATTTTGTATGAATGGTTAATGTATGAATGAATAATTTTTCCTTCTGCTTGCTCTTCAGGGGGAAGAATGAAATATTTGTCATTGATCCCTCTGGAAACCTTTATTACAACTGGTTGTTCTGCATCACAGTGCCCGTCATGTACAATTGGACAATGATCATTGCTAGGTATTGTATTATACAAAAGCTGGACATGTTACAAGTGTTGCTGTATCTTAAGCTCAGCTTCCCAACTTGGCGTTATCCAGCTCTCGTGAGCTTCAACTCCCATAATTGTTATCCATCAAAGCAATTGGTTGCTTTAAACAGGGAAAGAACTTCTTTCTTCATCTTTATTTTAATTCTTGTTGCATTCTTTGAAGCTGTTTTCACCTGTAAGTTACTGAGAGAAAATTGTGTGGCACATGCATTCAATAAATAAATAAGCAGAAAATAAGATCCACGACAAAGTCAGTCGAGTTAAGTATATTGAGAAAATATTGTCCAGGGTTGTGGGTTAAGAAACATTTTGTTGTGGCCCACCAGTGGCCAGCAGAGCTGGCAGCAGATTTGGACAGTGAGGAGGTTGGGGAGGAACATGGACCATTCCTGGAGTCTGGGGAAAACAGACATCTGGAAAAATCATGCCAGGGCTTATTTTCGGATGGGTCATATAGAAAACACGGTATCAGAAAATTTCTCCTTATTTCTAGGTTGAATCTCTCCTTGATCAGTTTCCTTCCATTGTTTCTTGTCTAGCCTTCAGGTGCTTTGGAAAATAGGTTGACCCTTTCTTCTCTGTGGCAGCCCCTCAAATATTGGTACACTGTTAACATGTCAGCCCTGGTTCTTTTCACTAGACTAGCCATGCCCAGTTCTTCATATGTTTTAGCCTCCAAGCCCCTCTTCTTTGTGGCAACCCCTGAGATAATGGAACACTGCTATCATGTCGCCCCTAGTCCTTCTTTTCATTAAATTAGACATACCCAGTTCCTGCAACCGTTCTTCATATGTTTTAGCCTCCAGTCCCCTAATCATCTTTGTTGCTCTTCTCTGCACTCTTTCTAGAGTCCCAGCATCTTTTTTATAGTGTGGGGACCAAAACTGGATGCAGTATAGAATGGTATTAGTATGTGATCGTGATTCAATCTCTCTCTTAATGCAATTTAGGATTGCATTGGCCTTTTTGGTTGCTGCAACACACTGCTGACTCATATTTAATTGATTATCCAACTGCAGCTGATGAATGCTTTTACTAAAATTTGTTAGTTGGGAAAGGTGACAGTGTAGACGAACACTGTTCTTCCTATTCTGTTACAATAGAGCTGAACTTTATCAATGGCATGCTATCAGTTTTTCTGCAAAACCGGAGAAATTTGCAGGGATACGCAAGTCTTCGTTTCCTTTAACAGATAAAGTAGAACGAGTACGCTAATTTTGTGGTCTCTTCAGTTTGCAATTCCAACTCAACTCCAGAATGTCTTCCTAAAATGCCACGCAGTCCCTCCACAGTTCCACCGAAACGAACAACTGTTATTGTTGATTATGATATTTGATGCTTACTTTTTTAACTTCTGGTGTCATTTGTTCTTACTCAGGGCCTGTTTTGATGAACTTAACCATAACAATTTAGAAATGTGGTTGATTTTGGACTATTCTGCAGATTTTATTTATATCGCTGACATGTTTGTGCGAACAAGGACAGGTAAGAAGGTGTTCTATTGCCTCTGTTGCACACTTGAAAATTGGTACGATTGTACACATGGTCCTCAACTTATGACCACAAGTGAGCCCAACATTTATGTTGCTAAGCGAGGAGGTTGTTAAATGAGTTACGCCTTAAATGAGTCTTGCCACAGTTAAGCAAATCATTGCAGTTGTTAAATGAATCATTGCAGTTCACGCAGTCCCTGAAACTCGGATACTAGTTTCAGTGCCGTAACCACTGGCTAGAAACTAGAAGACTGTGAGTTCTAGTCCCATCCTAAGCATGAAAGCTATCTGGGTGACCAGTCACTCATTTTCAGTCCAACCCATCTCACACAGTTGCTGTTTTGGGGGAAATAGGAGGAGGGAGTATTAGGTATGTTAAGTATTAAAAATTAAATTAAAATAGGATCTAAATCAGTGGTTCCCAATCTTATTTTAGCCATGCCTCACCTAAGCATCTTTAAAATCCTGATGCTCCCACTCTGACATATAATTCTTATTTTACTTAAAAAGTGAGCTCTACTCACGTAGAGGAAGCCTAAAAGGCCCTTAACTTGGTTTAAGAGCCGAGGCGGCGCAGTGGTTAGGGTGCAGTACTGCAGGCCACTTCAGCTGACTGTTATCTGCAGTTCAGCGGTTCTAATCTCACCGGCTCAAGGTTGACTCAGCCTTCCATCCTTCCGAGATGGGTGAAATGAGGACCCAGACTGTGGGGGCGATATGCTGACTCTGTAAACCGCTTAGAGAAGGCTGAAAGCCCTATGAAGCGGTATATAAGTCTAACTGCTATTGCTAAACAATTGCTCCAATTAAAAATCAAATTGCCCCCCTGTGGGGCGTGGCCCCCAGGTTGGGAACCACTGATCTAAATAAATATAATACATATCAGATCCCCATTTTTTTAATTTCTGGGGATGGTTATCTTAACTATCCGTAATGCTGGACAGAAATAGGTGGTCTTCCAAATTCCCTCATAAATAGCACTTCAAGTATTCCTGATTATCACAAACCAAGGCCAAATCCTAGTTTGAAAGAGGTGTTCAGTTTCTTGGCTTTGAAATTATGGGGAAACTGTAAGCCCTGCATAAAAATATAAAAGCACTTACCAGTCTTTGTGCACGATTTTATATAATGAACGATCACATTAAGAAGTTAATTCAGAATGTTAAGTGTGATAAAGTTTCAAGGAATTTCAGTGCCCCAACAAAGTATTGTTGGAGGAAAAAAAAGATGATAAATTTCTAAATGTTGTTTTGATTCTTCACGTTTTAGTTTTAACTGGAAAGGATCAAAATTCTGACTACTTGCAAAGATGACAGAGATGTCCCGAGTTATAGATAATGGTTTAGTGATAACATTCTGTTTACCTCTTTCCATCAGTTAAAAACAGATTTGTACCATAAAGAATTGCTTACCTTTTGCTTCAGGTTACTTGGAGCAAGGCTTGATGGTGAAAGAAAAATCTAAGCTGAAGAGAAGATACAAGGAAACATCGCAATTCAAATTAGATCTGCTGTCCATCGTGCCATCTGATCTACTTTACTTCAGATTTGGACTGAATTACCCAGAAATACGAATAAACAGATTACTTAGAATATCACGTATGTTTGAATTCTTCCAGCAAACAGAAACGAGAACAAGCTATCCAAATATCTTCAGAATCTCTAATCTTGTCATGTACATTATAATTATCATCCACTGGAATGCTTGTATCTATTTCTCCCTGTCCAAAGCGATTGGCTTTGGAACAGACACATGGGTCTATCCTAATATTTCTCATCCTGAATTCGGCAGGCTCGCTAGAAAATATGTGTACAGCCTCTACTGGTCAACACTGACATTGACAACTATTGGTGAAACACCTCCTCCTGTGCAAGATATTGAGTATTGGTTTGTTGTTGTTGATTTCTTGGTCGGTGTGTTAATCTTTGCTACCATTGTGGGTAACATTGGTTCCATGATCTCTAATATGAATGCTGCCCGGGAGGAATTTCAAGCAAAGATCGATGCTATCAAACAGTACATGCAGCTTCGTAATGTAAGCAAAGATTTAGAGAAACGGGTTATCAAGTGGTTTGATTATTTGTGGTCAAATAAAAAGGCTGTAGACGAGAGAGAAGTCTTGAAATTTCTTCCAGATAAATTACGAGCAGAAATTGCTATTAACGTGCATTTGGAGACGTTAAAAAAAGTCCAGATTTTTTCAGACTGTGAAGCTGGCCTGTTAGTTGAGCTGGTCTTGAAACTACAACCTCAGGTGTATAGTCCTGGTGATTATATCTGCCGGAAAGGTGATATTGGGCGAGAAATGTACATTATCAAAGAAGGAAAACTCGCCGTGGTAGCTGATGACGGAGTAACTCAGTTTGTGGTTCTTAGTGATGGCAGCTATTTTGGAGAGATTAGCATCCTTAACATTAAAGGTAGCAAAGCTGGAAATCGGAGGACAGCTAATATTAGAAGCCTGGGCTATTCAGATTTGTTTTGTTTGCATAAAGATGATCTGATGGAAGCTTTAATAGAATATCCAGAGGCAAAGACTTTGTTGGAAGAGAAGGGAAAGCAAATCCTCATCAAAGATGGACTACTGGATTTGGAGCAAGTGAACATGAAAAGAGACACGGAAAACCTCGAGCAAAAGGTTAGCCAAATGGAAGGAATGCTCGATAATTTACAAACAAGATTTGCTAGACTTTTAGCTGAATATAGTGCTGCACAGCAGAAATTAAAAATAAGGTTAAGGCAAGTTGAGACCATTGTGAAACCATCCCTAGAGTACGATTTTTCAGACTTAGAAGAATTGCAGAGAACTTCTGGTCATTAAGGATTAAAAAAAAACACCTTTCAGATATTCATACTTGAGGATAAATTAATAAATGAAGGGCAGAATTATGTTAGATACTCCATTGGATATGGGCAAGTATTCATAAGAACCAGGTTTTTCTCTTGGCATTTTTAAGAACTTACATTTTGTCCCTGGGAAATATACAGCAATGCCATCCTGTGCTATGGTTCTACAAATCTGAATTTCATGGTTCAACTTGGAAATGTGGAATCTCAAGGAATGAATGAAGGATTAGTAGGTTTCATTCTAAATTTCGTCTGTATAATCCATCTAAGGTAAAAGTAAAGGTTCTTCTAGGGGGCGGTGTTCATCTCTGTTTCAAAGCCAAAGAGCCAGTGTTGCCCGAAGACGTCTCCGTGGTCATGTGGCCAGCATGACTAAATGTTGAAGGTGCCCGGAATGCTGTTACCTTCCCACCAAAGGTCGTTCCTATTTTGCTAGGTTGGCAGAAGTTGGGACAAGTAATGGGAACTCACTCTGTTATGCGGCGCTAGGGATTTGAACCGCCGAACTGCCAACCTTTCTGATTGACAATGTCAATGTCTTAGCCACCTATATAATCCATCTAGAAAGCCCTATGTAATCCATCTAGAAAGAAACAATTTTTCCAGCTACTCAGTAGCTATTGTGGGTTTACAATTGATGGACATTGTTAAACTATTTGATTGTATTAGATTCATGAATCAGAGGACAATTTTGTTACCATAACTATCCAGAAAACTGAAAGTAGTTTGTGTAATGTGGAAATATTTCTACAAGAAAATCCCACACTGCTAGTAATAGAATAATGATGTTTTTTCAGAATTGTGCTAGTTGTACTGACTGTAAGCTATTCATCATAAGTTAAAGTATTTGTTGGATAAACAGACAGAATTGTTACTACGAGAGTTATTCCTTTTGATTATCAGTGTTTTAAGCAAAATATGGTTTCTGTAGCAACCAGATGATACAAATGAAATGAAACCTAGTCCTGCTGTCAAATTATAAGATTCGGTAATGGAGAAGGTGCCTAATTGAGGAATCCAGAATGAAGATGTAAGGTAGGCACGCAACCTTTCATGAAGATTCCCTGGAAAGGATACAAGGCAATCAGGAAAAAAAGAAGCTTTGATAGCTATCAAAAAATGGTTCCACCACAAAAGCGCGCTCGACTAAAGCGCGCTCGACGAAACCGCGTACCTGACATCATCACAGCGCGACGAAAAAAGCACGCTGTGAGCGGTAAAGCTAAAATTAACACGTAAACCTAAACCTAACCCCCCTTAACCTAACCCTAAACCTAACCCTAACCCTAACGCTTAACCTAACCCTAAACCTAACCCTAACCCTTAACCTAACCCTAACCCTAACCCTAACGCTTAACCTAACCCTAAACCTAACCCTAACCCTTAACCTAACCCTAACCCTTATCTTAACGTGAATCGGCTTGCTTTAAAAGCGCTTTTTAAAGCGCCCTTTTTTCTCCGCGGTCATATTTGTCGCGCTGCTGATGACGTCAGGTACGCGCTTTAATCGGGCACGCTTTAGTGGACCGCGGTTTTGTCGTGCCACGTCAAAAAATAACCCAGGCTAAGCAAATGTTCCATTGCAAAGTGGTAATCAAGCTTCTTACAAATGGAGCTGTGTAAGAGCACTATTCACATGAGAAATGCACTATAGCAACCCAGAACACCAGAAAAAGGAAGCAATTAGATAACATCCTCCAACAAGCTAGACATTCATGCAATTTTATCAAACGTGCAGAGTGCACATTTGCACGCTGAACCATCAGTAATGCTGTTAGCAACCGACCCCTGGTTTGCTGTGATAACTGATGCATTCTGCCTTTATCTATCGGCATAAGATCCCACAGATTAGGCCTCCTCCGAATTCCATCCGCCGGCCAGTGTCGACTGGCGACTACCCGGAGGAGAGCCTTCTCTGTGGCTGCTCCGACCCTTTGGAACAAACTCCCCGTGGAGATTCGAACCCTCACCACCCTCCAGGCCTTCCGCAAAGCCGTTAAAACCTGGCTATTCTGACAGGCCTGGGGCTAAAGAGCTGTTGCCCCCGTCTTGAATGGTATGACTGTTGTATGTTTTTAAATTATGTATTGTTATGTATCGTTTTTATTTTTTATTTTCTGTCTGTACCCCCCTTCCCTGATTTGATTTATTAGCCGCCCTGAGTCCCCTTCGGGGGAAAAGGGCAGCATATAAATATAATAAATGAAATGAAATGAAATGAAATGAAATAAGGTTTTGTAGCAACTTTTAAAGTTGGCCAAGTAGCTAGTTTTGTTTTTGCACCAAAGAGTTGTTTGTTTGTTTTTTAAATTGAAGATTTGTTATTGGTAATTTGTTCTTCTTGGTATCGGTTATTAGAGGTATGTATAGTTTGATGGTTCTTTAGATTCCGTGCAAAAAAAATGCTACAATGGTCTTCGGCAGTGTTGCAGCCAGTGAATAGAGTTTGCCAATCAAGGGATGAGATGTCAGTTATGAGATCGTAGTTGGCTTTTCTAAAGTTATATTTTGGGATTCTGTCATTATTATCATTTCATCCTGTTGGCTTCCAGTGTTTGTACAAGAGATTAAACGTATCATTCAGACAGTGAAATTTAATACAGCCTTGCGAGGAGATCTTTTTTTTTCCTGCCAAAATTGTTCAAGGCAGAGCCATTTTGAATGATGGGTCCCACCCTTGGGAAGTTTACTTATGCATATAAGCATTACCTGCGGGATTCCAGTAAATAGGGAGCTTTCAGTCACAATGCTTTTTATTTACAAAAAAGTGGTAGAAAAGCTTTAGTCCCTGAAGCTTTAGAACTTGTAGTTCTACCGTTAATAATTGTTTTACTTTATGTCGTTTTATTGGCAAATATGCAATAAAAAGCGAGCCAATTTTTTTACAACTCTTACAGGTCTCAACAGAGCTTTTGATTCAATACACTTTTCAAGAAACATGGCTTTGGATATGGAGTCCAGACATCGCTATTTCAGGAAGCCTTTATAGAGAAAATCTCCTGTGAATGGTGCTTTCAGTAAATTAGCACCTTAATAGGGGTTAGGCAGAAATGTATTTTGGCTCCTATCCTATTTAATTTGTACATGAATGATATCCCAAAATGTCTCCATTGTCAACTGATAGCACTAGCACTTAGACTTACCTGTATTTTTTGGAGTATAAGACGCACCTCCCCCCCAAAAAAGAGAGTGAAAATTTGGGTGTGTCATAAGACACTCAGTGTTATACACTGAATGTAGCCTGCCCACCCACCAGCCCCAACTCTTTGGCCTCTGTCTCCCAGCAATTTACCTCTTTGCAGCAAATGGAGGCTTAAATAGGTTCCACCACAAAACCGCGGTAGACAAAAGCGCGCTCGACGAAAGCGCGTACGTGACGTCATCACAGCGCGACGAAAACATCGCACTGTGATCGATAAATGTAAAAATAAAGCGAAAACCTTACCCTAACCCCCCCAAACCTAACCCTAAACCTAACCCTAAACCTAACCCTTAACCTAAGCCTAAATCTAACCCTAAACCTAACCCTTAACCTAATGCTAAACCTAACGCTAACCTTTAACCTAATGCTAAACGTAAACCTAACGCTCTAAACCTAACCCTAACCCTTAACCTAACCCTAACCCTAAACCTAACCCTTACCTTTATGTGAATCGGCTTGCTTTAATTTTATTTTTATTTCAATTTTTAATTTTTTTTGTCGCGCTGTGATGACGTCAAATGCGCGCTTTCGTCGAGCGCGCTTTTGTGGACCGCGGTTTTGACGGGTCACGCTTAAATAAGCTATAGCAATCCCTGCAGCCTCTAAAAACTGATGATCGGGAGAATTTGAAAGTGAAACCAGCTGTTTGCTCCACCTGGCAAATTGCTGGGAGGCAGATTATTTTTTCTTGTGCTAATCAGGCTGTTTGCTGCAAGGAGGTAAGTCAACAACTATAAATGCCTATAGAATGTTCAAATTATTAGACTTATTTTTTTAAAAGGCTGCTTTATTAGTGTTCTAGACAACTTAACAAAATGAAGAAGTTTTTAAAATAAATGCTTGATCTGAAGAGGCCCAGCGCTATTGTTTTAAAAAGTGCTATTCTTTTAAATAGCAGATAGTAACTATACTTCCAGAAAGTACATTTTAACAGCATCTGTACAAGTATAGTCTGAAATATAACACTAAAAACAGTGTATATTGTCTGTACTGTTTGTTGCAAGGAGGCAAATTGCTGGGAGGGAGAGGCAGATATTTCCCCCTTGTTTTCCTCCCTAAAATCTAGGTGCGTCTTATACTTCGGAGCATCTTACACTCCGAAAAATACGGGATGTACCACTTCGTAACACTTTATAGCCCTCTCTAAGGGGGTGTACTGAGTAAGAATATTGCCCCCCAAAATCTGGGTCCAGTTTTTACCGATTTCAGAAGGATGGAAGGGCGAGTCAACCTTGAGCCGGTCAAGATCCAACAGATAGCAGTTGGCAGAATTAGCCTATATCAGTGGTGGATAACCTTTTGTCCGAAAGCACATACGGGTGTCCACTTCCATTATGCAACGTGTGTGTGACAACCCCCAGCACTTCCTGTGCATGTGTGCATGCCCCCCATGCTCCCCCCATGCATGCACACACACACACACACACACCATTTTGGGACTAGCATGCTTCCCTGAAGCCTCCTGGGACCAAAAACGGGCGTGGGGGGTACATCACACCTCCTCTGCGCTCCTCTGTGCATGCACACGTGACCCTCCCTGTGCATACGGGTGTGTCTCGCGCAGGCATGGTAGAGACCTGAAAATCAGCTGGCCGATGGGATGCGCAGGCATGGTAGAGCTGAGCTGGACGACGGGAGGGTTTATACAACACAAAAGAGAACCAATTTGTTATACTGGGTTTATGCTGCCCCACTCACTCACACACACAGTAGTGGGATTCAAATTTTTTTACCAATGGTTCTGTGGGTGTGGCTTTGTGGGCGAGGCAGGGGACGGATACTGCAAAATCCTCATTCCCTGCCCACCCCACTAACCTGCTTTCCAGCTCCATTCTCCTGTTCAGGGCAATAAAAGAAGAAAGGCTGGGAGGCAGTGCGGGGCGGTTCCACCACAAAAGCGCGTAGGACAAAATCGCGCTCGACAAAAGCGCGCTGTGACGTCATCACAGCGCGACGAAAAAGATCGAAAAAATGTAAAAATAAAGGTAAAACCTTCCCCTAACCCCCCCAAACCTAACCCTAAACCTAACCCTAACCCTAACTCTTAACCTAACTCTAAACCTAACCCTAAACCTAACCGTTAAAGTAACGAAAAACGTAACGCTAACCCTTATCCTAACCCTAACGCTAACGCTAACGCTCTAAAGCTAACCCGAACCCTTACCCTTACCCTAACCCTAACCCTAACCCTAACCCTTACCTTTATGTGAATCGGCTTGCTTTAATTTAATTTTTATTAATTTTTATTTGAATTTTTCGATCTTTTTCGTCGCGCTGTGATGACGTCAAAGGCGCGATTTTGTCGATCGCGCTTTTGCCGTCCGCGCTTTTGACGGGTCACGGTGCGGGGCGGGGCCAGCCTATTTGCCAGTTCTCCAAACTACTCAAAAATTCCACTACCGGTTCTCCAGAACAATTGCTAAAACCTGGCTATCTTCTCTGAAATAGCCCAATAGGAAGGTCCATGATTGAAAGTAACAGCAAACCTAGAATAGAATAGAATTCTTTATTGGCCAAGTGCGATTGGACACACAAGGAATTTGTCTTTGGTGCAGATGCTGTCAGGGTACATAAAAGTTACATTCATCACGAATCATAAGGTTCAACACTTAATGATAGTCATAGGGTACAAATAAGCAACCAAATCATACTAGGAAACTATCAATATAAATTGTAAGGATACAAGCAACAAAGTTACAGTCATAGAGTCATAAGTGGGAGGAGATGGGTGATAGGAACGATGAGAAGACTAATAGTAATAGCAATGCAGCCTTAGTGAATAGTTTGACAGTGGTGAGGGAATTATTGGGTAATTTTAAAAAGAGAATACATAATTTGACACTTCTCGTCGCCTTGCTCCATGCAAAGTATTTTCACCTAAAAAGATAAGACAGCATTATGTAGTTAGGGAACCTATGACAGATGCAGATTTATGTGGTTTCTAGAAGCTGAAAACCACTTGATGACATAACTACAGTAATCCATGAATGCAGAGGAATCACACTTGGCCAATAAAGAATTCTATTCCTATTATTCCTATTCCACTCTATTCTATTTCTATTCCTATTCTATTTCTATTATTTCTATTCCTATTCTATTCCTATTATTTATATTCTATTCTATTTCTATTATTTCTATTTCTATTCCTATTATTTCTATTTCTGTTCCTATTCCATTCTATTCTTTCTATTTCTATTATTTCTATTCCTATTCCATTCTATTTCTATTCCTATTCAATTCTATTTCTATTCCTATCTATTTCTATTATTTCTATTCCTATTCTTATTCCATTTTATTTCTATTATTTCGGTTTCTGTTCCTATTCCATTCTATTCTTTCTATTCCTATTCCATTCCATTCTATTTCTATTCTATTCCTATTATTTCTATTCCCATTCATTTCTATTTCTATTCTATTTCTATTATTTCTATTCCCATTCCATTCCATTCTATTCCTATCTATCTCTATTCTTTCTACTTCTATTCCTATTCTATTTCTATTATTTCTATTCCTATTTCATTCTATTCTATTTCTATTCTTTCTATTTCTATTCTATTCCATTCTATTTCTATTCCTATCTATTCCTATTATTTCTATTTCTATTCTCATTCCATTCTATTCTATTCCTATTCTATTTCTATTCTTTCTATTCCTATTTCATTCTATTCTATTTCTATTCTTTCTATTTCTATTCTATTTCATTCTATTTCTGTTGCTATTCTATTCCTATTATTTCTATTCCCATTCCATTCTACTTCTATTCTATCTTTATTATGTGTATTTCTATTCTATTCTTCCCCTCCGCACGTTTTATTAATGTTTTCATCTGAACTGATTTGGGAGCCGTAAAAAAAATGCATTGCAATAGATCCAGAAGACGCTACACCGATGATTTTTCTGTACGAATAGATTTGCTGCCAACCCTCCCTAAAAAAAACCCCTCAAACATAAAAGGACATAGACAATCACGAAAAGCAAAGACACGCGACCGCGCTACTTCCGGCGGCTTCGGCTCGCTCTGAAATTGCAAAGCCACGCCCTCGGCCGGTTTCCCCACCTCTTTCCGGCGGCGCTTCCTGCTCCTCGGCATAAAGGGATGCCGGGAATCGTAGTTTGAACTGCCGACCCAGCTGCAAGCAGGAGCCCGAAGGGTTACGTCGCCTTCTCCCAGCTCGGGCCGGCGGGAGAGAAGCGGCCGGAGGAGGCCCGGGGAGGCTTCCACTAAGCCGAAGGATGGAAGCCGCTGCGTGGCGCCAGGGAGGGCGCGGGAGAGGCAGGGGCCGGGCTGCAGCCGGCGGGGTCTCGATGGGGAACGGACCCGGCGGGCGGGGAAAGGCGAGAGGAGCGGGAGGGTTGCCGGCAAGCGCACGGGGAGCAGCCCCTGGTGAGTATCCCGCCCTGCTGCGCCGCAAAGGGGAACGGGGCGCATCATCTTTGGGCAGGAGGAGCTTTCTGGAGCCGCCACTATCCCAAAGATGATATTGGGGGGGGGGGGGGACCATGGCATCCTGCTCACCTGTAGCCCCCCAGCTTGGCGGGGGTCCCGGTGTGTGTGTGTGACTAGGGCATTGGTGGAGTTTCACCAATATCGAAGAAATAGTGGAATGCAATCATTAAGAGTCATTAATCTCCTTTAAAATTTATATTGCTGTTTCCTAGTGCAAT